>NC_090265.1:37039110-37360776 GCF_040414725.1 Anabrus simplex | reverse complement strand
ATACCTACATACCAATTAGAGTATAAATAATATGTTGTATTCACGTGTAAATTAATTGCCACGGAGAGATGTATCAACCTATCAAGAGCTTGACTACCCAAACAACAGCAACGCATACCATTATGAAGTTCGGAGTTCCAACAAAAATACTATAATCCTCCCTTCCCCCAGAATATACGACGTCACATATTTAATTACCACCGATACACCCACCGTACTCGTCTTCCTAATTTAAATAAAGCTAAAAGCCAAATTTCTTCATACTAATAGCCTGCCCTAAATGAAGGGAAGATGGGAGCTCTTCTTGCAAGCCTAATAACCTCCACAGCATACGGGACGTCTCATAAACAATGCAGTAGCACTTTGTGCATATCGTATCAAGTCATGACTCTCTCATGTAATGTAGCCTCAGTGGTTGTAAGCCGCGCTGCTTTTTAACATCATGGGCTGTCCACACGCGTTTGTGTCTCGGAGCTTCTCTCACCAGAAAGTACAATTCAATAACTGCGTACGTAATGAACACCATCGGGCAACTCTGGAAGTGGATGAGAGATGGATGGTTTTATGCCACACTAAAGTAAGTGATACACTGACTGACAGAGCAAATGCAACACCAAGAAGGAGTGGTTCGAAAGGGATGAAAGTTGGGGAAAAAACAGAGACGGCACGGACGAATAATTGATGTTTATTTTAAACCGATATGCAGGTTACACAATGCGCACGGCATCGACTCAGTAGGATGTAGGACCACCGCGAGCGGCGATGCACGCAGAAACACGTCGAGGTACAGAGTCAATAAGAGTGCGGAGGGTGTCCTGAGGGATGGTTCTCCATTCTCTGTCAACCATTTGCCACAGTTGGTCGTCCGTACGAGGCTGGGGCAGAGTTTGCAAACGGCGTCCAATGAGATCCCACACGTGTTCGATTGGTGAGAGATCCGGAGAGTACGCTGGCCACGGAAGCATCTGTACACCTCGTAAAGCCTGTTGGGAGATGCGAGCAGTGTGTGGGCGGGCATTATCCTGCTGAAACAGAGCATTGGGCAGCCCCTGAAGGTACGGGAGTGTCACCGGCCGCAGCACATTCTGCACGTAGCGGTGGGCATTTAATGTGCCTTGAATACGCACTAGAGGTGACGTGGAATCATACGCAATAGCGCCCCAAACCATGATGCCGCGTTGTCTAGCGGTAGGGCGCTCCACAGTTACTGCCGGATTTGACCTTTCTCCACGCCGACGCCACACTCGTCTGCGGTGACTATAACTGACAGAACAGAAGCGTGACTCATCGGAGAACACGACGTTCCGCCATTCCCTCATCCAAGTCGCTCTAGCCCGGCACCATGCCAGGCGTGCACGTCTATGCTGTGGAGTCAATGGTAGTCTTCTGAGCGGACGCCGGGAGTGCAGGCCTCCTTCAACCAATCGACGGGAAATTGTTCTGGTCGATATTGGAACAGCCAGGGTGTCTTGCACATGCTGAAGAATAGCGGTTGACGTGGCGTGCGGGGCTGCCACCGCTTGGCGGCGGATGCGCCGATCCTCGCGTGCTGACGTCACTCGGGCTGCGCCTGGACCCCTCGCACGTGCCACATGTCCCTGCGCCAACCATCTTCGCCACAGGCGCTGCACCGTGGACACATCCATATGGGTATCGGCTGCGATTTGACGAAGCGACCAACCTGCCCTTCTCAGCCCGATCACCATACCCCTCGTAAAGTCGTCTGTCTGCTGGAAATGCCTCCGTTGACGGCGGCCTGGCATTCTTAGCTATACACGTGTCCTGTGGCACACGGCAACACGTTCTACAATGACTGTCGGCTGAGAAATCACGGTACGAAGTGGGCCATTCGCCAACGCCGTGTCCCATTTATCGTTCGCTACGTGCGCAGCACAGTGGCGCATTTCACATCATGAGCATACCTCAGTGACGTCAGTCTACCCTGCAATTGGCATAAAGTTCTGACCACTCCTTCTTGGTGTTGCATTTGCTCTGTCAGTCAGTGTATATAAATTACTTTTTTTAAATTGCTTTACGTGGCACCGACACTGGTGGGTCTTATGGCGACGACGGGACAGAAAAGGCCCAGGAATGGGAAGGAAGCAGCCGTGGCCTTAATTAAGGTACAGTCCCAGCATTTGTCTGGTGTGAAAATGGGAAACGACCGAAAACCATCTTCAGGCCTGCCGACAGTGGAAATCGAACCCACTATCTCCCGGATGCGAGCTCACAGCTGCGCGCCCCTAACCACGCGGCCAACTCACTCGATATATGTATAAGTTACGGGATGGTCGGAAGTAATGTGAACCGCGTATATGGCCGTTAAAGAGTTGGTCATACTGATAAATACGTAGGTAAGTCAATAAGTAACTTATCTGCAATTTTGTTCTAATTGTCTTTAGGTTGGCTCTATGGCGTTGTATGCTCAGCATCCGCTAGATGGCACCGTTGTCTAAGTCTGTGGTAGGTTTCAGCGTTATCAGATCAGCACAGCTTACGGCGTAAAGATGGCAGCGCCACTCTCTGTTTGCACCATGAAAGCACAGCGTTCCGTAATCCATTTTCTGTGGTTTGAGTGTGTACCGGGAACGGAAATTCATAGAAGACTTTCAGTACAATACGGACAATGTTTTGCTACAGCGAAGCGTTTACCAGTGAATTGAACCGTTCAAAAGTGGCCGTACGAGCGTAAAGGCTGAGGAAAGATCCGAGCATCCATCTGCAGCCGTAACTGATGCCGATATTGAGCAAGTGCGTGATATGACCCTGAATAACAGTAATCTCCAATCTTAGCTTGGTTTTTGGTCATGGATGTTTTTCCTATAGTCGTTTGTGTAAAGTAAATCTGTTAGATTCTTTTATTGTGCTTTTCCTGTGAATATCGTCTTCTCTTTTCCTTTTGGGAGACATTATACCCAAGTAACACACGCTTCCTGTAACTGAGGAGTGTACGTTCAAAAGATGCTATGTCCACTTGGAAATATAAAATCAGTTTTCCTTCCACATGCATTAGAGTAGCTGAATACTATCTAATGCTCTAGCAATGCACTCCAGAGGATGTAATTCATTAAATGTTTTACCATTCCCAATCGTGGGTTCGTTCCATGTGACTTTTTACAACATTTCTTACGTTTTCCCACAACTTCTTACAGTGGAAAGAGCGCCTTTTCAACAGATATACCTCAGTTAGTTTCCCTAAAGTAAACCATGGTCAAACAGGAAATGCCACGAAATAATTTCACACTGCGGAAATCTTGCAATGTGGCGAACATGAAGTAAAGAATACGGTACTATAAGGCAGCAAGTTGTTGACTTAATACTTTCCTCCTTCGATCGTGCTACACCAAGCCGTGGTTAACATTATTCTCGTCCTGGTTCACCTATTCATAAAAGAAACGGCACTTATCCAACCAGTAACATGCTGATATTTAAGGTTGATTTGTGTGTGATTTGCAAGTCATTTAATGATGATGATGATGCTTGTTGTTTAAAGGGGCCTAACATCGAAGGTCATCGGCCCGCAAGTCATTTAAGAAACTGCACATATCACCATTCACCATTACGTCCCTATGCAAGGGTACTCATTCAACGCCTGCGATAGAGATTTTGCTTTCATTAAAAGACGTGTAAAAGAAACGTCATGAAATGTTCACTATCATTCTGGTAGAGACTAGTGATATTCTCAACTTTACTGCATTGTGGGCCAAATTGTGTAAGAAGGGAGGATTGTCAGATGAATCTCGAGGAAGGAGAGTGGACTTCCTTTGCTCTGCCAAAGATCCAGGAACCGTACGGACGAAACAATTCATCAACGGCCTTATTGAACACACCTTCCGTTTGAACGTAGAAAGCAACGTGCGGCTTCCTAACTAACTAGCCTAGGAAGAATCAATTCCTAATAATGGGAACAAGAAGATAGACCCACTAGAAGTGACATTCTTGGAGAGCAAAAAGACTTTCTCAATGAAGTACTTGTGTGGCCCCCTGTCCACGTGAATGACGATGATTTTGATTCGCTTTCATCATTGAAATGATTATTATTGTAGAAAGACACTGTGTGTTCAAATTCTCTGAACAATTTGTTTCTGCTGAAAAACTGATTTTCATTCAGCCATCATTATAGAAAGGTTACATGTTCATTTTTTATCTGCCAATTTCCACGAAGTCCTTCATAGTCACTCCATATTTTATCAACTAACCTAGCCACAACCACCAGCACTAACGGTCAAAACACATGTCTTTAACTTAAGTAGCAAGACTGGCTTTTAAATCAGTTCTTTGCTCCTAAAAGGAAAACGTATTATAATTATACAGACTGTCACATAACCGTTATAAAATTGTCATATACACGTACTTATCTCACAACTAGGTGGATTCCTTCGTGAGTTAACACGCTCACCTTTATTACAAATGTCACTTGTACTTCTCCCTAGCATTCAGTTTATTATACACGTTTCACATTTTTTCCCGGTGTGTGTTGCTTTCATTTATTTCCTTCCTTCCTTCTTTCATTCAAAATACAACCGGCGCCGTTGGTAGCAAGTCTGAGCTTCTTGAAAACTTGAACGCAGATACTGTCGTGCAATAGCCTTCGAAAGAGAGTTGGATATTTCGGTTTTTGGTGTCATTCGATTCTTTATGGTGACCCGACTAGCTACCCGAAACACAGCAAGCTGTAGGTATATTTACATGCCGTAGCTATTTGAAACGTATGCCGAAGTCTTATTTATTTATTTATTTATTTATTTATTTATTTATTTATTTATTTATTTATTTATTTATTTATTTATTTATTTATTTATTTATTCATGTATAATGTCTGGTTTAAGGATATAAATTCTTCTCTTACACTGAACCAAGTTTAACTACTACACAAAATGATACGATCCTAACATAAACCTACACACATACATCTGTCTGATATTTATAAATACGCACTTGCATACCACTAAACAGTTATTTACATATCAATAAAATAACCAACAAAAATAAGCTTAAATTTAAATGTAATAATAATAATAATAATAATAATAATAATAATAATAATAATAATAATAATAATAATAATAATAATAATAATAATAATAATAATAATAATAGTTCGCTTCTGTGGTGTAGTGGTTAGTGTGATTAGCTGCCAACCCGGAGGTCCGGGTTCGATTCCCGGCTCTGCCACGGAATTTGAAAAGTGGTACGAGGGCTGGAACGGGGTCTACTCACCCTCGGGAGGTCAACTGAGTCGAGGGGGTTCGGTTCCTAACTTAACCATCCTCGGAGTAGTTTTTGCGTGGTTTCCTACTCCTCCTCCAGGCAAATGCTGGGATGGTACCTAACTTAAGGCTAAGGCCGCTTCCTTCCCTGTTCCTTGTCGATCCCTTCCAATCTTCCCACCCCCACAAGGCCCCTGTTCAGCATAGCAGGTGAGGCCGCTGGGCGAGGTACTGGTCATGCTCTCCAGTTGTATCCCCCGACCCAATGTCTGGACACTGCCCTTGAGGCGTTAGAGTTGGGATCCCTCGCTGAGTCCGATGGAAAAACCAACCCTGGAGGTTAAATAGATTAAGAAGAAGAAGAATTCAATGGCGTGTGGCCTACGAAGAGGCCTGGTGCTGGTCCTTCGTGTTAACGCCGTGTAGCGACCTGCGCGTCTATTAGGACAGGGCACTACCTATCATGATTTCTAATGACGAAAACGGCACACACATTCCGCCCAGAGCTATTGGTATTAACTAATGAAGGTTAAAATCTCCCAACCGGCCGGAAATTGAACCCGGGACCCCCTGGACCTGAGACCAGCGCGCTGACCATTTAGCCACGGTTCCGGACGTAATATTGATGACAAGTAATTAAATAATTCCAGTTTACACAGCCACTAATTTTCCCTTGAATAATAACACAATGACGACTAATAATAATAATAATAATAATAATAATAATAATAATAATAATAATAATAATAATAATGGCTGCAGCTTGCGGCATTACATTTTGAACTCTGGTATTTGTTGTTGTTGTTGTTGTTGTCGTAGTCGTCGTGTGACTCAGTTAGTATACCTGCAGTAGCTGTTATCCTCAGCCACCGTTCAGATGATTTCGCTCCATATTCTAATTTCGTGACCGTTGCAACTAGAATGGTCTCTGATGTAACTGCTGACGTATCACACGACAGATGTGGTTCATTACTTTATAGCTTACCAGTGAGTGGTAAGACATGCCTCAATGGGACTACCTACACTATTTAAATCAATTGCTAATTATTTTCTCCAATTCTGACCTCAAATATAGAACATTATTACAGTACACCGAAAACTCGAGCTGACTGTTGAGGATGTACAGGACAGAATGCTGTGGAAACGTCATTACCGTGTCGTCAACCTCACATCCGGTACCCACAGGGTTTTTCACTCAAACTGGGGTCGGCCGGCGCAGCGCAGCGGCTAGATGGGCGAGCAGAAGGTCGGACGAGCATATGACAATTGGCTGAGCTTGGTGCCGGGAGGGCGCCCGTATGAATCGCATGTAAATAACAAGCACGCATAATAATGCCTAAAAATAATTTCTCATCTTGTCACAGAAGATGTTGAAAATGTCCTCCACATGCATCCGCACATTTCTGTCTTCATCTAATAAGGGAACGGATTTCCACGTGAAATTCTAATCAGATTGAAATGTAATGCACAATATTACTATAAAGTTATACAACGACGTAGTGAAAACCGCACGGGCCATTCAAGTTTGAACGTCAATACTGAACGCCGAAGACCTGCCGGATGACGGCATTAGCGAGGAGGTGGGGAGAGGAAAAGCAGGCGATGGCTCGTGGTGACCAAGCCAGAAGTGTGAAGATGCAGATGCAGGACGTTTTCAACATCTTCTGTGACAAGGTGAGAAATTATTTTACTTTGATTATGTGTTGTTATGCGTGCTTGTTATTTACATGCGATTCATACGCCCCACTTTGAGTAAAAGGCCCTGTATAAGGGGCGGAAGAAGAAGAAAAAGAAAATCATCGTACACCGAGCTAGTTAGCTGTGTTCTCGGCTGTGTAGCTGTTAGCATGAATTCGGGAGATGATCGCTTCGTACCCTACTGGCAGGCAACCTGAAAGTGGTTTCCCGTGCTTTCCCATTTTTACACCAGGTAAATTCTCAGGCCGTTCCTTAACTACGGCCATTGCAGTTTCCTTCCCGTTCCTCGCACTTTCCTACTCCTCCGCCACCAAAAAACCTCTCTGGTTCGGTGCGACGTAAAACAATAGCAAAAACATCGGTGTCCAATTTCCCTTTGGAAATATCAAATAATCATAAATCTTCCAATACATGGAACTCAAATTCATAACGATTAATTTATTTGAGTCTAACGATTTGTTTTTGATAGACACCTGTATGAAATTTGGAGATAACAAGTGGAGCATTCAGTGCATCGATCCATTATGCTTTATTCTTCTCTCCTCAGACGACTTTCATTCTTCCTTTCTTAACACTTTCTTTATAAATCTTTCTATAGTTTCTTCTTCTCTTAATTTATGCCTTTCTAGACATTTCTTGACCTCTTGTATCCAGCTCATTGTTGACTTATCTCCCGAAGGTACCTGAATAGGCCTATATGTTTTGTCTATCTGTTATCATCAATTCTATAGCTATGTCCAAAAATATCAGTCTCCTTTTTCTTATTCTGAGTGTGTATGCGAGGATCCTCAAAAGGCAGAAGTATTCAGTCAGCAGTATGTAAAGGTTGTTGGTTATAAGAATGATTTCCAGATAGAGGAGGTGACTAATACTCAATAAGTATTAAAATTTGCCTATGACAACAAGGACATTTACAATAAGATACAAACATTGAAAACTATAAAAGCGGCTGGAATTGACAAGGTTTCGGGAGATAATACTAAAGACATTGGCTTGGGATATAGTACCGTATCTGAAGTACTTATTTGATTATTGTTTGCATGAAGGAGCTATACCAAATGAACTGAGAGTTGCTAGTGTAGCCCCTGTGTATAAAGGAAAGGGTGATAGACATAAAGCTGAAAATTACAGGCCAGTCCGTTTGGCATGCGTTGTATGTAAGCTTTGGGATGGCATTCTTTCTGATCATATTAGACACGTTTGCGAAATTAGTAACTGGTTCGATATAAGGTAGTTCGGTTTCAGGGAAGGTTATTCCACTCAAGCTCAACTTGTAGGATTACAGAAAGATATAGCAGATATCCTGGATTCAGGAGGTCAAATGGATTGCATCGCCATTGACCTGTCTAAGGCATTTGATAGGGTCAATCAAAGGAGACTACTGGCAAAAATGAGTGCAATAGGAATTACAAAATATTGACTGAATGGATTGCTATATTTCCAGAAAATAGATCTCTGAGAATTAGAGTAGGCAAAGCTTTATATGACCCTGTAATAATTAAGAGGAGAATTCCTCAAGGCAGTATTATCGGACCTTTATGTTTTCTTATACCAGGTGGCTCACGGACGCCGTACTTTCTACTTATAAATGTCCCGCATGCATAACTGATGTGTGGGGTGTCTACCAACTGATTTTAACAGGGGAACTACTGCCAGCGGGCAGGTTACGTCAGAATATGAAGAGATAAGAAACAGAGTCACACTCGCAGCATGTTACTCAGCGCTGGCGGTCCAATGCACCCCTTGCATTAGTAAACATCGTTTTCGACCGCATAGTTCTAGGCTGGTGTATGGTACAGCCGCACTATATTTACTGTCTGCTTATCGCCAATGGCTAGTCTGTTCAGCAGCGACGAATACATAGACATCATTTTAATCTGGACAACCCGGTCGGAATGCAACCGAAGCTCCAAACAGACGTATACCTTCTACATAAGTATTTCACCGAACAGTATCGTTTTTGTTTCATACAAGCAACTCTTTTATCGAGTGGAATGTCTACACATGTATAAATTAACAAGTGATTAAATTTCCTTTTCTGCATCTTTGGCGTGTTAACAAACAGTAGCGGCGATCAGGGGGTAGGGCGTGAAGGGAAATCGCCCCCGCCCCTCGCCACTTTGTGGAGTAAACATTACATATTCACTTTAGCCACCTGGAACTAGGAATTATTATTATTTGTTTTGTTAATTGCTTTACGTCGCACCGACACAGATAGGTCCTATGTCGACGATGGGATAGGAAATGCCTAGGGGTTGGAAGGAAGCGGCCGTGGCATTAATTAATGTACAGCAACAGCATTTGCGTGGTGTGAAAATGGGAAACCACGGAAAACCATCTTCAGGGCTGCCCACAGTGGGATTCGAACCCACGATCTCCCGGATGCAAGCTCACAGCGAATTATTTGTAAAAGAAACGTTATCTGTAGAAGCCTTTGTGTCTTATCTGCTAATACTTTCCTTTATTTTCCTTAATTATTAACGTAATTTTTGGCGGAAATAAGCACCAAATGCCGTTCGTCGCGGCTAGCCGATTTGTATAGCGCTACGGCAAGTAGTGGAGACTTTGCATGTGCTGTGGGGAAGGGTAGTAGGGGTATAATGTTTTTGCCAAGGTCGTGGACACTGAGTTATAATTCACCGGTATGCCGCACGCATTCGTCAGTCTGGCAGCCTCTTCAGTGTCTGTTAGTTCCTTAGTGTGTATTAAAATACTAAATAACTTTTAATTGCATGATCATGCCGTACTTCAATTTAATTGCACCGGCTGAGTTAGCCGTGGAGTTAGGGCCGCGCAGCTGCGAGCTCGCACTCGGGAGATAGTGGTTTCGAATCCCACTGTCGGCAGCCCTGAAGATGGTTATCCGTGGTTTCCTATTTTCACACCAGGCAAGTGCTGGGGCTGTACCGTATTTAAGGCCATGGCCGCTTCCTTTCTACGCGTAGCCCTTCCCTGTCTCATTGTAGCCATAATTCCTATCTGTGTCGGTGCGACGTAAAACCAATTGTTAAAAAAATATTCTACTATTTTGCTTTACGTCGCACCGACACAGATAGGTCTTATGGCGACGATGGGACGGGAAAGGCCTAGGAATGAGATGGAAGCGGCCATGGTCTTAATTAAGGTACAGCCCTAGCATTTGCCTGGTGTGAAAATGGGGAACTACGGAAAATCGTCTTCAGGGCTGCCGACAATGGGATTCGAAACCACTATCTCCCGGGTGCGAGCTCGCAGCTGCGCGGCCCTAACTCCACGGCTAGCTCAGCCGGTACAATTAAATAGAAGTACGGCATGATCATGCAATTAAAAGTTATTTAGTATTTTAATACACACTAAGGAACTAACAGACACTGAAGAGGCTGCCAGACTGATAAATGCGTGCGGCATACCGGTGAATTATAACTCAGTGTCCACGACCTTGGCAAAAACATTATACCCCTACTACCCTTCCACACAGCACATGCAAAGTCTCCACTACTTGCCGTAGCGCTATACAAATCGGTTGGCCGCGACGAATGGCATTTGGTGCTTATTTCCGCCGAAAATTATGTTAATAATTAAGGAAAATAAAGGAAAGAATTAGCAGATAAGACACAAAGGCTTCTACAGATAACGTTTATTTTACAAATAATTCGCTGTGAGCTTGCATCCGGGAGTTCGTGGGTTCGAATCCCACTGTGGGCAGCCCTGATGATGGTTTTCCGTGGTTTCCCGTTTTCACACCACGCAAATGCTGTTGCTGTACCTTAATTAAGGCCACGGCCGCTTCCTTCCAACTCCTAGGCCTTTCCTATCCCATCGTCGCCATAAGACCTATCTGTGTCGGTGCGACGTAAAGCAATTAGCAAAACAAATAATAATAATTCCTAGTTCCAGGTGGCTAAAGTGAATATGTAATGTTTACTCCACAAAGTGGCGAGGGGCGGGGGCGACTTTCCCTTCACGCCCTACCCCCTAATCGCCGCTACTGTTTGTTAACACGCCAAAGATGCAGAAAAGGAAATTTAATCACTTGTTAATTTATACACGTGTAGACATTCTACTCGATAAGAGAGTTGCTTGTATGAAACAAAAACGATACTGTTCGGTGAAATACTTATGTAGAAGGCATACGTCTGTTTGGAGCTTCGGTTGCATTCCGACCGGGTTGTCCAGATTAAAATAATGTCTATGTATTCGTCGCTGCTGAACAGACTAGCCATTGGCGATAAGCAGACAGTAAATATAGTGCGGCTGTACCATACACCAGCCTAGAACTATGCGGTCGAAAACGATGCTTACTAATGCAAGGGGTGCATTGGACCGCCAGCGCTGAGTAACATGCTGCGAGTGTGACTCTGTTTCTAATCTCTTCATTTTCTGACGTAACCTGCCCGCTGGCGGGACATTTATAAGTAGAAAGTACGGCGTCCGTGAGCCACCTGGTATAGCCTATACAAATTATATGAGTATAGGAATCAGAAATAAGGCTTTTGCGGATGATGTTATTCTGTGAGAAACTGCAACATGACCTCGATAAAGTTGTGAGATGGATACTACGCAATGGAATGATGATAAACTGGGTTAAAAGTTAGGTTGTGAGTTTCACAAATAGGAAAAGTCATCTCAGTTTTAATTACTGGGTTGACTGGGTGAAAGTTCCTTATGGAAATGATTATAAGTACCTAGGTGGTAATATAAGGAAAGATCTTCATTGGGGTAATCACATAAATAGGATTGTAAATAAAGTGTGCAGATCTCTGCACATAGTTATGAGGGTGTTTAGGGGTTGTAGTAGGGATGTAAAGGAGTCGGCAAATATGCCCCTGCTAAGACCCCAAGTAGAGCATAGTTTCAGTGTATGGGACCCTCACCAGGATTATTTGATTCGAGAACTGAAAAAATTCCAAAGAAAATCAGCTCGATTTTTTCTGAGTGATTTCCGACGAAAGAGTAGCGTTACAAAAATGTTTCAAAGTTTGGGCTGGGAGGACTTGAGAGAATGGAGACGAGCTGCTCGACTAAGCGGTATGTTCCAAGCTGTCGGTGGAGAGATGACGTGGTATGGCATTAGTAGACGAATAAGACTGAGTGGTGTCTTTTAAAGTAGGAAAGATGGCATTATGGAGATGAAGTTGTCATGAAGTTGTCCAATGTCATTGCAATCATTTATGAAAAGGCTAGGAAAACAACATATAGGGAATCTGCCACCTGGGCGACTGCCATAAATGCAGATCAGTGGTGACTGATTGAAATATTGAGTGAGAGCCCTTATAACTGTGTGTGATCGAGTTTTCACGCCGTTTTGCGCCCCACCAAGTAACCCCTCTATCGGGCCAGTAGCCCTAACCCGACAGTAGCATTGGCAAATCAAAAGTCTGCGAGAGATACAGTATACAAATAACCGGCTATCATCGGATATCATGAACTGTGCTGTTCAATAAACTACCAACGAGACAGATTTCAAGACATTAAAACTGTTTTCAAAACTAATTAGAAACTCCAGGACAGAAAAAATTCAACTTCAAGGAATAAATTATATAAAATCTAACACAATTCTATGTCGTCGTGAAAACCGTGTATTGAAGGAAGGAAATATGAGTAGACACGATGAATGGAAATACACAGGCGCATATTAAGCGTAAGATTTCTCTGTCAAGGAAACACGAGTGTGCGGTCTGCGGGAAGTGAGCTTACCTGTTACCCAGAGCACCCAGGTCCGATTCCCGCCCGGGATATTTATATTCAGCTGAATCTGAGGGCTAGTTCGAGGTTTACTCTGATTATGTCAGAAGAATTGAGGAGCGACCTGAAGGCGTAGCCCCGATTAAAAAAGCCAAAAATAACAGCCAAGAGGATTCGTCACGCTGAACACGCATCATCTCATAATCTGCAGCCCATAGAGCGTAACAGTGGTTTTATCGTAGACCAAGGCCCATAAGGCCTGAATGCCACGTGTTTTTCATTGTCTGATTGTGCTACCATTACACGAGTGAGGAAAATTATTTTTTCCCATTTAGCTCCCTTAATTCTGGAGCCATCATGGCTCTGTTTTAATTTTGGCTAGTAGATAAGAACTTAATATCCTATCTGACGCCACAGAAACTTGAGACAAAAACTCAAGAAGAATATCCCCCGAGATTCGAAATTCAGCCTTACAGGAGGAAAGCCAACATCTAAATCACATCGCTTACCATGTACACATTATCACAACTCATATAATGTTTATAAAATAAGAATATTGAGACTTCTCTTTCTATCAGACACAAACATATCACATCTGCCAGTTCACACAAGGAGAAAGCAGATTCTCTATTAGTGGATGACAAAGGCTTGTCATCTTTCTCGCCCCCATTGCTACAGAAAAAGTACGTGCAGTCAACACCATCGATTTTAAAACCTTATCATTTCCATATTGTAACATTCCCACAAAAATACTTTCAATATTTTACAAATAACCTTTACTTGGCCGCCTGAATTGCTGCTAACCTCACTTCGTTGCTACTACGCTGCTAACTTTATACTGCCTAACTTTATACTGCTGCTACCTTCAAGTACGCTTCTCACTTCGCTAACCTGGGGCTCTCAACGTCACTGTGACGTCAGCCGTCTGGAATCAACCTATGATACTTGTGTTCGTGAACTTCCTATACTCTCCCTATAAAAGATCAGTCCTCCGCTTCTAAGAATCAACTCAATTCTGACAGCGGTGTGGTTATGGAAGGCTGGTTCCCACTTTCGGTGTTTTTATGCGCCGACTTAACATCTTCGCTACCTGGACTCTTGTTCACCACAGCATGGGTGAGCAAAGACTTGAAATTTATATTTTGGTGTGAGAATCAAGGTACAGCATGTTACTAACATTCATTTTTTTTTTGCTAGGGGCTTTACGTCGCACCGACACAGATAGGTCTTATGGCGACGATGGGATAGGGAAGGCCTAGGAGTTGGAAGGAAGCGGCCGTGGCCTTAATTAAGGTACAGCCCCAGCATTTGCCTGGTGTGAAAATGGGAAACCACGGAAAACCATCTTCAGGGCTGCCGATAGTGGGATTCGAACCTACTATCTCCCGGATGCAAGCTTACAGCCGCGTGCCTCTACGCGCACGGCCAACTCGCCCGGTAACATTCATTTTAGCAGTTCTATTGACCAATTATCTTTCTTTGTTTCTTAATCTGTTTACCCTCCAGGGTCATTTTTTTTCTCGGTCTCAGTGAGGTATCCCACCTCTACCGCCTGAAGGGCAGTGTCCTGGAGCGTAAGACACCGGGTTGGGGGATACAGCTGGGGAGAACGACCAGTACCTCGCCAAGACGGCCTCACCTGCTATATTGAACAGGGGCCTTGGTTGGGGATGGGAAGATTGGAAGGGATAGACAAGGAAGAGGGAAGGAAGCGGCCGTGGTCTTAAGTTAGGTACCATCGCGGCATTTGCGTGGAGGAGAAGTGGTAAACTACGGAAAACCACTTCCAGGATGGCTGAGGTGTGAATCGAGCCCACCTCTACTCAGTTAACCTCCCGAAGCTGAGCGGAACCCGTTCCAGCCCTCTTACCACTTTTCAGATTTCGTGGCAGAGCCGGGAGTCGAACCCGAGCCTCCGAGGGTGGCAGGTAATTATACTAACCACTACACCACAGAGGCGGACATTATGTATTCACGAGATGAATATGTGAAAGTGATACTACTTTATGGGGAAGCAAGGCGGAATTCACGGAAAGCCAAACGCTTGTATCAAGAACGATTTCCTGGACGAAGGCTTCCAAAAATGCTGATTCATTTTGAAGTGTTGAAAGACAGCTGCTTGCAACGAGGTCATTTCGAACATTACTACCCGTTCGGGATGCTCCAGTGACATCTGGAAATACCGAAGAAGCTTTTCAAAATGCAATTGCGTAAAACCCGTATACAATCTTTTTTATTTTATTTTTTTGCTAGTTGCTTTATGTCGCACAGACACAGACAGGTCTTATGGCGACGATGGGACAGGAAAGGGCTAGGAGTGGGAAGGAAGCGGCCATGGCCGTAATTAAGATACAGCCCTAGCATTTGCCTGGTGTGAAAATGGGAAACCACGGAAAACCATTTTCAGGGCTGCTGAGAGTGGGGTTCGAACCTACTATCTCCCGAATACTGGATACTGGCCGCACTTAAGCGACTGCAGCTATCGAGCTCGGTCGTATACAATCTCACGGGCCATTTGAAATGAACAAGGGGAGCTCGTTTTTATGTACAATGGGGCACCAACGTGTGGTGTGAGATAATATGTGACAAGATAATTGGATCATGTACTGTACCTTCGAAGGAAACCTCACGGGACGACGTTATCTACAGTTTTGTCGTGAACACCTCCCACTCTTATTAGAGGATGTGCCCCTTATGACAAAGTTGAGGACATAGTTCCAACAAGATGGAGTTCCTCAACAGTTAGTGATGTGCGCGAATGACGCCTGGGATCGCGAGAATCGGTTCCTACGAATCCGCGGTCGCACTCAATGTCGCTTGCGAGGAATCGGTTCCCGATGACGTCAGCAGAGTGAGGTCTTCCGTGCGCCCAGCACTCAATAGAGTGAGTCTTCCGTATATAAGTGGGGCAAATTCGAACGTGCAATATTTACTATTTCTTTTGTATACAATGAAAGCCTTATTGGTTGTCACGAATGAATCATGCCGCATAATAATGAAATAACAATTTATCCTGGTAGTCTGGAAACCACATTACACATTTCGACACTGGGTGTAGCAATCGACATTGTTATTTATGCTTATACTGTATTTTTTTCTAATGTGGCTTTCAAATATCTCTAGTGTAAACTTATTAATCTGTGGAATTAAGTCACATTTTTTATAAGTACACAACTTATTTCGTAGCATACCTGTCTTCCGTTCCATTTAATTTGTAAAGAACATATCGTGCTAATTAATGAACGTAGGTTTTCGTGGCTCATTGTATTAACATAAAGAAATAAATGAACTGGATTAAAGCCACTATATATAATAAAGCCAAACTTTCAGCCAAATTTCATTGGCCACCATGGCACAGCGGGACGCACTCGAACTGTCGACAGAGGGCGGTGAATCAGTAACTTCCCTCCCAACCACCACAGCACAGCGCGACGATCCTTGAGTCAAGTTAGTGGGGTAGGCCGTGGATAGTACGGGCATGACTTCCACGTTCCTTGGGAGAATTTCTTTGCTCACTGTCGGAGGCAAAACTTCACATGCCCTGATGAAGGCCAATGCAATTTGGCTGAAAGCTTGGGTTTATTATTAAATATATACAGGGTTATTCACCTAACATGTTACACGGAAATAACTTCTAAACCATTAAAGATATCGGCATTCTGTTTTTTCATATTCGTAAATGATACCCAAGGTCTTGTAAAATAACGAGCTACTTAGTCTCCTGGAGTGATTAATAACCGAGATATTGATATTAACTCCATATCTTTTTAATGGAACGGTACAAATTCATACAGCTGGCCTAAAAGTTCAACTCCATACAAGTTCAAATATGTAAGTATTTTCAAAATCGGATAATTAATTTTTGAGATATAAATAAGAACAGCAAGTGCGGTTTTGCATGCCGCATTAGACGGCGTGAAGTCGGGCAAGGATATCCTGACGCGCAAGCCGTTTCCTGGGAGTGAGTTCAGCCATAGAATGGATACCAGGCATGTAAGCACCTCGTACACACGTGATGGGTTCGCAAAGTGTGTGTGACAGGCGAACACATCACAGAACAAGGAGGGTTGATGTGTTTAAAAGGAATAAAATAAGTACTTTGCCTTGAAAGGAACACAACGAAAGCTGTAACTGTCACTGGTTTTAGTGTACAGAGTTGAGAAATAAACATAACACAAAACACCGAAAGAGCTCCTTCTAGAAAAGCAAACGAATAATGTCCGAGGTAGACTTCATTGGATTCGGGAGATAGTAGGTTCGAACCCCACTGTCGGCAGCCCTGAAAATGGTTTTCCGTGGTTTCCCATTTTCACACCAAGCAGATGCTGGGGTTGTACCTTAATTAAGGCCATGGCCGCTTCCTTCCCACTCCTAGCCCTTTCCTGTCCCGTCGTCGCCATAAGACCTATCTGTGTCGGTGCGACGTAAAGCAACTACCAAAAAAAAAAAAAAATGACTTCATTGGAAATAATCCTAAGAGCGTAGGCACGGGAACATAACAACGTCTCGTCAGTGTAATTGTTATGAGGCGGATATTTTGTACATAGAGACCGTGTTGGCAACGAGTTCAGTACTTTATGTGGCAAAATCACTCGTGGCCAGTCGTTCATTGACTGGAGGCTGAAATATCACAACAATAAAGATACGAGGTAGGTGATGTTTGAAAACGTGCGTCCTAGTGATCCGCATACACAAAGTGTCTACTTAATTATGTGCTCGAAATGTTGACTATCAACGGCAATGCACATTTGCAATGTGTGTACTGTATGTCTGTTAGAATGTGTATAATAACCTGTGTTATTGTGGTGTCTGTGGTAGTGTACTGTATTTGTAATTCAGGTGAGGGATTGGGACGGTGGCGGCCGTTGTCATAAGTAAGGAACTATCCCGACATTTGCCTGGAGTAGCGGTGGGCAACCACGGAAAAACTTCCAGGATAGCTGAGATGGGTACCGGACCCACCTCTTCTTCGTTTGCCTCACGAGGCTGAGTGTAACCCGTTCCAGCCCTCCAACCAGAATTAAATTGCTTATCAGAGCCAGGAATTGAATCCGGACCACCGCGGCGACAGCTACGAATGCTAGCCGCTACACATGATTAAGAAACTCGACAGGCTGCGGAGAAGAGTGGCTGTTTGTTGTTATTTCATTTCCGGGGCTTTGACAGCGTGACCATGTAGTCCCGTTTGCTTGGGTTTGTGCTGGGTTATTTCAGGCGAAGGAGCAGTGTTACCAGTGCTGGATTATTTGGGTTGGGATAGGTTAGACATTAGGAGACAAACAGCTCGACTTATTACGTGGGATGTTCACAGCTGATCGTGGTGAAATGGCAGTAACACTATTATTTATTAATTTTACACGCATTAATCTCCGCGGAGCTCAAGCGCGACTGTAGTAGCGTGCATTCGGGAGAGCGCAGGTTCGAGTCCTGCCTTGCTCAACCTGAAAGTGATTTTCATGGTTTCCCACGTTCAACACCAGGCAAATGCCGAATAGGTACCTTTGGGATAGGCAATGGCCGACGTCCTTTCCAAATCTTTCCCATTCCCATCCATGGGAAAAGACGCTACACTGAGCGCAACCTATTACACATGGATGTCAAAACAAAACAAAACAAAACAAAGAAACTTTAATCTTCCTTCCCCGTTGTGTGTTTGCCCGTCATACAATAACGTTGCACACCCAGGGTATGTTACGGTACATCACATTATGTTTACAGTACATGCCTGGTATCCGTTCTGTGGCTGGAACCAATGCCAGGAAGCAGCTTGCGTGCCAATTACACGCCGTCTGATGCGGCAAGCTAAAGCCCAAATGCGGTTTTTATTGATATCTCAAGAAGTAACTGTCCGATTTTGAAAATACTCACATATTTGAACTTGTACTCAGTTGAGCTTTTAGGCTAGCTGTATGAATTTGTGCCATTCCATTTAAAAATATGGACGTATCAATATCTCGGTTATTAATCACCCCATGAGACCAAGTAGCACGTGATTTTACAAAACCCTGTGTACCATTTACGAATATGAAAACAGAATGCCGATATCTTTAATGGTTTAGAAGTTATTTTCGTGTAACATGTTAGGTGAATAACCCTGTATATAGTGGCTTTAATCCACTTCATTTATTTCTTTATGTTAACATATCGTGCTACTGTCCGGCTCATTGGCTGAATGGTCAGCGTTGAGGCTTTCGGTTCAGAGGATCCCGAGTTCGATTTGCGGCCGGGTGGGGGATTTTGACCTCCTCTGATTAGTTCTTTTGGCCCGAGGACTGAGTGTTTGTGTTTGTTCCAACATTTTCCTCTTCATATTCAGACAACACACTACACTACCAACAAACCCAGGAACACGCAACAGTGATTACATCCCTCCATACAGGGTTGGCGTCAGGAAGGGCATCCGGTTGAAAAATCGGGCCAAATCAACATGTGCGATACAGTTCGCACCCACGACCCCACAGATGTGGGAAAGTGGTAGACAAGGAAGAAGAAGGGGAAGAAGAAGGACGTTGATACTACTGCTAAATATTATTATGAGAAACTGTCAGAACTACTAGTTTGGTTTTCATCACAGCTTAATATTAGTTAAGGCTTTCTCTTTAGTACAATTGTATTTTGTTGAAATAGTAGTGCTATATTATGTCACCGGGCGAGTTGGGCGTGCGCGTAGAGGCGCGCGGCTGTGAGCTCGCATCGGGGAGATAGTGGGTTCGAATCCCACAGTCGGCAGTCCTGAAGATGGTTTTCCGTGGTTTCCCATTTTCACACCAGGCAAATGCTGGGGCTGTACCTTAATTAAGGTCACGGCCGCTTCCTTCCAACTCCTAGGCCTTTCCTATCCCATCGTTGCCATAAGACGGAACAAATAGGTCTAAAGGCACCGAGGTGCATGTCGCTATTATCTTCAACCTTTTATAAAAACTCAATAACAGGCAGTCTTTTCTTTCTTTTCGGAGAATTTCAAGTTCCGTTTACGGATGATGTCAAGAGCAGGGAACCTGTCGGTAATGCAGTTATTACCACAGAAGACTTCCATCTACAGTTGGGAGAAGTATGAGAATTCGATCTACAGTTACGAGAAATATGTCCATCTCTTCCACAATTCCAGCATTTAACGGGATTCGCTGCCTTACGGTGAGATAAATCATGGCTCAAGAGAGCATTGGTGATACGGCCTGAAGAATGAGGCGATTCAAAACGATCAGTAGACCTGTTAGAATGTCGCACACTGGTTGGCGGAGGATTAAGTGTCATCTACAATAGTAACTCAAATTGGGCGCACGTTATTCCCACAGAGAATGCTTGGCGCAATGCAAATAACTACTGTCAACACGGTCTCAGCGATCCCGCTCACTTTAATGTACAGCGTACTGCAGTTAACAATTATCTGATGTTAAGAGGATGTGTGAAATATGGTTAATGAGCATATCGCGTGCGAAAAATTTAGTAAAATATCAGAGGCACTATGAACAAGAGATATTTTAATGTTGAGAACATTTCTTAGCAGACAAAGTAGCGGTCCCCATGCTACGAAAAAGGTAAAATTAAGCAATTTCCTCAACGTTGACGGTAGTAGAAGGGCTAAAGGGCTCGGAAAGGCAAATTTGAGCCTTGGATAACTCTATCATATTTAAAAACAAAGCCAAAGAATTATAAAATCACTGGCGGCCTAAATGCAGCGCCGAAGAAAAGCCTTAAATCACATGTTTCTTTACTCGTTTACATTGTTATTCTCTTCGAAGCCAAATTAACTTATTTACATAATTATTTCTATAATGTGTTCCTTAGTTCATACCCACAGGCGTTACGTTTCTTGATTCTTTTGAAAAATGTCCACACCGAATGTAGTTATAAAGACATAAGTGCAACTCTGCATTGACTCACATTAGCGCTCGTAGTGGTCAAAAGGCAAACTGCTAATCTAATAGACCGGATTGTAATATCCCAAAGATGTTTTCAACATTTAGTTGCTTGCCAATAGGGTTAGAACTGTGATGTTTTTTATATAATTGGCTTCAAGTAGCACCGACACTGATAGGTCTTATGGTGACGATGGGATACGAAAGGACTAGGAGTTGGAAGGAAGTGATCGTGGCGTAAATTAATGTACAGCCTCAGCATTTGTCTGGTGTAAAAATGGGACAACACGGAATACTATCTTCAGGGCTGCCGACAGTGGGGTTCGAACCCACTATCTCCCCAAATGCAAGCTCGTAACTGCGCACTCCTAACCAACTTCGAACATTCAAGTTGTTGAAATTCGAGTAACGGAAGTTTGACTGTATAGGTCTATAGACTATTTGCCAACGAGAGTTACTGGGCATATTGTTATGCGTTAGGTTATCTATTAACTTGACCGTGATGGCCACTAATGGTCCGTATTGACTTAATTATAACAGTTAATTGTGTCCAGGTTCCGTCTGAATTGTACTGACTAGGCGGAACCTGGACACAATTAACTGTTATGCGTTAGGTTAGACATCAGCAGTTTTACTAACAAACGGTGTATAACTTATATAAAAGGTTTATACACCATTTATGTGCAAATTGTTACTAAAACACCGTGTATAAGCCTCCTGTGTGCACAGATATTGTAGTTATTCACTGAAATGCTTATACAGACGAGGACACTCGTATAAGCGTTGTATAGCAGCGAGTGAAGAAAAGGAAACAACGAGTGATGTTTAATGTAATGGTATTTACGGTCTGCAGTAATATTTTGGTGTTAACATATCCGACGTATCCATTAAGTACACATTGAAATAATTGAAGGTAACGTTGATGATCTCCACAATATTTGCAACAGAAGTTATGGAGGCTGAATATGTTCGTATGATAAAACATTTTAAGAGATGGAGTGACCCATTTCTCCTAGGTGACGAAAGTTATAAAATTAAACATATATTTAAGAAAGATAACTTAAATTCTTCTGTGTTAAGTAAAGATTAGAGGGAGGTATATTCGTAATACAGGTAAGTTCGTGATAAATCCTTGAATAAGTATCACGTGTCCGCCAGAGCACGATAAAGAAAATGCAAGTAGGTAGACATCTGTTGAGAACTCAAGGTACTAGTAGTAAAGTTAAAATGGTTAGTCTGCAGTAGGGAAGTGATATTTGTTTAAATATTTATCACAAACTTACTTGTATCATGAAGCTACCTCCCTTTATCCTCCAAAAAATTTCCGTCACCGGGGGAGGGGGTGGGGGGAGGGTTGGTGGGCCTGTAGCGTGATCGTTATCGCGGTCACCTTGAAGTTCTGATGCAGTCGGCTTCGATTTTCTTTTCACTGCAAGAAAATTATTTATATGCATTATTGGCATAGAACTGACCGCCAGACCAACATGTTTAATACGTAAGTTTGGGAATTATTAATCCATAAAGTTGTGAAAGAGACCTTAGGAAATCCTTAACAATTTTTCCTTGTCAGGAACATTGTAGTTCACTTTTATCCTCACGTAACTGCAATATGCATGACGTACATGTGTTTCTGTCTTCGGAGGTAATAGAGAACATTCAAACTACAGCAGAGAGAGGTGAGTTCTCCTGTAGAGTCCGGTCAGAGCTCGATAGCTGCAGTTGCTTAAGTGCGGCCATTATCCAGTATTCGGGAGATAGTAGGTTCGAACCCCACTGTCGGCAGCCCTGAAAATAGTTTTCCGTGGTTTCCCATTTTCACACCAGGCAAATGCGGGGGCTGTACCTTAATTAAGGCCACGGCCGCTTCCTTCCCACTCCTAGCCCTTTCCTGTCCCATCGTCGCCGTAAGACCTATCTGTGTCGGTGCGACGTAAAACAACTAGCAAAAAAAGAGTCCTGTCAGATCGACCGTACCGAAGGACGCATGACGAAGAAGAAAAAGAAGTGAACAAAATAATGTACCAAATTACAGCTTCTCTGTTGCGAAAACTTAATATACCATGTACATTAGCATTCATAATTATTTTGACAACGTTTGTCACAGGAGTTTTATTCACACCATTGCTCTTCTCCTTGTGCTATACATTACATTAAATATGAACAACAAAAAAATATATATAAAAACCAACTTTTGGGGTGTAGAATATTGTTTGTAAAAAAGAATAGAACTGTGAAATTTAAAGCACATAAATGTTTCGTCAAAGCCCTGTTGGACAAGTAAATCAAACCAGTGTTCATTTTCTGACCGTGGCAACTAATATCTCGTTGCATAGCATTTTTCTTGTATCACAGCCTCACATCTTGTTAGCATGGAAGGAATAACGGATCAAATTTTGTCCTTAGGGAATTTTTCCCATTCAGATTTCAAACTGTTAAAAAACTCCGCTTTATTTGAATGTGATACTGCCGTTACTCGTGTATCCAGCAACTCCCACATGTGTTCTATTGAATTTAAATCCGGTCTTTGACGTGGCTATGGTAATACATTTTTACCTTCTCCTTTTTCACATAATCTGTTACACACATACATTATCGTGTTGAACACACCGATGTCGAAGTATATTTTATTTAGCATATAGTATCGAATACTTGACCAAAATATCCTTGTAGTCAGGACACTGATGTGTACTAATGAACCTACGACCTTAGCGGAAAAGCCTCCCCAGATCATGACGTCCCCACATCCATGTTCTACGGTACGAACCTCAAAGCGTGCATGGTATATTTTATTTCTATGTCGACGAACATATTGAATACCATCAGATTACATATTATATTTGCTTTCGCGGCTCCATAATATCCTAGACCACTCTAGTTGTGTCCAGTTACGATGCTCTTTAGCAAAGGTGGCCGTGGCCTTAATTAAGGTACAGCCCAGCATTTGCCTGGTGATAAATTGGGAAACCACGGAAAACCAACTTCAGGGTGTAACGTTCCAGACGTCACAGTGTAATTATGTTAATTTTATTATGTGTGATTAATTCAGGAATTTAACGTCATGATATTTATCTTGGTATGTAATTGTATTATAATTCATGGTTGATCATTTGCTCACTATCATTTCATTACTTTGTAACTACGACTTGTAAACGAGGGCTGAATATCCTAATATTCACTTAGATTCTTGCGACATTCGTTTAAATTTAACTTGCAGTAGATTTCCTCTATCTTGCCACATCACCGAGGAAGAAGGAAGGACAAATTTAGACATCAAATTCTGGGAAAAGCGAGCACGTGTTCAAGCGTTGTAACGACAGCTACCGTATTTCGACCAGAATAATTCAAACTGATCACCGCCTATATTTTCAAAGGAGCGTCATGTTGCCATGGATACTGAGTGAAAGGGCTAATAGAAGAACAGTTGATATCTTGGTTGGGACCCATCAACTCTAATATCTGGAGTGGGGAGAGACGTGTCAACTGATTGGACCACGTGTAGCGACCTGTAATTAGAGCCAGAGAAGGTTATAAAAGGGCGTGTTGGAGCTCTTGGCATCATTCTGCATTCGTTATTATTAATCTTCTTGATTCTTCGATCTTGTATTTCGCTGTAGGTCTGAGAACTTGTCTTATGGTTGTTGTACCATAGTGGACTAGTGTGATAGTTTATCACTTCTACATTAATTACTTCGTTACCACGACGTGGTACTTAGGAATTTCTGAATGAGGGGTGTATAGCCACTCTCATCAGGAAGTACGTACAGCTCGGCTACTAGACCGGTTTGTACCAGTCTAAGACAATAGGTAGTATTAAACTAGATAGAAATGAAACTTCAGGGCACATTTTCAGTAAATTTGGAAGGATTATTAATTGAGTATCCTCTCCACATAACCCAAGGAGGTTTTTCTAACTATGACTTAGGGCTCATCTCCAATATATGGGATAGAGCATAATAGGGAGTGTTAGTGTCGAAGTCATCTTCCAATTAGTGGTCGGTGCACTTAGCAAGGCAGGAATGGTACTTAGCTGCAGATGAAGATATCTCAAAGACGACCGGTGATGTTCCAGCTACAAGGATGGAAGCTTTCCAAGGACCAGCAGAACAAGACTACATGGTGAGCAAGCGAGATAAAAATATTGCAAGTTTTCGCGAAGTAGAGTCATTCCACTTTTTGTTAAATTCATTTCCTATTTTAAATTCAGTTCTCGTTAAACCGTCGTCATTTATATTCAATATAATAAATAGTATTTTTCTAGTTCACTTTAATCAATCTGCCTTAATTAGCCTTTTGATTTCTAATTCTCCTGCTTAATGATTAGTGCACTGTGATAAGAGTCCGTCCAAGCTTGATTATAATTTTTTATCTTTAAGTCATCAATTTAAAGATTGGCGCCCTTAGCTTGCATGGTTGCATTTCTCGTTCAATGATTGTTCTCCGAAAGGGGAAGTCACATAAATGCCGCTCCAACGTAGGGCGAGAAAATCATTAAGTACGGAGCAGTTAATGACAGTAACGATATCAGAATTCGTATTATGGGCAAAATTTGGATATCCACGTTGCATTAGGAGTGTTTGATTGTGGGGAGGGTCATGGCTGATCAGACGAAAGAGGAGAGGATGTTGCGCAGTGGACGGGCGATAAAAGGCAATAACGTATTGAGTTCAGAGGAAGAGTTGTGTAGTCTAGTAGAGGAAATTGAAGATAGAAGTGTAAGTAGTATGGAGATTGAAGGCAAGCAGAAAGAAGTCAGTATGGAGTCAGATGATAGTAGGATGGGGGGCGAAGCGGAAGTAAACACTAACAATGAAAGTAATAATAATGATCAGTTAATGGGAATGATGCAGTTAATGTTGAGTAAGATAGAGGACAGTAAATCTGAAATAAAAAATGAATTGGAACAAATTAAATCAGATGTAGAACAAACTAAATCTGAGCTTAAAAGTGAATTAGAACAAACTAACAATAAAATTGAGAATATTAAATATGAACTTAAAGAACAGTTAGAGCAAACTAAAGCTGAATTAAGCAGGGAGATGAGGGAAAATAAGGAGGAAGCGAATCGGAGAATGGACGAACACAGTAGGCAGTTACGCGATGTGGTGGTAAAAAATGAACATTTTAATAAGCGATTAGTGGAACAGAAAAGTGAATGTGAACGGCAAGGGAAAGAGGTAGAAGAAAAGTTTGCGGAGCAGAGAAGTAAATTCCTGGAGTTAATGGGGAAGGAAAGCAACTCTACTAGGGAGGAAGTAATGAGGCAGGTCACTAGTATTGATAAGAGAGTTGAGACTCAAAAAGGGGAAATACGGGTATTCGAAGACCACGTCCAACAAGAGATTGACACAGTAAAGCTTAGAATAGAAGATGAGACCCGGGCAAGTGAAGAAAGGTTTGCGATAGCTGAAGAGAATAAGATTGAAATTAGGACATTGAAAGAGAAGCAGGTTAATTTGGAGAGCGAAATTGATAGGAGAGACAAAGATGTAGAATGCCGGATGGAGAAAGCAGAAAATCAGTTAAAACAGGTGGCAAAGGATAAACAGGTTTTCACGGGAAGGCAATGTCTAGGAAATAGCTACATTAGGGATTGAACTACCTAAATTTAATGGGAAACAAACGAACCCGCTAGATTTCCTTAAGATGATAGAAAAACGGTTTGAAAAGCGTCTAGAGGAAGGGTCTATGGACTGGGAAGACGTTATGGAAAATATTGACCATGCTTTTGTAGGAGAAACTTGGTCTTGGTTCATGGTATATAGGCAAACGATGACGAACCTGAAAGAATTCAGAAATAAGTTTAGAGAGAAATTCTGGAATGAAGCGATACAAGCTCGGGAGAGAAAAAGGGTGGTATTTGGGAGGTACAAACAGCATGAGGGAGTCACTATGACTGAATACTTTCTGGCCCATGTCATGATTTGTCAGAACTTAGATGGTATAACTGAGGGGTCTGATGTAGTAAGACTACTTTTGAGACATTTTCCGGACAGGGTGAGAGAAGCGGCCTGCATGCAAAGAGTTGGTACTATTCAGGAGATGGAGAACCTACTAGGCAGTTTTGATGCTTTAGGTAACCTTAGGAGTAGAACGTAGAATATGCAGAGCTTTAGTCATCACAACGGAATGAGACATAACGGAAGAACACAGAATCACGAAGCTCGCAATCAGTTCAGACCTCAGCATAACAGTAGGAGCGGAGCACCTGAATATAGGACAGGAAATTCCCAACGGGGGCCAGAGCAATGTACTAATGAGTCCAACGTCAATACACAAAGGGAACCTTTAAACTAACTAGAGGCTGTAATCTTAGGTCAGAATTCCAGCCTAGTACGAAGGTAGCGAAGTGTCTTGTCATGAAAGTGTTACCATATGACCTAGATGTTAGAGACGATTTGTTGTATGAACCCGAGCAGAATAATGGAGATTCAAGTAATAAAGTAGTCAATCCCGTTGTTAAATTGAAAGTTTGGGGGGCGTGGGTTAAAGTTTTTATTGATTCTGGTAGCCAAATATCATGTATTAGTTCTCAGTGGTATGAGTCATTAGTGAAACAGGGTATTCAGTTGGAGGAAATGCCTGTTAAGTCTACTTTCATCATTACGGCTGTTGGAAAGAGGTCTAAGCAAATTTGTAAACAAGTAGCTGTTCCGATCTGTATTAATAATTTTATTAGCGTTCAGATATGTTTGGTAATTCCGCATTTGATATTTGATCTTATCTTGGGATCTGACTGGTTAACGTTAAAATTGGCTCAGTTAAATTACTATGATGCAGTGCTAAATTTGAGGTGGAATAATGAGGATATCAAGGTCAAGTTTGAGGAGGAAATTCAGAGGAAAACGGAAGTTAGTACAGTGTGGAGAATGAGAGAGGTTTCTAAAGTGAATGAAGAGGCTAGTGAGGGCCTGAAGTTGTGCCAGTTGTGGATTAATGAGGATAAAATATGTGGCTTGAAAGAAGCCGTAAGTAGAAATCAGTTAAATGAAGTCCAGAAGGACAAGTTATTTGAAGTGTTATGTGAACACATTGAGATTTTCTCTGAGAAACCTGGTGTTACCCATCTGTACGAGCATTCTTTTTCTGTGCTGGATAAGAGTCTATTTAGCGGACCGCGGTATCCGATACCACACAAATATGCCATAGCCGTAGAGGATCAAATTCAAGCTATGTTAGCAGACGATGTGATTGAATTATCAAACAGTCAATACGTTAATCCCTTAATTGTTGTACCTAAGTCTGATGGATCAATACGTCTGTGTATTGAATGCGAGAGCGTAATGAATGGTTCATATAACATTAGTAGTTTACGGAGATACCTGTCGTGTGAGGTGGCTGAACCGGATTGTGAGATATAGGTCAGTAACTCGGGGAAGTTGCTACCTGTTATGTCAGACTACGAGCGGAATGAGTTTACCTCTCAATTGTGGTGGTATTTCCTAGTTGTGTTTGTAAACAAGGGAGGTGTTTGTGTATAGCGGTAGATTTACGCTCGTTCATTGACAATAGATCATCTGTTTTCTGTATGTGAGGCCATGAAATTTTATATCTTATCTGTTTTCTGAGATGTTACCGAAGGCTAATTAAAGCTGACGACGGCAAATAATTAATCTTCCCGTATGTGCATTTCTAACTTGCAATAATTTTACCGTGAGCTTAAATCGCGTGTGTATTCGTGTGAAGTGTATTGCACCCTGCTTCAAGATAAGGGTGAAACATTCGAAAGAGTGATTAAGGTGTAAATTGGTTGTATCATTTGTTTTCCATGGTTTTAATGTAAAAGATTGGAAGAGAACGTGTTACTGCTATCTAGCAAAGAATGTCGGAAAGATGGAGAGTAAAAGGACTAATAGACACTCTGGAGAGTTGGTAATCTGAATTATATACATATTATGTTATATTCTCAAAGATAATCTTGTTTTAAAAAATGGAATGTTGCTCATGTTGGGCATAATTTAGTATCTAAACCTCAAGATGAACTGAAATAACAGACATTCGCAATGGTAAGCAGTCTAAGAGTGAGATGGAGACAGTGAGATATAATTAATTGTATGAAAATAATGTCGCTCGTAATGGGCAGGTAATAGAGGTATTTCATGTCAATGTGGGAGTAAGTGTGTGAGTTCTCAACTCATGTAATATTTGTTAAGAACTCATGGGGGCGTATGTAACGTTCCAGACGTCACAGTGTAATTATGTTAATTTTATTATGTGTGATTAATTCAGGAATTTAACGTCATGATATTTATCTTGGTATGTACTTGTATTATAATTCATGGTTGATCATTTGCTCACTATCATTTCATTACTTTGTAACTACAACTTGTAAACGAGGGCTGAATATCCTAATATTCACTTAGATTCTTGCGACATTCGTTTAAATTTAACTTGCAGTAGATTTCCTCTATCTTGCCACATCACCGAGGAAGAAGGAAGGACAAATTTAGACATCAAATTCTGGGAAAAGCGAGCACGTGTTCAAGCGTTGTAACGACAGCTACCGTATTTCGACCAGAATAATTCAAACTGATCACCGCCTATATTTTCAAAGGAGCGTCATGTTGCCATGGATACTGAGTGAAAGGGCTAATAGAAGAACAGTTGATATCTTGGTTGGGACCCATCAACTCTAATATCTGGAGTGGGGAGAGACGTGTCAACTGATTGGACCACGTGTAGCGACCTGTAATTAGAGCCAGAGAAGGTTATAAAAGGGCGTGTTGGAGCTCTTGGCATCATTCTGCATTCGTTATTATTAATCTTCTTGATTCTACGATCTTGTATTTCGCTGTAGGTCTGAGAACTTGTCTTATGGTTGTTGTACCATAGTGGACTAGTGTGATAGTTTATCACTTCTACATTAATTACTTCGTTACCACGACGTGGTACTTAGGAATTTCTGAATGAGGGGTGTATAGCCACTCTTATCAGGAAGTACGTACAGCTCGGCTACTAGACCGGTTTGTACCAGTCTAAGACAATAGGTAGTATTAAACTAGATAGAAATGAAACTTCAGGGCACATTTTCAGTAAAGTTGGAAGGATTATTAATTGAGTATCCTCTCCACATAACCCAAGGAGGTTTTTCTAACTATGACTTAGGGCTCATCTCCAATATATGGGATAGAGCATAATAGGGAGTGTTAGTGTCGAAGTCATCTTCCAATTAGTGGTCGGTGCACTTAGCAAGGCAGGAATGGTACTTAGCTGCAGATGAAGATATCTCAAAGACGACCGGTGATGTTCCAGCTACAAGGATGGAAGCTTTCCAAGGACCAGCAGAACAAGACTACATGGTGAGCAAGCGAGTTAAAAATATTGCAAGTTTTCGCGAAGTAGAGTCATTCAACTTTTTGTTAAATTCATTTCCTATTTTAAATTCAGTTCTCGTTAAACCGTCGTCATTTATATTCAATATAATAAATAGTATTTTTCTAGTTCACTTTAATCAATCTGCCTTAATTAGCCTTTTGATTTCTAATTCTCCTGCTTAATGATTAGTGCACTATCACCCCACCCCTGTGATAAGAGTCCGTCCAAGCTTGATTATAATTTTTTTTATCTTTAAGTCATCAAATTAAAGATTGGCGCCCTTAGCTTGCATGGTTGCATTTCTCGTTCAATGATTGTTATCCGAAAGGGGAAGTCACAAGGGCTGCCGACAGTGGGGTTTGAACCCACTATCTCCCGGATGCAAGCTCACAGCTGCGCGCCCCTAACCACAAGGCCAATCGTCTGGTCTAAAAAAGTTGAAAGGTAAAAGTTGGTCTCTTGCAAGGGTGGTGAGCTATCACATCCTGATCGTTTAACCTACGTTTCGGACCATATACATAGATTTTAATCCATAACTCTCCCTCAGATCAGCAGTGATATGTCGAGCTGTCTTTCTGCTACTGTTTGCCTCCTAATTACTACGTCTACTCTCTTGTTTGCTTTTCTAGGTAGACCTTCTCGTGGTTTATTTTGCACTGTACAATGTACAAAAGTTTTTCAGACAGAGGAGAGTAGTCTTAATATGTTAAACGTACAAGCAACCTCAGCCTGAGATCTCCTCCCCCCGCAGCTAGGCGCATATTACTGCCTCGCTAAACTTATGGAGTACTCTCTAAGAGTAGGAGGTTGCAGTGGACTAGATTATGGTTTACAATTGCCCTACAACACACAGACATTCACAGTTGAGAATGAAATTGTATAAAAATACACAGAAGATTCGAATTTGCGCTGAAGTAGACGTTTAAAAGTTACTAACCTCCTACCACAAGTGGAAGAATGAAAGTCAACTCCCTTGTAGGGGGAAAAGTGGCAGCCGAACTTTAAATTCCTTACAAAGTGATCTTGAAAATAAACTGTGAAAAATGTAAAATTCTCCCATTTCGAAAAGCTAACGATCATCTGCTATAGTTTGCTGGAATCCTTCAGTGGAATAACCTAAACCCGAACTGCCTTCTATGGAACCAGTTATTAATTTCGCAAGCATGTCTAATTTCATCAGAAAGAATCACTACTGATCTGTATTTAGAGCAGACGCCCAGGTGGCAGATTCCCTATCTGTTGTTTTCCTAGGCTTTTCTAAAATGACTTCAAATTAATTGAACATCACCCTTGGTAAGTTAATCCAATCCCTAACTCCCCTTCCTATAAACGAATATTTTCCCCAATTTTTGAATTTCAGCTTTACCTTCATATTGTGATCTTTCCTACTTTTAAAGACACCACTCAAACGTATCGTCTATTGATGTCATTCCACGCCATCTCTCCACTGACAGCTCGGAACATACCACTTAGTCGAGCAGCTCGTCTCCTTTATCCCAAGTCTTCCCAGCCTAAACTTGGCAAAATTTTTGTAACGCTACTTTTTTTGTCCGAAATCACCCAGAACAAATAAAGCTGATTTTCTTAGGATTGTTTCCAGTTCTTGAATCAAGTAATCCTGCTGCGGGTCCTATACTCCGGAATCATACTCTAGATGGGGTCTTACCAGAGACTTATATACCCTCTCCTTTACATGCTTACTACAACTCCTAAATACCCTCATAACCATGTGCAGAGATCTGTACCCTTTATTTACAATCATATTTATGTGATTACCCCAATGAAGATCTTTCCTTATATTAACACCTAGATACTTACAATGATCCCCAAAAGGAACTTTCACCCCATCAACGCAGTAATTAAAACTGAGAGGACTTTTTCTGTTTGTGAAACTCACCACCAGACTTTTAAACCCTTTCGGAACTAGTCTTGTTCCGAACTATGTATATCAATAAAAGAAACTCAAATATTGATAACGAATGATTTATTTGCATCATTTCATAGAGATAGGCACAGAGGCTCTTTCTTTACATAAATCTACAATCCGCGCTGTCACTGATACTAAGTTAAACATCAACGACTGCTAATTTCAGATTACCTTCAGTCATAAGACATAGCCCAAATAGTAGGTTGTGGATTTACACATCAGTTATAGAGTGTGTACCGCAAGAAGGAGGCCATGGATCTGAATGTTAGTACTACCACGGCCGACTTGATGCAGCGTAGATCTAGTTGGCCGTGGTACTACACTAAGTACATTAAACTAGTGTCTTCTATTTCAACACATTCTATTTATACAAATCAACAGCCAGTGCACCTCTGAAGGTGCTAGGTAACAAGCGTTTTGACGTCATTTCCGTTACACGTTTTGTCGCATCACACCACTTCGCGCAAATTTTCGGATGAGCCACAGCCGTAAAAAAAATATTTATGTTAACAGTTCTTGTCAAAAGACATTTAAACTTTCACTGCTGTGTTGATGTCCACTAGAACACAGTTACTGTACCTGGACTTGTTGAACCTGCTGCGTTGTAGTAAATTCTGGTTCTCCTTTCAATCCTCAAAATTATGTTTTCATCGTCTGTGTTTGTGCTACCTTCGTTTAGAGGTCGAACACGGTATGTTTAAGGACGTATGCGCATTACTGTAAGGCGCTTCAGCTGAATGGTCAGCGTATTGTCATGGCTGGTAATAGAAACGCTCGAATTTTGCCTTCTAGAAAGTCCACGGAGACAGCGAAAGAAAATCACAATAGAAGGAGAGGCCGTGGCATGCCCTCAGATCAGCTGCGACCTTCCCAGCCTGACTAACTCACCTCTTCCAGTAAATACCCAAGGGGGCTACAACAGGGCTGACAGTCGCATGACCACGTAACAGTATTTACATCCAATTCTAGAAAAGTAAAGCTGTAATTCGCCATTCCTCTTTAGCAAATGATACAAAATCGGCTTTATTGTATGTCATGTGTGTCACACTAGTGACGCAGTCTACCATTAATTTCCTCGGTAATATCCTTAAAAGCATTTGGGGCAGGAACGTGAGACAAATTTTGTTTTCTACATTGGACCAAATCTGTAATTTGGCAAGGAATAAATTTGTACAGTAGAACACTTTTTAAATATAACTTTGTGTTGAAATTGTTGTATAGAGTCAGAACCTTAGAGCTTAGTAACTGAATAAATCTAAATTTGTGAGCCCCTAAGTGGAGTTATAATCATCATAAAAATAACAAAAGCAAAAAGCAAAGTCACCTCCGTACAGGCCCCCTTGGAGGAGTGGAAGGTAAAGGCTTAGACCATTGTTAACCTCGGCACGTGATGGGGTAGAGTAATTAGCTGTACGCCCGGCCGCCTTTGCTCCCAGGAATTAACCTGGTACTCATTTTTGGTGTAGGCTGAGTGAACCTCAGGACCATATGCACCTCCAGAAGTGGAAAACTCGTTTCTTAAATCTTTCGACTTCCTGGCGGGAATTCGAACCCATATACTTTCGGGCGAACCGAGCACGCCTTTACCGCCTCGGCCAGGCAGTCCCCATAACAGCCATTATAACCAGTGCGGATGGTTTGATACACTTATTAACATCAAAAGCAGTCTACGTCAGCACACATTAAAATGTTTTCATTCAAAACTGGTTTACGGAATCTTAGTTCCAATATTCAAAATTGAGCTTGTTCAGTCTTCGTGTAACAGGTGAGCTCGGTCATCCCTGTCATTACAATCACAACGACTGACCTGTACATTTTAAAATCAAGACTTTATCATTATGTAATGTTTTAATTTTAATGATTCACTGATGATGGAACTATGATTCTGAAAAATCTGTTTTGAATTAAAACATTTCAATGTGTGCTGATATAGACTGCCCCTGAGTGGTAACAAACCTGCAAAATAATTTCTTCAATATTTTGTTCCAGTAATAAGGTAAATAACGTATTGTTTGAAAAACTTGTTGGCAACCTCTGAGGTACTGAGTCTTCCTTTACTTTCGACTTCTCCCCTTTTGAACTCTCACTACGTTCTTTACCTGTCTTGGAAACAAACACTAAGCCACTTGTGTTTGATACCAGCGAATAAAATGTCTCTGTTCTTGGAACTGCAGAAAACTTTTCATCTTGACGAGTGAACTCTTCGGCTATTATATTACATGCCGATTCGGCAGAGGGCATTGCGATACAATCAAACTATGAAAGGCTTTTAAACGAATTACGTACCGGTAATTAATTAGAATAAAGCTAATTAATTAAGAAACCACAGAAGGGTAACTTAATGGACTAGCCACTGCATAGTAGCACAGCGTTGCCAGTTTTAATTCACCAGGGTTTTTAAAGGAGGACTTACACCTTTGAACAAAGAGAAATGGGGTGTGTAAAAAAATTTCGGCAGCAACTGAAATGGATACTAAAGGGAAATTTAGTATGACAAACACATTATTCCCTAATAATATGGCTACTTCTTTAGAAATCATGTAAACATATACCATTACATATAATCATTATTCAAAATGACGGTGTATCATGGCCAATATTTTGCCGTTTCCCTAATAATTTCCAAACACATTAATATTATTTTTATTTTATTCTCTTTATATTACGATTAGTAATGTTATAGATACAACATACACCAGAATCAGTGAAGTCCATCAAGTCTAAATACATATTTTCATGAAGTTATTTTAAAGTAGTCAATTCTTTAATTAATTTTCACTTGAAAATATTTTTAAACATAACCAATCAATAATTCTAGTATATCTTCTTCTTCTTCTTTATGAAATATACATGCATGAATAATATCATCTTAATATCTTAAAAATGTTCAAAGTTATCAGAGAAACGGTTCACCGAGCTCGATAGCTGCAGTCGCTTAGGTGCGGCCAGTATCCAGTAATCGGGAGATAGTGGGTTCGAACCCCACTGTCGGCAGCCCTGAAGATGGTTTTCCGTGGTTTCCCATTTTCATACCAGGCAAATGCTGGGGCTGTACCTTAACTAAGGCCACGGCCGCTTCCCTCCCACTCCTAGCCCTTTCCCGTCCCATCGTAGCCATAAGACCTATCTGTGTCGGTGCGACGTAAAGCAAGTAGCAAAAAAAAAAAATATTAAAGTTACAAGAAACGAGCAACAAACTTACTTGGGTGACAGATCTTCACGTTATTGGTCATAAGTCCGAATGTATTGGATGTATTAACAAAAATTTTGCACTGTTGTTAAGAGAAAAGTTCAATTTTTAAATGAAATAAATACATTTTAAAATCGTATTTTCGGTCGATCAAAGGTGTTGGTCCCCCCTAAAATTTAAATGGTGTTCTCCAACATTTAAACTACAGTTACGAGTCGCGGTTCATTTTTGGATAATCTAGGGTACGCATGGAAACCACAGGTAATTTAAGTGGTTGAATTAGTTTGGTATATCGTCGCTGCCGGGACAAAACCTCATATGTGAAATAATTTTAGCTTAGAACTTTGGCTGGTAAGGTTCTGTCATCTAAGGTGCAATATCGTGTGCATATTGTCAAGGCATTCTCGTTCTTCACAATGTATGTGCTGCGGGTCAGTATATCTCCAAAACATATTATCACATAGGAGGATTTGTCCTGGCAACGACGATATCCCATTGACCTGGATGATAGTGGTGATTATTGTTTTAAGAGGAAGAACAGCTAGGTGAAGATCCTGTTGGGACACTGCAAGAGACCTCGAAAGAGAGGAGATAAGAAGGTTCGAAGGTAACTTCAATCTGGTATACAGTGCTCAGTACTGGGGCGCTGCAGTTACTTGATCAGCGAGACGAAAGAATTGCTAAGCGTGTTCGAGAAAACGGAGATGAGCAACAGAGTGAATGAGGAGGGTAAATTTAATCCCCTCTATTGATCACCGAGCAACCCGAGGCGGGCGCGGCCTCACACAGACATCAAGAAAAACGTGCTTGTCACATAGTGCTTTCACTTTATTTCATCAGTCCATAGACTGGTTTGATGCAGCCCTCCATGCCACCCTCCCCTGTGCTAAACTTTTTCATTTCTACATAACTACCACATTCTACATCCGCACTAATTTGCTTATCATATTTACACCTTGGTCTACCCCTCCCGTTCTTACCACATACACTTCCCTGAAAAACCAGTCCTGTCTGTCTTATGATGTGACCTATCATTCAACCTCTTCTTCTCGTCAAATTTTGCCAAGTCGATCTCCTCTTACCAATTCAGCTCAGTATCTCTTTATTTTTAATTCAATCTACCCATCTCACCTTCCTCTTCTGTAACACCGCATTGCAAAAGCTTTCATTCCCTTCCTTTCTGGGCTAGTTATCAGCCATGTTTCACTTCCATACAATGGCACGTTCCAGATGAGAGTCTTCAAAAACACCTTTCTAATTTCTACATCAATGTTCAAAGCGAGCAACTTTCTTTTCATAAGAAAGACCTTCCTTGCTTGTGCTACCCTGCATTTTATCTCTTCCTTACTGCCCAAGTAAAAATATCCATCTACTTCCTTTAAGACTTCATTTCCTAATCAAATATTTCCTGAATCACCTGACCTCGTTCGACTGCCCTCTATTACCTTCGTTTTGGATTAATTTATTCTCATCTTGTACTCCGTCCCCATGGCTCTGTCCACACCATTTAACAATTTCTCCAAAACTTCTGCACACTCAGATAAAATAACAATATCATCGGCAAATCTCAGGGTTTTGAGTTCCTCTCCTTGGATTGTGATTCCCTTTCCAGATTCTTCTTTGATTTCCTTTATTGCCTGTTCTACATAAGCATTTAGGAGGGGGAACAAACTGCAGCATTGTCTCACTTATTGAATTTCTTATTTTTCAAAGCCTTCGATTCTAATCACTTTCATTTAATTATTCAATAAGAAATATTAGCTACATTACTATATACATTCAGCCTGCGTATGTTTCTGATCGCAAAAAGTCTAAAAGTAGTCGGGCGGTTGACTTGAAATGTTTACACAACGTTGCATTTAAATACGAAAGTGTTTAGGAAGTGTTTCAATAAAATCGATTTGGTAGCTTTTTATAATTCGTAATGTTATGGAATTAACTCAGTTACAAAGCCGCACCAAAATTGGATCGAGCTTGAGGGCAGAATGTCGCTAGACGACAATGACTGACACTATACCATTATAGTCCGGTAAGAACAGCTGTATAGAGCAGGATGGGAACACGCTGCCATGTTTAAGAAGGACCTTTCTTGCTATGAGGTTCATGTAATTAGGCAACTCATTGACTGTTGTTTTGAAAAAGGAATCCAATATGCCGTCATGGAGTTGTACTTTCATGTAACTAGGCAACTCATTGACTGCTATTGTAAGTGTGTCCTGTGCTCGCAAAACTCTAAAACTAGTCGATCGTCGTCTGTGTTGGTTTCCGGTCATAGTACGAGTTGTATAAGTTGAATCGAGAAGAACAGCAGCACAACAGTCTCAACAACGCCAACAACAATGACATCAACAGCTAAGACGTATACAGTTGCAATATCTGAATGATCGAGGTTCATATCCTCAAGTAATAATAAACTGTTCTCAGTCATATTACGGCGGCCTTTAGTCTTAAGTCGTAGTACCACATAAATTCATCTGTAATGTCCCGCTCAGTTCGAACATAGGTTGCCATTCTCGCCACGTAATCACAGAACGTCAATGGATACCAAACCGCACCGATTAAGAACTTTTAGACGACAATGAACGTGTTAGCGTCAGAACTTCTCACACAGCGAGCGGAAGATCAGGGGGAAGAAAGACTTGAAGTCTTACGAGTTGAATCGAGGAGAAGAAGAAGTGCAGCACAATCATCTCAACAACGCTAAGAACAATTACATCAACAACGAAGACGTGTGCAGTTGCAATATCTGATTGATCGAGCTTCATATCTACAAGAGAAACCTCCCAGTAGAGTGTATATGCATGTGATATTGTTATACATCCGGGTGTCTCCTGCGCAACGGACTAGGACTCTTCCTAGAAGGCTGATTCTCTTACACCCGAAGTAACAGAGTTATATAACTTTCCAGAACCAACCTTAACAGTTATTTCTGTTAACATTGAAGGCATAACATCTTGTAAAGAAAAATTGTATGAACTTTGTCCCGACAAACAGTGTGATGTTCTATATGTTAAGGAAACACATAGAAAAATGAAGCAGAAACGCCCATTTGTTACCGGCATGGAACTGATTGCTGAAAGACCACACGCTATTTATGGAAATGCCATTTTTGTAAAGCCGAATTTAGAAGTCAGAAGTGCTTGCCAGTCAGATGAAAACAATATTGAAATTATCACCGTTGAGCTAAGTAACTGTGTAATCACCTCAATTTATAAACCACATGAAGCAGAATTTTCCTTCATTCCACCCCAGAATTTTGATAAATGTAAAGCCTCTATTGTTATAAGTGATTTCAACAGTCACAGTCATGTATGGGGTTAGGCACATGAGAACAAGAATGGTGAGACAGTTCTTTCGTGGGCTGAAAATTTTCAACTCGTCCTCATCCATGATAGCAAACTCTCTCCTTCTTTTAACAGTGGAAGATGGGGACGAGGCTATAATCCAGACCTCCTTTTTGTTAGCACGAAAGCCGTATGTCTACCAATTCCAGACACAAAACATAGGCCCATCATTTTGCCACCAATAAGACCTCAAGAAGTCCGTTTTTGGCGAAGATACAACTTTAAGAAGGCTGACTGGGCAAGATTTTCCAGCGTACTGGACGAGAAAATTCTGAGCATCGTTCCTGTTCTTGAAGAGTACTACAAGTTTGTTGACATCGTCCAATTTTCTTCAAGGGCATCAATTCCAAGAGGTTACAGAACACATTGTATCAAAGGCATTAAACCTGAAACGGCCACTTTGCTAGAAGAATATTACAAGAAATATGAAATTGATCCTTTTAGCGAAGAAACACCAATCCTTGCATAAAGCGTTCTTTTTTCAGTATCAATAGCTAAAAGGAATAAGTGGATAAAATTAATGACAGATTGTAACATGATCAAGAGTAGTCAGAAGGCCTGGAGACTACTACGTCGTCTCAATAATGATAATACCCAAGCCAGTACATATGCTAATGTAAAGGCAGATCAAATTGCCCATCAGTTGCTAGTAAATGGAAAATCCACCCGATCTAGAAATCTAGATAAAACCAATAACATGGCAGCAAATCCAAGAGATCAACATCCTATCTCCACCATTTAACGAAGCTGAACTGGAATCTGCACTGAGAAAGTGAAAATTGGGAAAATCAGCTGGACTAGACGACATTCGAGTAGAGCAGTTCAAGAATGTTGGTCCTGTTATGAGGCAATGGCTACTGTGTCCAATAATGCAAGGCTCCCAAAATTTGGCGGAAGGCTAGAGTCATTGCTATCCCTAAACCAGACAAAGACCGGCTGGATCCCAAAAGCTATAGGCCTATTTTCTTGCTCTGTCACCTGTATAGGGTCCTGGAGAGGCTCATTCTTCAGAGACTTATAGGAAAGCTGGAGTTATCTCTTTTACCATAGCAAGCTGGATTTCGAGAAAGAAAAAGTTGCACATCACAAGTATTAAACTTGACACAGCACATTGAGGATGGCTTCGTGAATCGGCTCATTACAGGCGCTGTTTTCATTGATATTCTTCTAATAAAATTGAATGACATCACCAAAGATTTACATCTAATGTGCAACATTAAAAATATTCTCCAAAACCGAAGATTCTTTGTAGAATTTCAGGAAAAAAGAAGCAGATGGAGAACACAGAAGAATGGGTTACCGCAAGGCAGTGTGCTCGCACCACTGTTATTCAACATCTATACTAACGATCAGCCTCTACCTGAAGGTACCCAGAGTTTTGTCTATGCTGGTGACTGTGCAGTCACTGCTCAGGCCGTCTGTTTTGAAAAGGTAGAACAGACTTAATCCACTCTGGAAAAATTTACCTTCTACGACAGTGAAAATCACCTGAAGCTAAATCCTGCCAAAACTCAGAGCTATGTATTTCACTTCAATAACTAAAAAGCAGCTAAAACCCTACAAATTACCTGGGAAGGAATCCCTCTTCAACACTGTTCGACTCCAAAATATCTGGAAGTGACTCTGGACCGTACGCTTACATATAAGAAACACTGCCTAAATGTGAAACAAAAAGTGTCTGCCGGAAACAACTTAGTACGGAAACTGAGAGGCACCACCTGGGGAGCTTACCCTTGCACAAAGTGAACAAGTGCGCTAGCACTGTGCTGTTCCACTGCTGAATATGGATGCTCCGTGTGGCACAAGTCCAGCCGTGCCAAAAACATACATGTGGCACTAAATGACACTTGGCGTATTATCACAGGTTATTTAAGACCTACTCCACTGTCTCGCTGGTATAGCACCACCTTAAAACCGACGTGAGATTGATGCTAGGTATGAGAAAAGCAAGGCTATGACTATGGAAGCCCACTCTGTGTATGCCTGTCAACCAGCATATCCTAGGCTGAAATCAAGAAAGAGCTTCTTGGCAACCACTGAAGCTCTTAAAGGAACACCACAACAAGCAAGAATCTCAATGTGGCGGGTAAAATGTCAACATTTGAGAGAATGGATGGTTCCAAAGGAAGAACTTCCCCCTGGACATTCTGAAAAGTGGGCAACATGGAAGGCTCTCAATCAATTACGCTCCAGTACCACGAGATGCAAGACCAACCTACAGAAATTGGGCCTTCCTTTGGAGACAGTTTATTGCAAGTGTGGTACTAAGCAGACTAACGATCATCTCCTACTGTGTCCTTCTTCCCCAGCCACTTGTACCATTAAAGACCTTATGAGGGCAACTCCAAATGCGCTTTTCGTGGCCATTTTTTGGTCAACCAGTGTTTAAATTTTTTTCCTGGTTAATTTGTCTCGTTTACTTTGTACTTCTGACACAATAAATAAATAAATAAATAAATAAATAAATAAATAAATAAATAAATAAATAAATAAATAAATAAATAAATAAATAAATAAATAAATAAATAAATAAATAAATAAATAAATAAATAAATAAATAATAAATAAATAAATAAATAAATAAATAAATAAATAAATAAATAAATAAATAAATAAATAAATATCTCCGAATTTATTTTTCATACGAACCGGATATTAAATACAATATCTCATGCAAATTCGTTCAAATAGGGAAAATGGACAAAAATGTCCGCACTGCACAGCAAATGAAATGTAAATGAGAAACCCCGGAAACGTGCTGCACGAGCAGAAAAGTGAAGCTACCTGAACATTGGCAGCTAAAAGGTCCACTGGAATTTTGTTAAAAGGTATTACTGATGATTCAAAACATTTCCTCAAAAACAGAAGAAATTACAGTCCCTGTTTTCAGGTGACTTCATTCTGCGCTGACGTTATAGCAGGGTATTTTACGCCGACATTTAAAATTCAGGGACAAATTTACCTTTGCTTCTTTTCCCAGCAATAATCACAAATATATCTAGATCTATTTCATCGATGATGAAAATGACCAATTGAATTCACGCTGCCACATCTCTACTGGAACCGAAAAGCATATCGTTGAGTCGTTGTAAAAAATGTCACAGGACAACAATAATTGAATTCGGATGTTCAGAAGTGAGATTGATGTCATGTTCGCCAGAATACATTTGTTTATTTACTCATTCATTTCATACCAGACAGAGCCACAGGAAAGCGTGGCCAGGTTTAGCTAGTTTAAGATAAGTAATATTAAGAGAGTATCGAAATAATATGTGGGTGAGAACATGGAATACATCTACCTGTACAGTAGTAAGAAAATAATAAACAGGTCTGTTATCTTTAGAATGTAAGCTGGCGACCACGGGGTTGAGTGCAGTCCAACATTGCCTCAATTTATTTACGACAGACAACTTTCAACATTCCAGTTCGACCTTGTATCGTCAAATATTTTTTTCTTCCGATCCCAGAGGTATGAGATTTGGGAGGCGGAGAGAGTCGTTCATTTTCCTCTCTTTGTATTCTTTTTATTAGTCAACACCTTTGTTCTTAGAAGATTTGGACCTCCTTGTTGTTCACTTCTGATTAGTTTCCTAGTGGTACCGGTACTTACCCTGTAAACAATAATGACCATCACCAATTCAGTCTGTATATTAAAGTAATTTTCCTCTTTCTTTGAAACAGAAACGGTGTTCTTATTCCAGTGAGGCTTAACTTATAACAAGATAGAGCATATACTTTACACTGAGGGGGAGAAATGGACTGTATCGCTATTGAACTATCCAAAGCTTTTGATAGGGTAGATCATGGGAGACTACTGATTAAAATTAGGAATAATAGACATGACAAAAGAGTGGTTGAATTAGTCGCTAAATTTCTAGAAAACAGAACTCACAGAATCATAATAGGTAAGACATTGTCTGATACATAACATTGAGAGGGGACTCCATCGGGGCAGCAGTATTGGACCTGTAGGTTCTATATTATATATAAATGATATATGTAAAGAACTGGAATCGGAAATAAGGCTTTTTGCGGCTGATGTTATACTGTATGGAGTTATAAATAATTCAGAGGATTGTGAGCGAATGCAAAATGACCTCGACAATATGTATTGTGAGATGGACTGTAGACAGTGAGATGAAAAATCAGGTTGTACGTTTTACCGTGAGGAGAAGTCCTTTAAGTTTTTATTTACTCATTAATTTCATACCAGACAGAGCCACAGCGAAGCGTGGCCATGTTTAGCTAGTTTAAGATAATTAACATTAAGAGAGTACCGAAATAATGTGTGGGTAAGAAATATGTTAAAATAAGGCAAGATCTTAATTGGGGTAATCACATTAATCAGGTGGCTCCATGGCTAAGTGGTTAGCGTGCTGGCCTTTGGTCACAGGAGTCCCGAGTTCGATTCCCGGTAGGGTCGGGAATTTTAACCTTCACTGGTTGATTTCGCTGGCACGGGGCTGGGTGATTGTGTCGTCATCATAATCATTTCATCCTCATCGCGACGCGCAGGTCACCTACGGGTGTCAAATCAAAAGACCTGCATCTGGCGAGCCGAACATGTCCTCGGACACTCCCGGCACTAAAAGCCATACGCCATTTCATTTCATTTTACATTAATCAGGTCGTAAATAAATATTACAGGTTTCATATTATGAGGGTATTTAGATGCTGTAGTAAGGATGTAAAGGAAAGAGAGTATAAGTATCTAGTAATATCTCAATTAGAGTGTAGCTGCAGTGTATGGAACCCACACCAGGATATTTTGATACATGAAATGGGAAAGTTCTAAAGGAAAGCAGCACGATGTGTGCTGGGTGACTTCCGGCAAAAGAGCACTGTTGCGAAAATGTTACAAACGTTGATCTGAGAAGTGGAGTGAGGGGATGAGCTGCTCGATTGAGCGGTATGTTCGGAGCCGGCAGTGGAAAGTTAGTATGGAATGACATTATTAGACGAATAAGTTTGATTGGAGATTTCAAATGTTGGAACGATCATAATATGAAAATAAAATTGGAATTTGAGAGCGCAAATTGTGGAAAACATTCATTTTTAGGAAGAGGAGAAAGCGATTGGAATAATGTATCAAGGAAAATGTATGTTAATTTCCAAGTTCTTCGAAAATACTTAAGAAAAGGCTAGGCAAACGATTGAATTTTATTGATTTCAATAATGGGAAGTCTGTGATGTAAGATTTCTCAGGCGTTTGCTCTATAAAACCAGCGTTTAATATTCTGAAACGCTCACCTGAAGACACCCTAGAATAAGTGGGTAGGGTCTGATATATCCCCCTCTAATGACTCCACTGTCAGGCCTAAGGCGTACCGCTGGTTTTATAGAGCAAAGCCAAAACCAAAAAGACTTTCATATAATTTCAATAATATCGTGTTTACATTCAAATGGTATGTAATAATTAACGTATCTGGCGTGACAGATTCATAGGTAAAAACCCTTATTTCATTGTATGTTTCACTATTTGTTTAATTCCTTATCACTAGACTGCCAGCTGTAAATCAACTGTCCTCGATCGCTTCACTTCCACCCCGGACATGAACACGTAGTTCACAGTATCAGGTCACCATTATTTGTTTCTGCCGCGTGCCTCCTTCCTCTTCAATCACGGGATATCCTGACATATTTCAGATGAATAGATTTATTACAGAGAGGCGACAAGGAAATTATTGTCTAGTTGAGTGGAAAGAACACAATAACGAGAGCGGTTATCAATTGTGACTATCGACAGATGGCACACAGGGCATTCAGGAAACTCCCAACAAAGAGGAGGGAAACTAAACAGGGACTAGAATGTAATATCCCTTGAAAAAGGACTCACAAAACAGTCACATAATATTCCAATTTCCATTGGCGTTGACATACTTGAACACCATCATAACACCTTAGTTGATACTACCAAGAATTTTGTGCGAGTCGAAACAACTGAGACTGGAAAGCTGTTAATTTCTAAAATGATTTGTTACTGACATATGAGTAGCTTAAACTTATTTAGTTAAACATCAAAATAAATATATTTTACAGAATACCTGCATCTATGACATGCAACGTGTTCATATGTATGTGTGCGCCTGTCAACCAAGTGTTTACAGTTTCACGTATAGCTGATATACACGTTGTAATAATAAGGTAGAGAAAAAGCTTCAGGGAACATTCCCCATGCGAAGAAGAAGGAGGAAATATGTTATGTGCACATGGGTTGGTAATAGTAGCGTGCACTATTCGAACTTGAGACGGGGAACCAAGACGGAGCAAGAGGTGCCTTGCTGCATATGCAACCACTATTACGCATGAGTTGAACGTGTAATCTAAAAAGCCCAAGTTTGCTCCAATTCGTTTGACAGAGCATGTTCGATGCGAACTTTGCTGACAAGGGAGGATGACCTTGCCTGCTTTACTGATGTTGCAAACAATGTGGCTGATTCAGAGATGAATAATCCCTTGTTTACAAAGAGCAAAGCCCGTGAATTTTTTGGTATAAAACGATGATAGTATGGTTGAGTTAACCATTAGTTTTGAGCTGAAGTTCACCATGCCACGTGAAATGACGGACAAAGTTATGGCTAAAGTTCAAAACGGCGAATAAAAACTAATCAAGAGAGAATGGCTCAGTATTGGTGTTTGGAAGAAATTTCTCCTTGTACTCATTGCAGACAGTCAGGAGACAGGTTATGTTTCCCGTCAAACATTTTGTGCATTGTTAATATAAATCCGGAATAATTTATTTGAAAAACAGGATTACAAATGTAATTCTAGCGCTTCTCGCCAAGTTTCAACCGGCAATACAAAGCAAACCATAACTAGCGCATGTGCTTTCATGTGTGCCAAACATTTTCGACCATTCAATCGGTTGGCGGCGAAGACTTTAAATAATTAGGGCAACATTTGATTAATATCACTGCTAATTTTTGCAAAGTAGATATTTTTCATGTTACCACATCCTTCCACCATTAGTAGAAACAAGGACGGAGTGGGGAAGGGGGAACCACTTGTACCTGTGACTGAAATATTGCATGAAGGAAAAAGATAGATAAATGTTTTCGTTGGCGTAGTTAAGGCCATTGGGCCCTCTCTTACACTAAAAAATTAGTATACGAGTACATTGGAGTCATACTTAATACTACCGTAATAAAAACTAGATAAAGCACAATTAAGCTCAATCAAAACATATTATAACTGAAATAAAATTCCACCCCAGTGAGACAAATAATAATAATAATAATAATAATAATAATAATAATAATAATAATAATAATAATAATAATAATAATAATAATAATAATAATAATAATAATAATAATAATAATAATAATAATAATAATAATAACAATAATAATAGTTAGTAATGATTTTATAATGGCAAATGAAAAACCAGAAATGCCCAGTTCATCCGTATGCTTCTGTGCTTCTCAACGCTGTTTTGAATGGCACTTAGTTGGTTTTCCTCTGACGTCATCCGGTAAACGGTTCCATTCTTTGCTGCAAACACAGAGAAAGATTTGTTATATGCGGCAGTTCGATGGTGAGGAATGACGAGCAGGTTTGATGTTTGAGCTCTTGTGTCTGTGTTATGATCAACTGAGAAGTAATGGAAACGCGAGGAAAGGGAAGATGGGGAAGAAGTAGTAACAACTCATTAAAAGTATTACAAGAAACACTACTAGTTTAACAAATACAGCATCATCATATAAAAATTCACACACAACTTAAGTATTTCCAGTGCTTAACACTACGGCTTACAGTACTGTAGTTTGAGGTTAGTATAAGCTTAATATTGAAAATGAAAATACACAGCCTCTTTCTAGTCATTCGACCGGGTCAGGAATGGGATGAATGAAGCCCCCATCTAGCGACGAGCCTGTCGCACTCCTCTGGGGCAATGATTAATGAGCGACAGATGAAGTGAAATGATATTGGAGAGTGCAGCTGGGATGAAAGATAACAGGGAAAACTTGAGTGCCCGGTGAAAAATCTGTCCCGTTTCCGCTTTGTCCAGCACAAATCTCACATGGAGTGACCTGGATTTGAACGACGGAACCCAGGGATGAGAGGTTGGTGCGCTGCAGCCTCAGCCATGGAGGCTTGCTAGCTTAACATTACAAGTTATATTAAAACAAAGTTAAAACATAATTACTCAACAACAACAAGAAACTATAACAACAAGAGTATAAGAAAAATTATATGAAAGGAAAATATTACAAGAAATACTGCAAGTTTAAATTTCTAAGTGCTGTTGCTGTCGCTAGTGTCCCACCGAGGTCTGACCGAGGTGTTGTCGGTATCGGAGTCTCCAGGGAGTGGCTGGACTGGAGACGACGTGCGGAACGGAAGACACCGTACTACCTGGGAGTACTGTGTGTTTGTTTAGTTCCGTGGACTGAGGATCGCCGTGAGTCAGCGAGGAAACCCGCTATCGTGAGTGTGAAGGTAAATAGACTTGTGTTAATGTTCGCTGTTGTGAGTATCGTCCTGCCGCTGAATACTGTTGAGCTGTTGCTGTTTAGTTGTTCAGTGCTTGTGACTGTGTGAATCACTTGACTGTCTGTGGAGTCGAACCAAGAAATAATCATCTTGTGCTGTATAGCCCGTAGCCCTGTTTTCAAATCCGGCGGTCTACACAAAACTGCTTGAACAAAGTGACTAGACTTGGAAAAGTGAAAATAAGGATTAGCCGTTCCCAGTTAATAGCAACGGGCAGCACCGCCTGCTGTGCCATAAAGAAGAGAGACTTGTAAATAGACAGCAATTAGTAAGTTTAGCCATTCATGTTTCATTAGAAGTGTGTGTGTGTGTGTATGTGTGTGTGTGTGTGTGCATTTATTTGGTCATCCTCGAATAAATCAGTGAAATAAAACGGACGTAGTTTTATTCGTAACAATAATAATGTTGTCATATTGATCAGAGTGCTCAACGTTGAACAAAAGAGGTGAACAATAAGAACTGGAAAATAAAGAAAGAAAAATACTCAGGAAAATTTAGGGACCCCAAAAGGATAAAGATGAAGAGAAAATTAAGAACTCTACCGCAAATAGAGGAAATTAACATACATACATACATACATACATTATCATTATAGACTGTTATGCCTTTCAGCGTTCAGTCTGCAAGCCTCTGAGAATTTACTAAACGTCGCCACAATCCTCGATTTGCAACTAGTGTTGTGGCCTCATTTAGTTCTATACCTCTTATCTTTAAATCGTTAGAAACAGAGTCTAACCATCGTCGTCTTGGTCTCCCTCTACTTCTCTTACCCTCCATAACAGAGTCCATTATTCTCCTAGGTAACCTATCCTCCTCCATTCGCCTCACATGACCCCACCACCGAAGCCGGTTTATGCGTGCAGCTTCATCCATCGAGTTCATTCCTAAATTAGCCTTTATCTCCTCATTCCGAGTTCCCTCCTGCCATTGTTCCCACCTGCTTGTACCAGCAATCATTCTTGCTACTTTCATGTCTGTTACTTTTAACTTATGAATAAGATATCATGAGTCCACCCAGCTTTCGCTCCCGTAAAGCAAAGTTGGTCTGAAAACAGATCGATGTAAAGATAGTTTCGTCTGGGAGCTGACTTCCTTCTTACAGAATACTGCTGATCGCAACTGCGAGCTCACTGCATTAGCTTTACTACACCTTGATTCAATCTCACTTACTATATTACCATCCTGGGAAAACACACAACCTAAATACTTGAAATTATCGACCTGTTCTAGCTTTGTATCACCAATCTGACATTCAATTCTGTTGGATTTCTTACCTACTGACATCAATTTAGTCTTCGAGAGGCTAATTTTCATACCATACTCATTGCACCTATTTTCAAGTTCCAAGATGTTAGACTGCAGGCTTTCGGCACAGTCTGCTATTAAGACCAAGTCGTCAGCATAGGCCAGGCTTCTTACTACATTTTCACCTAACTGAATCCCTCCCTGCCATTTTATACCTTTCAGCATATGATCCATGTAAACTACAAACAGCAAAGGTGAAAGATTACAGCCTTGTCTAACTCCTGTAAGTACCCTGAACCAAGAACTCATTCTACCATCAATTCTCACTGAAGCCCAATTGTCAACATAAATGCCTTTGATTGATTTTAATAATCTACCTTTAATTCCATAGTCCCCCAGTATAGCGAACATCTTTTCCCTCGGTACCCTGTCATATGCTTTCTCTAGATCTACGAAACATAAACGCAACTGCCTATTCCTCTCGTAGCATTTTTCAATTACCTGGCGCATGCTGAAAATCTGATCCTGACAGCCTCTCTGTGGTCTGAAACCACACTGGTTTTCATCCAACTTCCTCTCAACGACTGATCGCACCCTCCCTTCCAAGATGCCTGTGAATACTTTGCCTGGTATACTAATCAATGAGATACCTCGACTGTTGTTGCAATCCTTCCTGTTCCCTTGCTTATAGATAGGTGCAATTACTGCTTTTGTCCAATCTGAAGGTACGTTACCAACACTCCACGCTAATTTGACTACTCTATGAAGCCATTTCATCCCTGCCTTCCCACTATACTTCACCATTTCAGGTCTAAAAAATTAAAATATGAAGACTGTAATTCTATGTTCGCCTTCACAGAATGAACAACAACAGGCTAACTAAGAAGATTTTTGGTTAGATCTCCAAATTAGAACACACCACTGGTTGGCTGGAACAGATACGATAGGGTCTGCAAAGACTGAAGACATCATGAATAACAGGGTGGCTTTCCGGCGCGACAGATCATTCCTGCGGATTTTTCGCTCTTGTCAAATTCGACGTCATTCTCGTAGAGTGTTATTGGACGAGCAGAAACACGCGATCACGCGACGTACGAAGAAGATCTGGGAAGAAAAAAGAAAAAATACTTAGTTTCGAATTGGTCTAAAATTGGCCATTTTTTAAGTTATGTTATTGGTTTGATGTCCCACTAACTATATTTTACGTCTTTCGCAGACGCCGAAGTGCCGTAATTTTGTGCCAGAGCACTTCTCTTACGCGCCTACCCAAGGAGGCTGACATATTTGAGCACCGGATTGAGCTAAGACCGAACCCACGACATTGAGCTCTACCGCCTGAGCCACTCAGTCCGAGAATAGAAGAATACATTAAAAAAAACTGAATATATCATAGTGAAAGCGATGTTGCACGTGAGACATTACTTATGGAGCATACTGTTCTGTGGCCTCACACGCAGTTAGTGCGTAATGGTGGAGTTTGGTCGGGAGCAACAGAATAAGGAACCCACCCAACACAAATATTCATTTCCGATAAGAGAGAGGAATGTTTCTGAGCACGGGAGATGCAGATTCCAAAGCTATCGGCATTCGTGTTATTTTAATTAATAAATGAATACTTCATTAAAGTATTTTATCCAAATTGTTTATAAAATATTAGTGTTCATTATCGGAATAGATATGCATTTGTGTTCTCGTCTTGACCGGGAACACTGCCACCAGTGAAGCATCCAAAAGTGATATAGCACAGCGGAGTATTCGCTTCCTTGGCTAACTCTGGCATAGACATAGGAAGGTTATTGAAGAATATGAAGGCTATTGGACTAGACAAATGAGCGATTGAAAGGGCGGTTACATTTCCAGTAAAATGAACTCAGAGGATTAGAGTAGATGAAGTGTTATCCGATCCTGTAATGATTACGAGAGCGAGTCCTACAGGGCAGTGTTATTGGAATTTTATGTTTTATTATATATAAGTAAAGAAGTGAAATGGGAGATAAGGCTATTTGCAGATGATGCTAAACTGTTCAGAGTAGTAAATGAGTTTCAGGATTGTGAGCAACTGCAAAAAAGACCAAGACAACGTATTGAGATGGAGAGCAGACAATGGTATGATGGTGGAGGGATAAAAAGTGAGGTTGAAAGTTTCACGAAGAGGAAGACTCCCTCAGTTTTAATACTATGCTGGGGTTGTATCAATACCTCATGAGGATCACTGTAGGTACCTAGGTGTTAATAGAAGGAAAGATCTTCATTGGGGTAATCATATTAACGAAGTTGTAAAAAGAGGTTACATACGTCTTCACCTGGTTATGAGACTACTAAGGATGTAAAGGAGAGGGCGTATAAGTCTCTGGTAAGACCTCAATTAGTGTATGGTTCCAGTGTAACACCACGATTACTTGACACGAGGACTGGACAATATCTAAAGGAAAAGCAGAATGATTTGTTCTGGGTGATTCCGACAAAGGAGTGGTGTCACGGAAAACTTTGCAAATCGTGCTAGTAGGACTTGCGAGTAACGAGACGAAATGCTCGACTATGTTTTATGTTTCTAGCTGTCAGTTGAGAAATGGCGTGGAATGACATTAAAGGTAAGGGTGTATTCTGCCCGAAGGCAGGTCCGAACCTCCGCAGAGGTGTGGCTGAGCCGGAGTTTACGTACGGTAGAGTGGTCAGTTCCTTTCCGCTCCTCCATTCCCTAACCCCCTACCAACAGCGCGTGGCAACCCATCCAAATCTAGACCACGCCCAATGTTGCGTAACTTTGAAGATATCACGGAATCCGGTGTTTCAACAGGGCTACGCCCGTTGGCGAATGACATTAGTAGTCGAATAAGCTTGAGTGGAGATTATAATACGAAGATAAAGTCGGAATTCAAGAGACAAATTGGAGCAATATTAATTGATAGGTCGTCCAGTAAATGATTTGAATAATTTATCAAAGAAAATTCCCGATAAATTTCCAAAGTGTCTTAAAAAGTTTAAGAAAGAGCTATTTAAACAAAATGATTGAGAATCTGCCACCTGGGGGACAGCCCTAACTGCAGATCATTGATGATTGTTTGATTGACTACCGTGTAACTGACGGTGTAATAAAAATAGCAATACGCTGGCTCACTGTTGAAACTGAAACGTTCTTCGTCTCTTCTGCTCCCTCCTGTGTGTGCAGCTGTAGAAAAACACCAACGATATCCGCTGCCAGTCTTAAGAGACGACTAAGAGGGCCCCAGAGCTTGGTTTGGTGACCATGGAGCACCTAGATGAGTCCTGCATTGCTTCAGGCTCCTCACTTTCATCTATCTCATCCGACCCCCTTGGTCAATTCTTGCTTTCCTCTGACCCCGACCAGAATGTTCGACACCCTTCATGGCCTTTATCATTGTTTGGTCAATACATTCATTTTGCGAAATGTTGGACCACCTCCATGTTTACCCTCTGATTGGTGTTAATAGAGGATGATTGCCCGGTTGTACTTCCTCATAAAATAATAATCATAACCACGCTCTTCTGCTGAAACTCGCTCCCGCTAGACTGCTCAAGGGATGACAAACACTAACGTTCCCTGTAAATTCCAAAGACTGTTGCATTCCTATTACCAACTATTCCATTTGCGAACATTTTACCACAGTGTGTGATTTTTGCAGCCTACCTTTTAATTTACGAGAATAATCAGTCCCTTTTTTTTATAAGAAAGCTGTTCTTCCCGACTTCTCAATTCTCTACAATTTGTCTGATCTATACAGGCATTGCACACAGCGCATGATATTGTATCTTCCTGCATTTCTCGATACTCTCTTGTCCTGATCATTACGTAACCTGCAGCATTGAATTCATCAAGCACACATCTGTACTCCCGCTTTAAATTAAAGAGCTATTCCGCTCGGTCTGGCGTTTTGTGCCACAGATATCCTCCCGGAAGTAGAAAACTAGTCATCTATCTGGACTAATTCGAGGTATTCACGACGTTTGCACGTTTAACAGTAATTTGACTACCATTGATAATTTGCCTTCTATTTGAATTCCTATTGGACAATTTGCATAACTTGGGTGAGCTTCTTGCTGGCCCTGCGGTGTAGCGGTAGCGTGGCTGCCTCTTACCTGGAGGCCCCGGGTTCGATTCCCGGCTAGGTCAGGGATTTTTACCCGCATCTGAGGACTGGTTCGAGGTCCACTCAGCCAAGGTGATTACAATTGAGGAGCTATCTGACGGTGAGATGGCGGCTCCGGTCTAGAAAGCCAAGAATAACGGCCGAGAGGATCCGACGAGCTGACCACATGACACCTCGCAATCTGCAGACCTTCGGGCTGAGCAGCGGTCGCTTGGTAGGCCATGGTCCTTTGGGGCTGTTGCGCCATGGGGTTTGGTTTGGTTTGGTTTGGTTTGGTTTGGTTTGGTTTGGTTTGGTTTGGTTTGGTTTGGTTTGGTTTGGTTTGGTTTGGTTTGGTTTGGTTTGGTTTGGTTTGGTTTGGTTTGGTTTGGTTTGGTTTGGTTTGGGTGAGCTTCTTGTGTCAGGGTAGAACTTTGGACATCATTCGCGATTCGTGGTTGATATTTGATGACTGCACTATCAGCTTCTTTCCATTCTTCACTGACAGACTAGAGGTAGGCTGACCTTGTCTCAGCAGCGTTTAAGATCAAAGGGTACACAAGTGCCATTACTTCCCTTTTGATGTTGCGGATAATCATTCTTAAGAACGAAGCTACGTGACGAGTATTCCTTTGCTGTTCTCCTACCGACATCTTTATCCAGCCTGCTCCGAAATGGCAGCGTGCGTATGTATTTAATATGACAAACACAATAATAAATACAATATCACACTGAGCAGTAAACGAGAAAAATAGTTCAGTCACAATCAATCATCAATAATCTGTGTTTAGTGCTTTCGCACAGGTGGCGGATTCTCTATCAGTTGTTTACCTAGATTTCCCTTAAACGTTTTTAAAGAACTTGGATATTTATCGAACATTTCCCTTGATAATTTATCCTATAGTCGTAATATTGAAAGATGCGTTCTGACAGTTCTTAGAGGGAGGTCCGTTTACTGCCTGCTTGGGTGGACAGAAAGGAGTAGAGGGTGAGGTTGCCATGGTAGCGTGGGCGGAGCCACTGCGGTTGCCATGGATATGAAACTGGTGGTCGGCTCGTGTGTCTTGGAGTTGCCAAACCTCTCACTTCTGAGTAGTGAACAACAGAACACAGCGGTCTGAACGAACGAACAAGTGAGCCGGAAGCGAAGAGAAGGAGAAAGGAATGTAGGAATGTGGTTACACCGTGAAATGCTATCCCCTCCAGACCTATCCGTCAGAAAGGTTCTTGTCATATTACTCCTCGTCCTATAAATGAATATTTGCCCAAATGTGTCCTCTTGAATTCCAAGTTTATCTTTCCTACTTTCAAAAACTCCGCTCAAGTTTATTTGACTAGTAATGTCATTCTAGGCCTTCTCTCAACTTACAGTTCGAAACATACCGCATAGTCAAGCAATTCGTCTCCTTACTCCCAAGTCTTCCCAGCTCAAAGTTTGCAACACATTTGTACACCTGCTCCTTCGTCCTAAATCACCCAGAACAAATCGCACTGCTTTATTTTGGATCCTTTCCAGTTCTCGTATCAGCTACTACCGGTGTGGGTTCCGTACCCTGGAACCACACACTATCTGGGGCCTTACCAGATACTTGTGCGTCCTATCTTTTACATTCCTACTAAAGCCTCTAAACACGCTCATAACCCCGTGAAGAGCTCTGTAACGTTCCTTTACCACCGTGTTAATGTGATTGCCTCAATGAAGATCATTCCTTATATTAACACCTACCTACTTACAGAGTTCCCTACGAGATATTATCACCTCATGAACACAGTAATTAAAACTGAGGGGACTTTTCCTCCCGGTGAAACTTACAACCTGACTTCTCATCCAGTTCACCATCTGTTGTCCATCTCACAACATTAACTATGTCTTTTCTTTTTTTTTTTTTTTTTTTTTTTTCGCCGCTCACAATTCTGTAACGTACACAGTATAACTTCATCCGGATAAAATTTTTTCTGTGCTGCCAGTCCTTTACTTGTATCATTTCGACATATAAGAAAACATAAAGGTCTAACAATACTACCCTGCTGGACCCCTGTCTTAATCATTACAGGATCAGATAACACTCACTCTAATTATCTGAGTTCAATTTTCTAGAAATTTAGCCGCCCATTCAAACACTCGTTGTTCTCATTTCCCTCAGTTATCTCCCATAATCTACCCTATCAAAAGCCTTAGATAGGTCAATAGCGAAACAGTCCATTTGACCTCGTTAGATAACTTTATTGAAATTTAATTACTGTGTTATACCTGAACAACTGTGTACATTTGAAAAATATAAATAAATAAAATTAATTAATTAATTTGTACCGGTAACGGCGGTACAGACTAAGCCCCCGTTATGAAAATCTTAAACTTACGTGTTATGCTCCGGTCCGCTTACGAAGAACTGACCAGGCAGCAAGCAACAGCTGCGCGCGTGTGACGTAGTGAGCGGGTGACGTCACGGCCTGCCTCGCTGCACTACACAGCCTGGATTGATGCAGAATGTTCTACAAGTTTCGGATCAAATATAAATACGTGCTGCTTCGCTCAGCAGATCAGTGTGTGTTACAGCTTGTTATAGTGAGCAGCAGTGCGCTGCAGAATGTGATACCAGTTTGCGGCCGGGATTTCTATAAGCACACTAGACTGTCGTATTCGCGCAGTCAGTTCGCGGGTGCGGTAACCGAACGTGAAGCCGCTGCTAAGTTTCAAGTTCGTGGACTTTAATATAGTCATGCTGAATGTGGACTTATTCAGATTTCCTTATATTGTGACAACCTTTTACTCCGATAGGACGTGAGGTGAATTGTGTATCGTCTGGACATTATTTATTGACTGTTACTCTATACGAGTGTCCAAGACCCGCAAACATCTTCGAGTGTTCGAAATTGAAATTTGATGGACTTAAAACTGATTGCTCCTTGCCGAGGACTCGATACTTTAAGTTATAAACTGTGTTTAATCCAAATTTAAATTACCAATCCGTAAATTGTGTCGACATTTTTAAACTGTGCAGGTGTGAACAGCGCATCTCTATTTTAATGAACAGTGCATTTCTATTCTAATGAACAGTGTATTTCAATTCTGCGCACATTTAGTTTATGAACAGTCAAACCAAGGACTGTCAGTACACAGTTAATTTCGTCTTTTGGTTTCAACACGTGAACGAGTTTGATTCACGAGCGGAACATCTTTATTTCATTTAAATTGAACAGTGCTTCAATGAACTAAGTAATGTGACATTACTTCACGTTGTAATAGGTGCAACAAACTTTAAATAACTTTAAACTGGACAATCAGTTCCGAGTGGACTTTACTTTGTGAATGTTTCTTTCACTTGACACGTGATAAAGTTAAGTGACATTTCACCGATACATTTGTGTTTGGACTTTGTCAAAAGCATTTATAAACACTCTATCATCTGTGCAGAAGCAGCCGTTGCACTAACTCGCCCCAGAGCTGAACGATGTTCATTTATGTTCACCATTTACAAGGACTACCTCGACGCCATGGATCTTCAAAGCACCGAATAGATCTTCTAGAACTTCCATCGGGGGACGAATGGTGGTTCGTCGCTATGGAATGTGGAGCTGCCGGAATCCAAGGACATCGCCAGCCATAGGTCAAGGAACGTTTTCGACTGTATATGCTGTACAGAGGTGATATTAATTTAAATTTTTTAATAAACTCTGAAACACAAGTTTTTAAGATTTCTGTTAACAAGCCCTCTCCCTCTGTGTGCACTTCAGCGACTGGTACACGCCCTGCGTCTCATCTCTACCGAAGTACCAAATTTACTGTTACAGAGGAGAGGGGTAGAAATTGGCGCCCCAGTCATATCGGGGCCGATTTGGAGTGCAGTAAAATTAGAAATTAGCGCTTCAGCAATATCAGAACTTAATTATGAGTGCAGTAGACATTAAATTGACACTTAACCATTCTAGGCTCAATGTTGAAGTACTAGTAATAATTAAGAAGTGCAGTGATAGACAAAATCGCACTAAATCGTGTGACTTAGTAATTTAATTCAGATACATTTCCAGTGCTTTATGTGGAATAACTATTAATATTACAGTGAACTTTCTAACAAGATTTAACTTCTCTATAATAAGTGTTATCAATGATATGGGATATTTTTTGTGTGTTAAATGTCTTGGAAATTTTTCTTTTTGAGAATGTTTGAATGACTTTGAACACGAACTTTTAACCATTGGACAATAATGGTGATATCTGAATTCTTTTCAAGTGGTTTATGATTTTCTTGTTGCTTGGTTTAAATATATTACCATCAAAATGGAAAATATTTTAGCTGCTATTGAAGCTCTTAAGATTAGCTTAAATGAACGTATCACCGAATCACAGGCTCAATTAGGTACTACTTTAGATACTCGTGTTACTGAGATTAACACTCGTATTAATGAGGCCAATGCCGCAACTGCAGCCAACTTAGAAAGTCGTATCACACAAGTAACTAAAATAATTAATACCAAGTTTACCGAAGTTAATGCTAATTTGGAAAATAGGCTTACTAAAGCTGGTTCTGAGATTGAAAAACGATTCTCAGAAACTAATGCGAAGATTAATTCTAAGTTTACGGAAATAAACGAACGCCTCACCCGTGACTTAGAAACAGTAAAACAGGACCTTAAACTACAAATAGTTGAAGACTTAAAAGCTTCTTTTCCTACCTCACATCAATTGATTAAGGAAGTTGAAAGCTTAAAGGCAGAATTCAAAGAATCTCATGGTCAGTTATCACAGGCACAAGCAAGAATAGCCTCTATTCAGGATAACATCCATGAATCTTTTAAGACTAACTTTCAGAAAATAAGTAATGAGGTTAATTTACTTAAAACAAAGCAGGAGGAAACAGATAAGCATGTGAAAAACCAATTAGATAGCGCACATACTCAAATCATTCGCATAGGCCGCGACGTAAATGAAGTGAAGCAGGAACTCGAAAAGGAAGTCCAGAGTGTGGAAAACTCCATCCGTGGGCAAGTTAAGAATATCAAGGTCGAATTACAAGGAAAAATAGAGACGATTGATAATAGAATCTCTCAGGTGGAGAAGGAGGTGTCTACACACCAGTGTCAAGGGTCTAGCGGAGATACTTCTAGCATGTCCACTGTTTTAAAATTATCAGACGATAAACCTGCAAAATTTTCCGGAAAGGAAGAGTACACAGCGAAAGAATTCCTTCTCAATATTGAAGAGTACTTTCAAGAGAATAAAGTACGATCCGATCGTCAATTGAGGATAGCTTCTAGATTATTGGAAGGGAAAGCACTAAATTGGTACACAGCATTTAAATTTAACATTAAAACCTATGATGAATTCAAGGAAGCCTTGTTGAAGAGGTTTTGGAATTCGGAAATTCAGCATTTGATTAAGTTACAATTATACTCTAGGAGATACAACACAGCTATTAATTCTTCACGATATTCTGATTTTCTCATTTCCCAATTAAAGAAGATGCAATTCTTTGATCCTCCTTTGCCAGAACAGGAGTTAATACAGGTAATAACTTTACAATTTCCGGCGCATGTACAAGAAATTCTTGTGGCAGCCAATGTTCAAGACCTAGAACAACTTGATGATTTATTAAGGAAACTTGACACTGCACATACACAAAATCTACCTAGGGTTACTAAGACGAAAGAGGTTGCAACTAACCATGTCGAAGTTAATAACCCGCCGAGATCGAATCCCGAACCCCGTGAGGAAGTAGAACCACGGAGAGATCCGTTATCTCATTTCCGACGATTCAGGAGACGTCCATACAGGCAAAGTGCGCCTTATAGACGTAATCAAACGTGGAAGAAACCTACCGAATCACTTACTCGAGATCGAGATTCGCCGAGAGCCGAGATCGAAAGAAGATGGAGAGAAACTCGCGAATATATCCAGAATCGAAACCGCGATGAAGGATTACCTGGCGCTACCTCTTTAGAATATCAAGAGCATGCCAGAAGACAGAACACGACGCCTGCGACCAACCCTGAATCGACAGGCGCAATAAAAAAAACTTCGACAACACAACAATAAGATTGCCTGAAAACCGTAGTAGAGGGGAAATAATTTGTGTCACTAATATTAATTACTGGTACTTGGATGACTCAGATCTCTTGTATGAAGATCCCACTCCTACAACACCGAAGGTCCAACGAAGCCTTCCAGTTATTAATATTACTTTGGATACCCTTTATGTAACTGCCTTAATCGATTCTGGAGCTCAAGCTTCATTAATGTCTGAGAGGTTAATTGAAATGTTGAAGGGAGGAGAAGACATGTTATTGATACCAGTCGCACAGATTAAAATTAAAGGGATAGTACCGGACAGGCATATCAAATGTAAATTTCAAGCTTTTGTTACATTTGACATTGAAGGTGTCCAGTTCGAGCATATATTCCTAGTTATTTCGCCGATGAAATTCAACGTCATCTTAGGGTCAGATTTCCTAGCCAAGTATGGGGGAATCATTGATTATCCTGCCAACGTCATTCGATTTTTTAATATCGACTCTGTAGAGTTGCAGCTGGTAGACTATAATAATTTGAAGTGCCAAGGTCTGGGTACCCCATTCATAGAAACCGGAGGCAAGATGAGCGATGCTTTGCCTGCCGATGAAATAAATTGCGAAGAGGGTAGACCCGGTCAAGAGGGACCCGTCGAGGGCCAGGAAGTGCCCATTGTTGAGGATATATTCGACGAAGGTCGTGATCACTTCATATTTCTCACCAGTGCGGCTGAAAGCCCAGAGTTCGATTCCCGCGTGGCGGAAGCAACTCGACAAATATTTGAAAAATTCCCTGAAGTTTTTGATGACAAACCAGGCGTTATTAGAGATTTTGAATACCAATTGAACGTCAAGGACACCTCTCCTTATAAAAAACGGCCCTATCCAGTTCCTGAAAAGTACCGAGAAGAAGCCAGGACTGTGATAAAGGAAATGGAAAATAATGGTATCATTTCTAAATGTGTCACTCCGTATCTAAACCCCCTGGCTATTGATAAGAAAACCAGCTGTTTCGCATCCCGAATTTCGCATTTATGCAAAGTTTTGCCCACTTTATGTAGGACCATATAGGATTGCAGAGGTTCTTGAGAACGGGGCATACAAAATTAATAAACTGGATGGAAGCATCGAGGGTATTTACAATGCAGCCAACCTAAAGAAATATTTTAGGAGAGAATATCATTAAAAGAAAATCCTGTTGAATTTTCTTTTCCCCAGGAGGAGGGGGAGATGTACCGGTAACGGCGGTACAGACTAAGCCCCCGTTATGAAAATCTTAAACTTACGTGTTATGCTCCGGTCCGCTTACGAAGAACTGACCAGGCAGCAAGCAACAGCTGCGCGCGTGTGACGTAGTGAGCGGGTGACGTCACGGCCTGCCTCGCTGCACTACACAGCCTGGATTGATGCAGAATGTTCTACAAGTTTCGGATCAAATATAAATACGTGCTGCTTCGCTCAGCAGATCAGTGTGTGTTACAGCTTGTTATAGTGAGCAGCAGTGCGCTGCAGAATGTGATACCAGTTTGCGGCCGGGATTTCTATAAGCACACTAGACTGTCGTATTCGCGCAGTCAGTTCGCGGGTGCGGTAACCGAACGTGAAGCCGCTGCTAAGTTTCAAGTTCGTGGACTTTAATATAGTCATGCTGAATGTGGACTTATTCAGATTTCCTTATATTGTGACAACCTTTTACTCCGATAGGACGTGAGGTGAATTGTGTATCGTCTGGACATTATTTATTGACTGTTACTCTATACGAGTGTCCAAGACCCGCAAACATCTTCGAGTGTTCGAAATTGAAATTTGATGGACTTAAAACTGATTGCTCCTTGCCGAGGACTCGATACTTTAAGTTATAAACTGTGTTTAATCCAAATTTAAATTACCAATCCGTAAATTGTGTCGACATTTTTAAACTGTGCAGGTGTGAACAGCGCATCTCTATTTTAATGAACAGTGCATTTCTATTCTAATGAACAGTGTATTTCAATTCTGCGCACATTTAGTTTATGAACAGTCAAACCAAGGACTGTCAGTACACAGTTAATTTCGTCTTTTGGTTTCAACACGTGAACGAGTTTGATTCACGAGCGGAACATCTTTATTTCATTTAAATTGAACAGTGCTTCAATGAACTAAGTAATGTGACATTACTTCACGTTGTAATAGGTGCAACAAACTTTAAATAACTTTAAACTGGACAATCAGTTCCGAGTGGACTTTACTTTGTGAATGTTTCTTTCACTTGACACGTGATAAAGTTAAGTGACATTTCACCGATACATTTGTGTTTGGACTTTGTCAAAAGCATTTATAAACACTCTATCATCTGTGCAGAAGCAGCCGTTGCACTAACTCGCCCCAGAGCTGAACGATGTTCATTTATGTTCACCATTTACAAGGACTACCTCGACGCCATGGATCTTCAAAGCACCGAATAGATCTTCTAGAACTTCCATCGGGGGACGAATGGTGGTTCGTCGCTATGGAATGTGGAGCTGCCGGAATCCAAGGACATCGCCAGCCATAGGTCAAGGAACGTTTTCGACTGTATATGCTGTACAGAGGTGATATTAATTTAAATTTTTTAATAAACTCTGAAACACAAGTTTTTAAGATTTCTGTTAACAAGCCCTCTCCCTCTGTGTGCACTTCAGCGACTGGTACACGCCCTGCGTCTCATCTCTACCGAAGTACCAAATTTACTGTTACAAATTAATTAATTGAATGAATAAATAAATAAATAAAGTTCCCATATTTGTAGTTCCAAGTAGATTATTTGTGCTCGTGAGTTAATTGAACTACTGGAGCGGAAAAGGGAACTTTTATAAAAACCATTCCAGATTCATTTACTCGTATCCTAAATATACATTTTTCATAGATCATACGACTTTTAGCCATGGAGTTGCCAAGTGCCCAAAAGCGGAAATGTCTCTGTTTCTCTATGGTTGTGCGAGTATGCAAAGTGAGTAAGTCTAATTGCGAAGCAGCAATCGTATGGGTGATGATGTCAAATTCTGCGTGTGAAAGATACCTGTCAGTTGTACAGCACTACTACTCAACCGATATTTCCGCAATGAAGAAATGTTCTCCTTCTAGATTGTCACAAGAGACATCACTGGCGGGCAGTAGAAGAAAACTTTTACTGTCCTTTCAACATGGATATATTTTTGGGTTGGGGTAATCTACAAAAGAAGTACCTGTGAATGTACATGCGAGGGATATTCTGTTGTCGGGTACGTCGAACCATCTTGGCGTCCTGGGAATCGGAATTGCTAGCTATCGAACTCCCAACAAGCTGAGAGTAATTAAGAATACGACTGCCATGTGGCGGTCCTCTTTCCCGCCTTCACGGAGAGAGGCCGTTGTTTTATGTACGCTGAGGGTAGATCATAGTATGTCTGCGCAATCTTACCTCCTAAAGAGAGAAGAGCCCCCAGTGCGTTCTTGAGCTGCCGACTTCACCGTGGCCTACGTCCTCACAGAGTGCGCCGTGGTTTGAGACGGAACCTCGGCCTGCAGGAGACACTCGAACTCACACTAGCCAATGACGCGAATACTGCTGATCACGACATTCGCTTTGTGTGTGAGAGTGGCTTAATCAAGGCAATGGAAACGTCAACTGTTCTATCGCTCAAAGTTCCCATTGTTTTCGTTTGTGACCTTGTCGGCTTAATACAATATATTTTTAATATATTTTCTAATTCGTTTTAAAATCCCTACGTTGAATAAATTGTGTTTTATTTTTAATTTTCCTTTCCACTTATTTTGTTCAGAGTGGATTATTACACAGTTGTACTTCCTGTTAAAACCAAACTCACTACCATCAGCGTGTACGTTATCTGAAATTAGCGCGGATAGTTTTGGGTGGACAAAAATCTGACACAGTAACACGGCAACCAGTGTACGTCATATTGAACCCTTGGGCCACTATGAAGGATACCCACCTTCATCACCTATCAGCAATTTTTATGAGATCTGTCTCTTGGGTCGTTACGGGTTCTTCGTCACTTGCTGAGGTAAAAGGTAGGGTTCGGTAATCCTAATCTATCTACTCAAATGAAAAGCCTGTTCACAAAATATTTGTATTTATTGATGAAACCACGATGAAAAAAATTAAAAATCAGTATAATTTGGACTCAATTTTGTCCACTTGACGCAACAATAATTTAACACAGAGGAGCAGAATACTGGTTTGAGCCTTAGACTTAACTGCCTGATGGGCATCCTTACTAGAAACCATTGCCACGTATAATGAATGAAGGAAAGAAAGTCTGGAAGTCCTTAAATTCGGCTTCCATGCGAGATTGCATGTACCATCATAATAATTCTTTATGGTCCACTCCTCGTAACACGAACTCTTGACTCTGGGTAGAATCAAGGCAGTCCAATCGGCGTGTGCCACACAAGGTAGGGTTAATGGACCCTTCATTGAATCGATGTGACCTGCGACTATGTCATGGATCAACATCTAAACTTCTAATTTACTTTAAAGTCATTGTGGATGATGACCGCAAGAAAAATTATGCTACAGTGGTATATGGCCTTAATCTAAGACACTGAGGTTGATGACCCCATGACCATCCAAGTTTCTAATCTGAAGACTAAACACAATTAAGTTACATCAGTTGATGACCAAAGTTTCCACTCTACTAATCCCAGCACATTTCATGCTCAATCAATCATAGTCAAACAATACAACAACAACAACGCTCACAATACTTTGTGGCAGTAAAATCCATTACTTTCGGATATGTCCCCTTAAGTGTTACGTTAACATTTGAACTTTCGCAGAAAAATAAACTAAGATTTCCAGAATGCATCTTCAAGTTATTCACTCGGTTTAAAGTTATTTCACAAATACGGTTTCCACTCAATTTAATAATTTAATCAATTTAAATGATTTAATGAATCTTAATTAACAACAAATTCTATCTCCGCGGACGAATGGTTTCTTTAACAAGTCCCTAATCAAACTCTTACGTAGTTACAGTTTACAGTTTATCGTCGTTTCGAATCTCGCAGCTGGAAGAAAATTTTACATCATTTATTTCCAGTATTACCTATATCTTGTTTCATGACATCACACTTTCAATTTAATCTAATATTAGCAATTATTAATACTTGGATAGCCATAATAATTAAGAAAAATCAATCTGCATAAGTAACTCGTCGTAAACATGTGAGCAAATTACTATGTCATATCCCACTATGATATTTCCTAAAGCATTGTGCACCCCTCAAAAATAAATCATTCACCACTACAATCACTCTATATTTTGTACAACCCTTGAATTGGCTAACTTCGCTCACTATACTCTAACCTCGTGGTTTCAAATATACATTACGATCTTAATTAAACAAATTAGAAGTATCTAATAACCCACACGTTATTCCCGGATGAAAATTTGAACTAGTACTCGCACATTTAATGATCCATTCTGAAGAATACAATCTCATTTCAACACTTAACATGCTACACACTCCCGTTATCTCCCAGCGGCGACTCAGTCAGCTGGCGGTATCGGACCCTTCACAACCCTCGCTCTCAGCTTTGATATGAAACACCTGTCCTATGTCATGCGTAACTGGTCTACAAGAATGAAATCTCCGACTTCGCAAATAGAATTAAAATACGATATTCCTGACCAAACAGATATGCACGTAGATTTACTTTCAAAAGTGTCAATCAATAATTGTACACGTCGCAAATTAACACCTACGTGGATTCTCTCACCTTTCCATCCCAAATACTATACAAATATCTTCCACGGGCTCACAAAAACTCCCGGCATCATTACAGGCTTCCAATCACCGGATTCGCAAATCCTATCTCAACTCATACGACAAATCTAACCTCTTGCCTCCAACTGGACGACTCTCACTTACAAAAAGAATGGAATAAAAATCCTTAGAATCCACGAATAAATTATGCACAATACTTTAATAATGAACAACTTCTCATAACATGACCTCGTATATTAAACATTGGATTTTCACAAATATGACTGATAAATTTACTGATATTTATTGTCAATCAGACACAGTTTAAACGGACATCGAATGAAATTACCCTTCGTGACAAATATTCAACGATCTGCATTACTCCAACACTCCGATTGAAACTGGGTAACCACGGATATCTTGCACCGATTCCATTTTATCAAACAGAACACTTTACGTCAAATAAAACATCTTAACTTGACATCACAACAATATAGGCAGTAAATTCACGGAAATGACGATCTACTTTGGACGTGATATCACTTCGTACCCTCATTAATCACTTGGAATACTTAAAAAATTTATCCAACCAGAAAATAAAACCAATGACCTCTAATCATATTTCTGACATTCACGAAACATGTGGGTGACCAACTGCGTCATAAATACCCATTACAAATACATATAAGTGTGATATACAACAGATACAAAAAGGCGTTGAGATGGCAATCCACCTACCTTAACTGCACGTCAGCTTCCATTTTCGACTCACCAATAACCCTGAGATTTTTATTTAGCCATTTTAGTACTTCTGGCTTTACAAGTGGTTTTATCCATGTTTTTCTGGAAAATAAAGCATTAAAATGCCCTTCACTCGGTGTCTTCGCTGATTGTACTTGTTACCCGCACACGAATTACTTATTTACAACACAATATTTACAAATACTACTTCGGTATCTTCACCGACTTTTATCAGATTACTTGTGCAGTGAACAACTATCTCCACTTGGAGTCAAGACCCCTGCCACATCGGCCAAAATCTGTTTGCTGGACTTAGTCTACTTCTTGACGATCGATTTACTGAACAGTTCAATCCTCTCTCCCGAGCTTCAATGATACAAATGCAGGGGTTTCAAGATTGCGTCCCCTCTTATTTTACCGATTCTATCCCCTCTATTCACGCATTTTTCCTTTCCGCCAAGAAAATTTTCGTAATATTTCCGACTTAGTGGAAGTGTATTTAAAAGAGTTTTTGCTGTAACCAAGTACTTCCTAACTTGCTAGCGACAGTGTTCACGGACATTTAACACTATTTTTACCACATTAACTGGTTAAATGACCTCATATGATAGGCAATATTTTCTGGTGACTCGGCGTGGGTAACATAGGCACGCGCGTCCTTCCTGAAAAATCCACAGAAATGGCTTATCAATCTAAAATCTGTCTTATTAAAGACCAATTGTCTTATAAATAAATACAGGACCCTCATTATACTGCGCTCACTACTAATTCTTTTATTTAAATATACTTATTTAACCAAAACTTTCTTCTGTATCCATCCACCTTTGACACGTGCGGATGTCGTCATATCTCATAGCGTGGGAAAGAAAACGGTCGTCATCCTGCCTCGTGTCGCCTCTGTGATATAAAAAATATGTTCGAGCTTCTCATTACAATTGACATGGGGCCTCATATGGTAACTTTAAGATTTGAAAATCCTTAGGGCACAAAGGTCATGGGTTCAATATGGATGGAAGAGTGATGCAATTTTGGTAGACGGAAAGGGTAGAGCAACTGATGCAAAATCGGGTAGTTGTGGGTTCTGATCCCACTCCTCCCCGGTTGGCCATTTTGGTTCTGTACTTAACATCTCTTCAACACGTACAAAATGTCCCTAACACGATTTAATAGGTTGAAAATAGATTTCCATTTCTATTTTTGGAAGATGTGCATGTTGAACTAATTAGACCTATAAATAGGGGATGTAAACAAAGCCGTAGTGAATTAATTTAACGGTAAATCATTATAAATACAATTTTGAACACAGCGGAAGGAAGAAAAGGTTATTTATTTCGATCTACCGGGACCCTTTAACTCCCCTGTGAGTGAAGTGAGAGGATAGGAAAATGCTAGGAGTGGGAAGCAAGCGCCCGTGGCCATAATTAATGTACAGACTGGTGTGAGAAATGGCAAACCAAGAAAAATAAACAGCAGGGCTGCGGAAGTAGGGATCGAAACCACTATCTAGCGAATGCAAGCTCTCAGCTGCATGCCCCAAACCACACGGCCACCTCTCTCAGTGAAAGAATGCTGCATTCATTATCTGTATCCCCTGCATGTTGTAAGAGGCTACTAAGAGGGGAACATCCAAGGAATCTGCACTCGCTCATCTTCTAACTTCGAAAACATATCTATGAGTCAATGTTTTACGTGTAATGGAGCAATGTACATATATTTCTTCATATAGGTGATCGGTGCATTGCAGAAACACACAATAGTGAATATAACCCTCCACGTAGAGTTGGTATCAGAGAAAGGCATCTAGTCATAAAACTGGGCATAGAAGGTAACCCCAGATAACTGTGAAAAAGTCAGGAAGAAGATGAGTTCCTTACCGGACGAGGTGGCCTTGCAGTTAACGGCGCGCAGCTGTGAGCTTGCAGCTGGGAGATAGTGGGTTCGAACTCCACTGTCGACAGCCCTGAAGATGGTTTCCAAGATCTCCTATTTTTATATCACACAAATGCTGGGGATGTACCTTAAGTCAGGCCACGGTCGCTTCCTTCCCTCTCCTAGCACTTTCCTATCCCATCGTCTCCATAAGACGGGGCAAGTAAAGCAAATTCTGAAGAAAAAATAAAATATTTAAATTCCTGTACCCGCCAGATATCTTAAGACTGGTTTCAGAATCTGAAGTTAGAGAGAGGTACCGTGGTCCCTAGGCAGACGAACTGAAAAGACAAATCGTACTCTCTTTCAACGTATAAACAACATTTGCCAGCCTGAGTCTTGGTGGTAGATTTACCGACATGCAAAAGGATTACTCTTGGACAAAATTCGGGTACCTCGACGTCTCAGAAAATCGAAAAAGTAGCCAGTGTGACGAAAACACATTGTTATTATTACTATTATTTTAGAACTGGTTTCAGCAGCCAGCTATGTGCTTTACAACTCCCATAACTTCATTACCTTCCTTTTTACCTCAACTAATACTCCTTCATTGTCTGCCTCTCCTTACCTTGTTCTTTTTTTGAGAATATACTTTTTGTACTTCTTCATTTCTCACCGGAGAAATTCTTCACCTTAGCAGTTTCCTTCATCAGCATCTTCTGTTTTGACCCCATGCGTTTGCAAGTCGTGATGGATTACTTTCACAATTCTTCTTCTTCCTCATCATCTACTTCCGCTACTGCGCCTTCAAGTGAAATGAAAACCAAATGGACATATCTAGGTTAAAGTTGTTATACGAGACATACAATATTCGTGAAGTAGAATTGTTGATTTAACTAGGAGATGCAATAGCTGCACCTTGGAAATCAGAATGTTCCCTATTATTTGGACTTACTATGATTGTGCATTATCCAGAAATGTTTGAGAGACATCCAAATATGGTATTAACTCCAAACTGGACATAAATGGACATACAAAGTTTGTACACTAAGCTATCGATATTATAATCATAAGTCATAATAAGAGAAATATACGACTTTCTAAATTTCGTGCATAAATACTAGTACATATTTTATGAATAGTATATATTTAATTACATATTTTACTGATATTTACTACATTTTATGTAGGCTACAGTGCATACTTCGCACTCTGAAATTACATTAAAACCCGGACCCTACTTAGTAAACACAAATTTTGACTTCTAAGCCCCAGTTAGAACGCCGGCTCCGTCCTTTCCCATTCTTCTTCTTCTTCTTATTATTATTATTATTATTATTTATTATTATTATTATTATTCTATATACCATTTCTCTAACATGTTATAGGAATAAAATCTACCCTAAAGTCGGGTTGTACAATATATGATCAAACGAAACCATATTCGCACGTGAAAAGTGGAAATTCTCCGAAGTTATCGTCGTATTGGCCGCAGTAGTAGATAACGGTCCGTATGATGGTTGAAATTGTCTTCGATCGGACCAGCCCCATTTTAAGCAGAAATACGCGTCGTTTTCCCAGTGACAACGAGTGCAGTTGGCTGGCAGGGAGTCTGCTAGCCTCGAGAACAATCAGCCGGAATTAGATCTGGGCAGGCTCTGAGTGACAGGGGGAACTTTATATGGGCCATGATTTCCTTTTCCCTTTCGATCTTACCTTTTCTTTTAGAATCTTTGACATCAGTTAGGAAACAGGCAGTGAAGTAACATTGTGAATTATGGTTGTGTGTAGTTCATAGGTTTTGACGTCATAGATCAGCTAGTGTCAAGTCGGAACGAAAGCACTTCGGAGTCAGTTTCCTCCCCGATGTTGAGGAAGGAGAGTTACTGAGCGAGCATGAAGGGAAAGTATATGATGTAATGCGAAATGAATATCATTATCAATGAACATTGAACTGAATTTAGGGCAGTCGCCCAGGTGGCAGAATCTCTATCTGTTGTTTTCCCAGACTTCACTTAAATGATTAAATGATTTGGAAGTTTAATGAACATCTCCCTTAGTGAGTTATTCCAATCCCGAACTTCCCTTCCAATAAACGAGTACTTGCCCCAACATTTGTCCTCTTGAATTCCAACTTTATCTTCACATTGGGAACCTTCCTACTTTTAAAAACACCACTCAAACCTAATCGACTACTAAAACATTCCATGCCATCTCTCCACTGACAGATCGAAACATATCACTTAGATGAGCAACTCGTCTTCTTTCTCCCAAGCTTCCCAGTCCAAAATTTGCAACATTTCCGTAACGCTACTCTTTTGTCGGGAATCATCCAGAACAAATAGAGCTGCTTTTCCTTGGATTTTTTTCAGTTCTTGAATCAAGTAATCCATGTGAGGGTCACATATACTGGAACCATACTCTAGTTGGTGTCTTACCATCCTTCCTACAACCCCTGAACACCCTCATACTCATGTACAGAGACCTGTACACTTTATTTACAAACCGATTTATGTGATTACCCTAATGGAAATCTTTCCTTATTGTTAACACCTAGGTACGTACAGTGATCCCCATAAGGAACATTCACCCCATCAACGTAGTAATTAAAACTTACAGGACATTTCCTATTAGTGAAACTCACAATATGACATTTAACCCCGTTTATCATCATAACATAGCCTGGTGTCCACTCACAACATTGACGAGGTCTTTTTTGCAGTTGCTCACAATCTTGTAACTTATTTATTACTCTATACAGAATAACCTCCCCCGCGAACCATGTGACCTTACCGCGGTGGGGAGGCTTGCGCTTTCCAATAAAGCAGATATCCGAGCCGCAGGTGCAATCATATCCGATGGGTATCTATCGAGAGACCAGGCTACTGAATGGTTCATCGAAAGGGGGGTAGCAGTCTTTCGGAAGTTACAAGGGCGGCAGTCTAGATGATTGACTAATATGGCCTTGCAATAATACTCAACATGGCTTAGCTGTGTTGATACTGCTGTATGGTTGAAAGCAACAGGAAACTATAGCCGTAACTAACTCCCGAGGACATGCAGCTCTCTCTCTGTATGAATGATGTACTAATGATGGCCTCATCCCGGGTAAAATATTCCGGAGGTAAGATAGTCCCCCATTCGGACCTCCGGGTAGGGACCACACGAGAGGGGGCAATCATCAGGAAGATGGATTCTAAAATTTTGCGAGTCGGATCGTGGGATGTTAGAAGTTTGAATCGTTGTGTTAGGTTAGAGAATCTTAAAAGGGAGATGGATAGACTAAAGTTAGATGTAGTTGGTACAATTGAAGTACGTTGGCAAAAAGAGCAGGACTTTTGGTCAGGCGACTACAGAATTATGAACACAATATCAAACAGGGGAAATGCAGGAGTTCGTTTAATAATGAATAAGAAAATAGGGCAGCGGTTAACCTACTACGACCAGCATTGTGAAAGGATTATTGCTGTCAAGATAGCCCACAAACTAATGCCCACTATAACAGTACAGGTCTATATGCCTACTAGTTCAGCGGATGATGAGGAAATAGAAAGTACATATGAAGAAATAGAAGATTTAATACACTATGTAAAAGGTGACGAGCATCTAATTGTAATGAGACACTGGAATTCAGTGGTACGCCAAGGAAGAAAAGGTAATGTAGTAGGAGAATTTGGACTGGGACAAAGGAACGAAAGAGCTATTCGGCTGGTTGAATTCTGCACAAATCACATTTTAGTCCTTATTAATACTCGGTTCAAACACCACAGACGATGTCTGTACACATAGACGAGACCTGAAGACACTGGAAGATATCAAGTAGATTTCATTATGATTAGGCAGAGATTCAGCAATCAGGTATTGGATTGCAAAACTTTCCCAGGAACAGACATGGACTCTTATTATAACTTGTTGGTCATGGAATGCCATCGGTAGTCGAAGAAACTGAAGAAGGGATGGAATCCAATGAGATGGGATCTAGACAATTTGAAAGAGAGAGTGAAGGATGCTTTCAAGGAAAATGTTGCACAAGGACTAAATGGAAAGGTTGAAGGAAGCACAGCAGAGGAAGAACGGACAGTCATGAATAATGAGGTTAGCAGGGCTGCTGAAGAAATTTTAGGAAGAAAGGAAAGATCAACTAAGTACCAATGGATAACTCAAGAGATACTAGGCCTGGTGGATGAACGACGAAAATAAAAGAATGCAAAAAATTTAGAGGGCACAAAGGAATACAGGCGGCTAAGGAATGAAGTCGATAGAAAGTGCAAGGTAGCTAAGGAATAATGGCTGAAGGAGAAGTGCAAGGATGTTGAGGGTTGTATGGTCCTAGGAAAGGTAGACGCTGCATACAGAAAAATCAAGGAAACCTTCGAAGAAAGGAAATCTAGGTGTATGAATATTAAGAGCTCAGATGGAAAGCCACTTCTCGGGAACGCAGACAAAGCAGAAAGATAGAAGGAACATATCTAACATTGTATCAAGGTAAAGACGTAGATGATATGGTTGTGGAATAAGAAGAGGCTTTTGATGCTGATGAAATGGGAGACCCAATTTTGAGGTCAGAATTCAACAGAGCTTTCAGATACCTAAATAGGAACAAAGTATATGGAATTGATGACCTTCCTTCTGAATTACTGACTACTTCAGAAGAAACCAGCATGGTGAGGTTATTCCATTCAGTGCGAAAAATGAATCAGACAGGAGAAGAGCCATCAGATTTTAGGCAGAATGTTGATATACCTGTTCCCAAGAAAGCCGATGCTGACAAGTGCGAAAACGTCTGCACCATTAATTTAGTATCTCACACCTGCAAATTTCTAACACATATTGTTTACAAAAGAATCGAGAGACAAGTTGAAATTGAGTAGGGAGAAGATCAATTTTGTTTCAGAAGAAATGTAGGAACACATGAAGCAATCCTAACTTTACGTCTGATCTTAGAGGATCGAATTAAGAAGGACAAGCCCACTTACATAGAGCTCGTAGATCTAAAAAAGGCATTTGATAATTTTCGTTGTACCAAGCTATTTGAGATTCTGAAGGTGATCGGCATCAGGTACCGAGACTGAAGAATTATCTGCAATTTATATAAAAATCAGTCTGCAGTGATAAGAATATAGGGCTTTGAAAAAGAAGCAGCAATCCAGAAAGAGATGAGGCAAGGTTTCAGTTTGTCCCCCCTTTCGATGTATATATAGAACAGGCGGTAAAGGATATCGAAGAGGAATTTGGAAAGGGAATCACAATCCAAGGAAAGGAAATCAAGACCCTGAGATTTGTCGATGATATTGTTATTTTATTGAGACTGCAGAATATCTGGAGAAATTCCTGAATGGCATGGACGGAGACTTAGGTAAGTAGTACAAGATGAAAATAAATAAATCCAAAACAAAACCAGTGGAGTGCAGTCGAACGAAGGCAGGTGATGCAGGAAATATAAGGTTAGGAAATGGAGTCCTAGAGGTAGTAGATGAATATTGTTAGTTGTGTAGTACAATAACTAACAATGGCAGAAGTACGGAGGACATACAATGCAGCGTAGCACAAGCAAGGAAGAGCTTTCTTAAGAAAAGAAATTTGCTCACTTCGAACATTAATATAGGAATTAGAAAAAGGTTTTTGAAGCCTTTCGTCTGGAGCGTAGCACTGTACGGATGTGAAACATGAACGATAACTCTCTCAGAAGGAGAGAGAATAGAAGCTTTAGAAATGTGATGTTTTACAGAATAATGCTGAAGGAGAGATGGAAAGATCGAGTCACGAATGATGACATACTGAATCGAATTGCTGAGAGGAGATTTTTGTGGCTAAATTTGACGACGTGAAGAGGTAGAATGATAGGACACGTATTAAGACAACCAGGAGTTGTTCACTTGAATTTTGAGAGAAGTGTAGGGAGTGAGAATGGTGGGATTAAACAAAGGTATGAATATGACAAGCAGATTAGTGCAGATGTAGGATGCAACAGTTATTTAGAAATAAAAAGGTTAGCACAGTATAGGGAGGCATTGAGAGCTGCATCAAACCAGTCTACGAACTGATGACTCAAATAACAACACAGAATAACATCATACGCAAAAATCCTTAACTCTGATTCCAGTTCTTTATTCATATCATATATCTATATAAATAAAATCGTAAGGACCGTGTGTCTGTACATTGATTATTTTGCCTATATTTCCGTACAGTTATCCGTTTCAGGTGTAATAATGACCATCTGTATAATTTTTAGCTTTGGTGTCTGTTTGTCTGTTTGTTTGTCTGTTTGTCTGTCCTTCTATAACTTGAAAACTACTGGATATATTTCCACCAAACTTCATATTTATACTCCACCTGTACTTGGGTAGGTTTTAGTGCAAATATCGTTTCTAAATCCCTGAACTGAGTTGAGATTTTTACGAAACCGAAACCGTGATTTTGCACTCCCTCAAAATATACAAACCAAACTTAATTGAAATCTACCTGCCTTAATGAAAATTAATTTCTAAACCTTTTTTCTCATGTGCATCATTTCTATAACAGGATTTAATAAGGGAGATATCATTAACGGACCGTTTTTCGGTACAAATCCCAGCGAACTTAACGCAAGAGCGGGTGCGTGTAAGGCGTATTTCGTACAACTTGAAAACTGCGGAAGATATTTGAACCAAACTTTATATTGTACCATTACGTTACATTAGCGGCCGTAAATGTCATGGAAACAGTGGACAAATATGGCGTACAATAGCGTCAGGCAATATGCAAGTGCACAGAGTAGAGATATAGAAAATCGATATCGACCGGTCGCAAAGAAAAGAGTCTCAAGATTAAATAATGATGGACCATAAAACAATTTGAATGGAACCGATTCTGGACTACCTTGAGAAAAGTTACGAGTTGAAGAGGATCAGCACAACCTACTGAAGGAGAAGAAAAAGATTAGCGCAACGTTAAATATTAAAGTCATAATATACAGACATCATTGAAGACTTTTCTGCAAAATATCGGCAGGAAAAACGAAGATTTGAAGGAGAGTATTTATTATTGCAACAGCCAAATTCAGAAGCAAAAAAGAGGCTACAGCCAAATCGAACATTGCCGAAATCCATATTATAGCGGAAAATTTATGCTAAGGAAGGCATAATTTATTGTTTCCAAGTGGGGAACAATATCTGTTTAGGCTAAATGATTAACAAAAAGTAGGCTGAATTAAAGAAATTACCAAATTAAGAAAGATATTTACGAACAATACGAGAATCACAAGACAATTAATACGTATTGAGTAACCTACTATTCACCAGTGAAATATGCATTCTACCATGTATTTGTTGTTTTATCATTTCATGAGAACTGGTGACAAGATGGAGTCAGCTTAAACAGATGGAATTGATCGCTCAAGATGAAATAGCTCAAGCCAAGATTCCCAGCCGGAGCCGCAGATGACGTAATCTTTGGACTGCAAGGGCTGCCTATTCCAAGATGTCCTTGACCAGGAGAAATCCAGCAGCAAAATCCCGTTACGAGGTAAGTATTATGAGTTGCATCGTATTGAATTTGAAATCAGTTGATGAAAAATATTTCGTATGTGTGCAGGAGTGCTAGAAGTAAGAGATTTAGTGCCAATGAACGGATATTAGAGTATAAATGCCAATTATTAACTGATGATATGTGCCACTTTCTGCAGTATAACTATGGTGCTTATGAGATGATTTTAGGTTAATAGAAACAAGGTCAGATTGAGCATTTGTGCATGTTTAGTGCCAATCCATACGAGCAGACCGTGAAACATTAAACCAGTTGTGGTTGTAGAGAATGTATGCGAGATACGAGACGTAACCTAATATTTGAGGTCAATATGAGTTGCAGTCATGGCCAGTACGATAATTGTATTGTAAGGAAATGTTGAAATATTACGGAGTTGCAGTGTGTGAAAGAATATTCAGGCTATTAAGTATTTCTACCGTAACACAGAGGTTATTTAAATGGAGTTAAATGAATATGTTTTTAAATATGGAGATATATATAAAGGAAATGGAATATTAATGTGGCAAGATGTAGTTAGAATGAGGAGATACGTTTCTGTTCATTGCATGAGTAAGGAATAGTTGATTGAATTGCGAATTCCTGTGTTACATATAATATTTATATTAGGATTATCACTGCAAGTGAAGGATTCAGGCCATGTTAAGTTGAGTGTATGACTTGAGCCAAACATAATATGTTTCGTAGTGACTTTCAAGCTGAAGGTATTGATAGGTTACTTGATTATTATACGTTACGTAATATAAATATACAAGAATAAAATGGAGTCTCGCGTATATATATATTTGAAGTTCAGCGCATCAACGCCAATATGAAGAACGGTTTGCTTTGACAAAATCTTGGCACAGCGAAGAGATATATGAGAATAAGTAAATATATTGGCATATGATTAGGAATTCATGGCACGATTTTCGCAGGTTATACTGATTTACTATTATATCTATGGCACTCTGTAGTAAGGATATTTGGTTTATTATGTACATATGATGGTGTACAGTTTTAATTTACTCAATTTTGGCTATGATAGGAATGTTAATAACTGCATTGGTGTTTTTGAACCCAGATTTAAACAACGTAATGCTTATCTCGTGACGTGATGAGTCAGAAGTGAGAATCCAAACAAGTATCCAAATAAATTCGGACAAATAGACCGAAAAGAAAGATGAAACCTAAATGATGCCCCAAAGACAATCCCAAACAGTATTAACAGGAAGATATTCCACTCCTCCTTGATGAATAAAGTTTTGGTCCCTACTTCTCCCCATGAATCAACTTAAATACTGAAAATATGATATATTATTGAAGTTTAACGTAAATGTAAACAAATATAATGGTAATTTAAAGATTTTCAACTATGTTTATCTCAGAAGTCAAGAATTTAAGAATGATCTATGTAATTTCATACGATTTTCTCTTCTTTATTGCCGATAGATGCATTGATATTCCACTTTATAATATATTAGCATGCTAATAAACTAGATATAGTAGTAATATTGCGTTTCTATTCCTACTTATAGTACGTAGTAATAAGATAATATATGGATCAATTGAATTTGTTTATGCCAAATACTAAGCGTTGAACAGGCAATTTCCTTAATGTATGGAGACTGAATGACTGGTTGAGCATATAGCTATGTAACGGTTCAAATCCCGTTACAAGATGATATCTGTATTTGTATTATTTTATCTGTATTATTATTATTATTATTATTATTATTATTATTATTATTATTATTATGTTAGTATTATTATTAGGTTATCTGTGATATTATTACTATTATTGTAATTATCAGATTTATTCAATTCTATTTTGCAATGCCTGTTGCTTGCAAGATTGTACTTAGATGTATGCATATATACGTATGTGTAGATTATCATTAAATACCTGTACAGTGAGAGTTTCGATGTATCAGATGTGGAAGTCACGTTATATTGCTATACCACTGGCGACTCTGCCAAGTCATCGCCACTTCATGGCGACGTCATCGTATTTATTTAGAATATGCGCTCAGAGAGTCAGCCGCCCCGGGCTATTTCACAACTGTATGTAATATTTGCCGCGTTGTGGGAGTATGTCATTGTTATTTCTGGAGATTACGTAGCTGTGTCAACCAACGTCTATAAAAGGTGGGTGCATATTGTAGCGTCAGTCATTACTTAAACGGAAGCAGTACAGTGAAGAAGTCTACTAGATCAAGAGGCCTTAGTTGGTCAGTCAACGAGTGTGAACGAGAGATGGTGAAGACTCAGTGAGCCATTAATTATTGGTCCTTGAGAGAGTGAGACCAAAAGGTTGGTCCATCACTTAGTGGAAGACACGGACGCAAGGGCTTACCATGAAGTCAGAGAGGGCAACCCTGGACCTGCCAAGAGGGAATACCATATTGACTTACAAAGAAGTCAGATGATATGGAGAAGAAGCAGTCACAAGGATGTATCACCAAGTTAGGCGTGACACATGTACAGTAAACACCAGATCAAAGGAATACGTCGTAATTATATTCAAAGTGTTGAAGGTACAGTCAAGTGAATCAGTGAGGGAAATATTTCGTATAAATTGTTAAATGTCCGGTCAAGAAGAATTCAAATTCATGCCTAGTTTCTTTCAGTTGCAATGTCATAATTTCATATTCTCCTCTGTTTTATCGCAACAAGACTCACTATGTTTTGATATATTATTTAAAGAATATATATTGTTCTATCAAACGAATTCATAGTTTCATTTCTTTGACAGTAAAATATCTTAACCTCAAAATTAATGGGGAAACCGAACGCCAATCTCCTTTTCCCAGAACTTATATGGTATGTTGTCAAAAGTAAGCTTATTACCCCACACCCTAGAGATAGTCAAGAGTCTCATTCTATTATTGCTGCACTGAGTGGCAGCTGGCGCCCTTCAAATAACGTATGTGTAAGTAAGCAGGTAACAAGTAAGTGTGAGTACAAGGTCCAACGAGTGTGTATTTTATTTAATGAATGTTAATTTTCATAATTTTCATGTTAAATGCAGATATTCAGATTTTTCAAGTTAAATCCAGTTTTATAATATATAATATGTTTCAAAAGTTAGTCAGACAGTTAGGAAAGTCTCACTAAGAATACTCTCAGCTACTCTTCAACGGAATCTACGACTTATTTAGATTATATGGGAATACAATGAAAGTAATTTACCCTGAGAAACGAATATGCACCATATTGTTATTGCTCGTGTTCATACATGATATCCCAGTTTTCATGTAAATTATCTGTAAATGATATAATACAGAGTCTAGGTATGATTCTTGACCCGAGGTTGTGAATTTCGTAGCCGGAGCAATGTTTAAACAGGTGTATATTTAATTAATGCTCCAACGCGGCGCAATAGAGGAAGTCACCGCAGGAACATTAATAAACCAAACGGTGCAATATGTAGCATCCATCTGTCCAAGGGTAGATTTCCTTGGTGTCTGTTAGTTTGTTTGTTCGTTTGTTCGCTTGTTTGTCTGTTTGTCTTTCTATAACTTGAAAGCTACTGAATATATTTCCACCAAACTTCATATTTAGAATCCACCTATCCTTGGGTAGGTTTTAGGGTAAATATTGTTTCTAAATCCCTGAACTAATTGGTGTTTATACGAAACCGAAACCGTGATTTTGCACTCCTTCAAAATATACACAACCAACCTAATTGTAAATCTACCTGCCTTAATGGAAATTAATTTCTAAACCTTTTTTCTCATGTGCATCATTTCGATACCAGGATTAATAACGGAGATATCATTAACGAACCGTTTTTCGGTACAAGTCCCACTGGACTTAACGCAGGAGCGGGTGCGTGTAAAGCGTATTTCTTACAACTTGAAAACTACTGAGATATTTGAACCAAACTTTATATTTAGCATCCACCCCTCCAAGGGTAGGTTTTAAGATTTATACCATTTCAAATTCCCGGAATGGACTGGGGTTTTATAGGGGACCGAAATGGTGATTTTTACTCTCCCACAATATATAAAGTACAAGACCAACCTGATTGGAAATCGATCAAACTGTTTGGACATCCAATTCTAATTTCTTTTTCTCATGTGCATTCTTCAACGGGAGGATTAATAAGGGAGATAACATGAAAGGTCGGTTTTCAGGCTAAGTCTAGCGGACATAGCCCAAAAGGTGTTATACGTGGAGCATATTCCTTATCTATCTAGATAAATCATATCGTAACGACCGTGTGTCTGTACATTGACTATTTTGGAGAAATTTTCGTACAGCTTTCCGTTTAAGGGGTAATAATGACCACCTGCATATGTTTTAGCTATAGTTTCCTGGAAGTCCTAAATTTTACCCCCCCCTCGCCGAAATCAAGATTGCCTCACAATCTGCCACACGAGCTGAATAATTGAAATTAAGCAAATCTGTGCGTTTTAGCCGGTAACCTACGGAAAACTTCCAAGATCTTTAAATATTTCACTTTTTATGCCGAATAATATCGAAATATAGGCAATTTAATGACGGTGCAGACCTTCGTTTCGAGGTATTTCGCGGCTAAACGGTAAGTCCTATCACAAAACGGATGGCACGATTTCCGTTCAATTTCGAGTGATCTACAACTTTGGTCCTGTGATATTTTGTCGTCTCTCTCTTTCTCCCTTATAGGGTAGATTAGGCTGTATATTTCGATGGTTCGTAAATTTTGTGCTTTTTACGCGTGTATTACTTAGTTTGACACACTTATAGGAAAGGTAGAGTCATCGAATTGGGCACGCACATTGAAACGACCAATTGCTATATGCGAACCCAACTTCATGATTCTAGCTTCCACATAAGTATGTGAAAAATAATGTAAAATGATGAAAATGTACCCAAAATTCACCCCATTCAAATATCGTAACTCAATCGAACCCATAAATATGTGAGATAAGAGAAAATGTTTTAACACCAAACATGTAGAGCGATAAAAGGGACGTCTGAGGATGCAAACCGTTTGTTGGTACTGATGTACCCTTTAGGAGCAGTAAATCTCGAAACGAAGGTTTGCACTTTCAAACGTGCCCATGCTTATCTGTCATCTATATAAATATAATCGCAAAAACCGTCTGTCTATACAATGGCTATTTTGGCGGAATTTCCGTACAGTTATCCGTTTCAGTTGTAATAATGACCATCTGCATATTTCTTAACTTTGGTGTCTGTCGGTTTGATTGTATGAGTTTTTATAACTTGAAAACTACTGAATATATTTCTACCAAACTTGATATTTAGAATTCACCTGTCCTTGTGTAGGTTTTAGGGCCAATATTATTTCTGAAAACCTAGATTTACTGGGGGTTTATCCGAAACCGGAACCATGATTTTGCACTTCCTCTAAATATGCACATCCGAAATCAATCGAAATCTACAATCCTCAATGGAAATCCATTTCTAAAACTTTTATTTTCATGTGGATTCTTCGACAGGAGGATTAATAAGTGAGATATCATGAAGGGTTGGTTTTGCAGGTCATGTCCAGCGGACGTAGCCAAAATGTGTTGTACGTGGAGCAGATTCCTTATCTATCTATATAAATAAAATCGTAACGACTTTGTGTGTGTGTACATTGACTATTTTGGAGAAATTTTCGTACAGATACCCGTTTGAGGGATAATAATGATCGTCTGTGTACCGGGCGGTACACCTCTACACCGTTTATTTAAAAGTTGCGCCAGTTGAAACTCCTCTTCTGGAGGAAGGTTGAACTTTATCTATTCTATTAATTCTCTACTTTCTCAGAAGATGTCACCACGTGGAAAATTTTGAGTTTTTGAACTGTGTCACTTTTGATGTGTTTTTGTTTCGCTTGAAGTAAGAAGTGTGAACTTTCTCTTCTAGAGGACACTACTGAAGATCAACAATAGTGCGACCTAGTGCGGAGTCAAAGAACTATTTTGTTGGAGAAATTTTTATTTCAAGAGTTTGTTCTTTGTTAAATTTCCTTCTGTCATTGTTTAAGTTGGCTGTATACCCCTCTTTTTCCCCTTAGTTTGGATCTAGTCAATCCCGAATTTCTTTAATTAATTTTCCACCAATAATGTGTTTCTTTTTCCTCTATGTAGGGGTTTCTTTTCCCGAACCAATAAAGATTTTGTGGGAGGGTGTTTTCTTTCCCCTAACGCGAGAGGATATAAACTGCTGATTTTGGGGTCTCCGGGCCACTTCTGTTCCATCTTTCAGTGTATTAAGTACATAGCAGGAGGCGGGAAGCGCCTCTTTCTTCTTCAGCCGTTCAACACCAGGTAATGGCCTATTAATAACTTCTTTTCTTGCTAGGTCGGCAGTTTAACACTCGCGGCGGGTTCGAAGCATTTCCATCATGTAACCTTTTCCTAAAATGTAATTACTCTTTTCATCTTTTTCTTGTAAAGCTACATATTGGGATAGAGAGTGCTAACCCTCTCGAGCTCCCACTCACATTTGTTTTGAGGTGAACTTATTTTCTCAAACTATTCTTCGTTTATGTAATGTAAAGTGTTCTTCTCTAAGTCACCTCTGTAGTATGGGATTAGCCCTTGCGTTAGTGGCCCAGAGCCAGATTAGGTTTTAAAAACAAGGTGTATTAGGAGTGCAAGTTCGCCTCCTCTCAAATTGTTATTTTAGAGGTCATGTAATCAACCTTCTTTTCATGTAATAGACCTCCGTAGTTTGGGTATTTTACCCCTGTAAATACGTCCTTAGAGGACAGCTTGAAGGTAGAGTTTGGTGTGGCCTTGTGATAGGCTTACAATTTTGAGAGCGGATCGCGCTTTGAAATTTGTTTCTGTATGCCTCGTGCAGGCTTTATGTGTAATGTTTGGAGCCAGTGCTCCTGGGAATGAATGGGGTTTTCTGCCCCTTGGCTAAAATTTTTTTGGAGTAAGGCGGGGCTGATTGCCCAAGAGTTATGAAGTAAGGGCACTGAGCCCGAACCCAGTAATATTGTACCTACATTTTTGCTACTCTGTACCTGTTATGATTGTTATCTCTTGTCTTTGAAAAGAAAATATAACCTAGTTAAATTTTAAATTAATTTTACATTGCACGTTAATTTCGTAGCTTGAAACCCATTCACACCCGCACCTTCTTTCACCTCTGCCTACCACGGATATCTCCGTAACAAGTGGTAGCAGAGCGTGGTTGAATGGGTCTCAATTTAGCCCCTTTTGACGGCTAAACATTGCTTTGATTCGAACTCTAACAATTTTCTCAGTTGCTGGAATTTTTTGAGTTTTTCAAAATTGTTCTGTCATCATGCCCGGCCCTCGCGATGTTCTCCTCCTTAAGTACTTGCGCAAAGAGGAGTTGATATATGAGTTAACTATCAGAAACGTTCAATCTGGAGGCACGGTTGCAATAGACACTAACAAGCTTAGAGAGTCCCTTGATTTGCCCATTTCCATCCCCAATTTGGGAGAGAAAGAAATTGATGACTCTCTTTCCACGATTGTCGAGAATATTACTGGGCTAGCATCGGTAGTCAGCTTTTTTGATGAAAACGATCCATCTCCTAATCAAATTAAGCGTGTGCAAGGCAGGCTGTATCACTTTGCAAATAGAGTTAATGATCTGTTGTCTCTAAAGGTGAATGACGTTCAGAGGAAGGACGCTAATACGCTCCTTGAAACTATTTCTGAATTGTCTAATAAGGTCACTCAATTGCTAACCGGCGAAGCTCCTCCCAAAACTGATCAACCCGCCGCGGTGAATGTAGGTAACGAGGAAGAGCCTCCTCAGGGAGAAGTCAATAGGATAACCGTTGCTGCTCAAACTATCTCTGCCCCATCGAACAACGAATCTGAACGCCGTGCGTCATTGAGTAACATCCGCTCTGAATTAACTTCTTTGCCATTGAAACCTTTAACGACTATGTCACCTGGGTTCAGCAGCTTGCCTCATCCATTGGCAATGTTGCTTAGAGGTATCTCTAAGTTTTCCGTCAACACCACCAGTGACGTAATTTCATTTTTAAGATTTCTAGTGGAATTTCAGGATCATGCCCTGGTGTTTTCTCTTTCCCCATGTCAAATTTTGCAAATTATCTATCCTTATGCTATTGGTGTCCTATCTGACAAAATAGTTAGAGCCATCGCCGAGCAATCTTCTATTGAGGATTTCCATGCCCATTTGCTAGCTAACTTCATCCCGGCTAGGGCCAGGTCCTCCCTTATTCAGAAATACTATTATCGGGTACAGCGCTTGGATGAAAACCTGGCAGACTTCATCCAAGATATTAAGTTTTATACTAGGGTGTTTGCTCTCCACTTCCCTGAGGATCAGATCGTGCAAGCTATTGTCGAAGGGATTTCACCACCCTACAGGTCATATTTGTGTTTCGCGGCGTGCCCGCAAACCTTCTCTGAACTGGAAGCATTAGCCGTCTCTGCGGAAGGAGTTAGGTATGCCGATTCCTTGCGTGTGGCGAAAGAACCCCCGCCTTCCTTTAGTAACACTCGGCCTCCACCTCGCCGACCAGTCAATCCCCGTAAATGTTATGCTTGCGGGTCGCCTGAACATCTGCGGAATAAGTGTCCTCTGATCAAGTCAAGTGGGACAAGGAATGGAGCAGGGTCATCACAAGGCTGTTTTAAGTGTGGGGCCTTCTCACATATCGCCAAGAATTGCCCAAACTCAAATAGCACCCCCTCCTGCTCAACTTCTGGTGCAAATCCCAGCTATGCCAATAATAAAAAGTGACTAGTGGCGTCGGCTGAGCCGACTAATCCATCTTCCCGAGACTCAGCCCCTAGTAAACAGGTTGTAAATGCAGAGAACGACCAGCCTTCAAATTCATCTTTTGAATGCCCTAAAGAGTGTCTTAGGATTGCGGCGGATACCCCCGCACCTGTTCCTTTTCTTAAGATTGAGTTAAATAACGAGCCTATAACAGCTCTCTTAGATTCAGGCAGTGTTTGTTCCATTATTTCGGCTGATTGGTATTCTAAATTGAAATCTGTTTGTAAACTCCCTGACTATGTCTCTTCTCCTGTTCAATACGTTTCGGCTAATTCATCTCCATTAGAAATTCTAGGTTCCTTACTGGTCAAAATTCGTGTTTTTAAGTTTACATGGAAAGTTAAATTGTTTGTGGCCAAGCAATTGTCTTGCCCCATTATATTGGGAGCTGACTTTATTTCTCACACTGGTCTTGTGCTCGATCTCCAGAGTAGGTCGTGCACATTCAAATTTGCGTCCAATTGTAGAATTCCCTTGTTAAAGTGTAATTCTGTATCCTGTTCATCTATTTCGCCTACCCAGGATGAGATGTTGTTAGACCTTAGACATCTACCTGAGGAGCAGGCTGATAGTATTCGCAAACTGTGTCAGTCGTTTCCCGAGGTGTTCTCTGATACTCTTGGTGTTACTGACCTTATTGAATACAAAATTGAGGTCACGGATTCGATTCCTGTTCGCTTTCCACCTTATAGGCTGTCTCCTCCTAAAATGAAAGCTCTGAAAAAAATCATCGATCAGATGTTGAGGGATGGTATTATTAGGCCCTCTAAGTCAGCGTATTCTTCGCCTATTTTTCTAGTCCCGAAACCCCAAGGAGGCTTCAGGCCTGTCATTGATTACAGGGCTCTCAATCGGAAGGTGGTGTTGCAATCTGTGCCCCTTCCCGACCTTCATTCTTGCTTTTCATGGTTTCGAAAGGCCAAGTTCTTCACTATCTTGGACTTGAATCAGGCCTATAATCAAATTCCCCTTGCCGAGGAGTCTAAACATCTTACAGCGTTTGCCACGGACTGGAATTTATACGAATACAACCGCGTGCCTTTCGGGCTCCCCACGGGGGCAGCTGTGCTCACTAGACTACTAGATAGGGTCTTTTCCGACATCAAATTTGAGTACTTATATCACTACTTGGATGATGTCGTCGTATTTTCCGAGACTTTTGAAGAACATCTAGATCATCTGCGAGAAGTTCTCGATCGCCTTCGTAAGGCTGGGTTAACTGTTAAGTTGTCCAAGGTTGCCTTTGCTAAGCCCTCAATGTCATTCCTGGGGCATATTGTGTCACCCGATGGGGTAGCTGTCGATCATTCTAGAACACAGGCCATCCGTGATTTTAAACCTCCTAAGGACATCAAAGGTATCGCTAGATTCATTGGTATGGTGAATTTCTTCAGGAAGTTTATTCCTAACTTCGCTAATAGAGCGGCGCCCTTAAACCTTCTTCGTAGGAAAGGCATCAAATTCGAGTGGGGACCTTCTCAACAAGCCGCTTTTGAAGACCTTAAATTAGCACTTTGTAATGCCCCTGTACTTGCTATGCCTGATTTCTCGAAGAAATTCATCGTCCAAACGGACGCGTCGTCGTCAGCTGTAGCTGCAGTCCTTCTTCAAGAGACTGAACTAGGGAGGCGTCCCATCGCCTATGCATCTAGGACTCTATCGGTTCAAGAAGCCAAGTATTCCATCTATGAGCTCGAAGGGTTGGCAGTCTTATTCGCCTTAGAAAAGTTCCGTCTCTATCTGGAACATGTCAAATTCGACCTGGAGACAGATAACCAAGCCTTAAGCTGGGTCTTAGGTAGACCGCGTCGTACTGGTCGTATAGCCCGTTGGGCAATCCGTATTTCTGCCTTCCAATTTGATGTACGACATATCAGAGGTACCGAAAATGTTGTTGCTGATGGACTCAGCCGTATGTTTCATAACGACGTCGAAACCCACGAACCGGTCGACAGTTCATCACCTTCCGAGTCCATACTATCCGAGGTTAATGCCATCCTAACAGATGCTCCCATGCTTTTTAGGGATATTGAGAAATACCAACGTGAAGATCCGACGCTGGCTCCTATAATGGAAACCCTTTCTTCTGGGGAACATGCTGTCCCTTATGTTCTGAGGAATGGTGTTCTATGTTGCCCTTCGAGGCATGATAAGTTGATGAAAGTTGTTGTTCCAGCGGTTCTTGTACCTATGATCTTCAAGTATTATCATGAGACCCCATTAGGAGGGCATCTGGGTATCTTTAAAACTCGTGAAAAGATTCGTGAAATGTTCATCTGGAAAGGTATGGACGGTGAAATCCGTGAACTTGTAAAAGCTTGTAAATCTTGTTTGCTCAGTAAACCAACCATGTCCACCAAGGTAGGCCTCTTGTCTTCGCATCAAGCATCGCGCCCCATGGAACGCCTGTATATTGATTATGTAGGACCCTTCCCCCAGTCAAAGGGGAATGCCAACAAATTCATCTTTGTATGTGTAGATGGTTTTACAAGATTTTCGTGGTTATTCCCGACTAAGCTGGCTACCGCTCAGTCTACAATTACTTGCTTAAATTCTATTTTTGCTTCTTTTGGTCCGTGTCAATATATTGTATCTGATAATGCTAAGGCTTTTACATCTAATTTATTTCGTAAATTCTGTTTTGACTTGTCCATCTCTCATGTAACTACATCTGCTTATTATCCTCAACCATCTCTGGCTGAACGGGTTAACCGTAATCTCAGGTCCGCACTCATTGCCTATCATCATGAAGATCCTTCCAGGTGGGACACGTCCCTGCATTGGATAGCTTTTGCTTTGAATTCGGCGGTTCATGAATCTCACAAGTTTACTCCAGCTTCCTTGATGTTCAAGTTTGTTCCCAACTCGCCGCTCTCTAACCTCTGGTCTTTGAATGACATTCTACCCGAGACAATAGATCCGGATAATATTAAAGATCTTTGGAAGAAGGCTAAAGCCAATCTTAAAGTGTCTCATGAAAAGGTTAGGGAAAGGTATGATCGTGGACGGAGACCCACCACTTTGAAGGTAGGTGACCAGGTTTTGGTCAAAAATTTTGTTCCCGCGGGCAAGCTTGCCCCCAGATTTCATGGACCTTGTATCATTCTCGATTTTCTTACGCCGGTTACCTTATTGCTAAGTAATCCAGCCACCGAGAGGATATTTAGAGTTCACCTGTCCCAGGTGAAACCGGTGTAATTTCTGTGTTAACTTGCTTCATATTATTTTGAAAGGATATGAAGGTTATATTTTTTTTGAGTTTCACTTTTAAGGCATTCTGCCCCTTCTGTAATATTTTGGTTTTAGATGTAACCCTTGTGTAAAACCTGCCCCGAAACGTTAAACTGCCATCCTGTTCTTGCCACGGCCATTACCACGCTCCCGTCTCCTGCTCCACCTTACACTGTGGCTTCATAATAGTAAATGCCATGGATATCTACACGCCGCTGGCCCCTCAACCTCTCCACAAGCCTGTACCCTCAAAGAAGATGATAGTCCAACACAATTCTGCCGCCTAGCTTTAATGTTTCAGCGCCCCCGCAGCCGCGCAGCGCCATGCAGATCTGGGGAGGGGGATGGGCCCCCTCCTCTCCAGCGAAGTCGACATGTGCACGGCGAACCGGAGCTCTCCTCCCGGCCAAGGCTGATGTGCGGCGCACGACCTACTACATGCCCGCAGCCTGTATCTGTTCACCGCGGGCGCGGCGTACTTCAACACCTCTGCTCCCCTCATAGTGCGGGCGAGCGGTATCTCAGGGTACTTGAGGGGTCCGAGCGGCCTCCGTTGGACGCAAGCTGCAACGGCCGGTCTGGCCATCCGACTCAATCTACATCAACTACATGGACAGTCACCATAAGCAATAATTACACTTGGGAATTCAACAACAATATTTGGTGGACATTGCAAAACTTTTCTTCACTTTTAAGCATTAAAGGTTTATCTTCAGAAATTCAACTACTACAACAGAAAAACTTTACTGCACCTGCAACAACAAAATTTTGAAATTGCAACCAACCAAATTACTAAAATCTTATAAATGCTTCCGCAATTAATCTTAATATCAACATCAAAACTTGGACCTTATTTTGGAAACAAAGCTTATGTTCTTCTGTGTTACCCCTTGGAGGAACTTTTGGGGGGGGAGGTCTGTACCGGGCGGTACACCTCTACACCGTTTATTTAAAAGTTGCGCCAGTTGAAACTCCTCTTCTGGAGGAAGGTTGAACTTTATCTATTCTATTAATTCTCTACTTTCTCAGAAGATGTCACCACGTGGAAAATTTTGAGTTTTTGAACTGTGTCACTTTTGATGTGTTTTTGTTTCGCTTGAAGTAAGAAGTGTGAACTTTCTCTTCTAGAGGACACTACTGAAGATCAACAATAGTGCGACCTAGTGCGGAGTCAAAGAACTATTTTGTTGGAGAAATTTTTATTTCAAGAGTTTGTTCTTTGTTAAATTTCCTTCTGTCATTGTTTAAGTTGGCTGTATACCCCTCTTTTTCCCCTTAGTTTGGATCTAGTCAATCCCGAATTTCTTTAATTAATTTTCCACCAATAATGTGTTTCTTTTTCCTCTATGTAGGGGTTTCTTTTCCCGAACCAATAAAGATTTTGTGGGAGGGTGTTTTCTTTCCCCTAACGCCTAGAATCTTCCGCGAGAGGATATAAACTGCTGATTTTGGGGTCTCCGGGCCACTTCTGTTCCATCTTTCAGTGTATTAAGTACATAGCAGGAGGCGGGAAGCGCCTCTTTCTTCTTCAGCCGTTCAACACCAGGTAATGGCCTATTAATAACTTCTTTTCTTGCTAGGTCGGCAGTTTAACACTCGCGGCGGGTTCGAAGCATTTCCATCATGTAACCTTTTCCTAAAATGTAATTACTCTTTTCATCTTTTTCTTGTAAAGCTACATATTGGGATAGAGAGTGCTAACCCTCTCGAGCTCCCACTCACATTTGTTTTGAGGTGAACTTATTTTCTCAAACTATTCTTCGTTTATGTAATGTAAAGTGTTCTTCTCTAAGTCACCTCTGTAGTATGGGATTAGCCCTTGCGTTAGTGGCCCAGAGCCAGATTAGGTTTTAAAAACAAGGTGTATTAGGAGTGCAAGTTCGCCTCCTCTCAAATTGTTATTTTAGAGGTCATGTAATCAACCTTCTTTTCATGTAATAGACCTCCGTAGTTTGGGTATTTTACCCCTGTAAATACGTCCTTAGAGGACAGCTTGAAGGTAGAGTTTGGTGTGGCCTTGTGATAGGCTTACAATTTTGAGAGCGGATCGCGCTTTGAAATTTGTTTCTGTATGCCTCGTGCAGGCTTTATGTGTAATGTTTGGAGCCAGTGCTCCTGGGAATGAATGGGGTTTTCTGCCCCTTGGCTAAAATTTTTTTGGAGTAAGGCGGGGCTGATTGCCCAAGAGTTATGAAGTAAGGGCACTGAGCCCGAACCCAGTAATATTGTACCTACATTTTTGCTACTCTGTACCTGTTATGATTGTTATCTCTTGTCTTTGAAAAGAAAATATAACCTAGTTAAATTTTAAATTAATTTTACATTGCACGTTAATTTCGTAGCTTGAAACCCATTCACACCCGCACCTTCTTTCACCTCTACCTACCACGGATATCTCCGTAACAGTCTGCATATTTTTTTGTTTTAATTTCATGAAAGTCATAATTTTTACCGCCTCACCCAAAATCCAGATTGCAGCATAATCTGCCAGACAAGCAAGAAAATTGAAATTTGTAATAATTATACGTTTCAGCCTGTAACGAACGAAAAACTTTACAGATCTTTATTTTTTCATTTTTTATCCCCGAAGAATATCGAAATATGGAAGCAATTTTAATGATGGTGCAGACCTTCGTTTCGAGGTACTTCGTGGGATAAACGGAATGTCCTATCACATAACGGATGGCACAATCTTCGTTGAATTAGGAGTGATCTTCAACCTTGGTCTTATGACTTTTTGTCGTATCTGTATCGCTTATACGTTACATTCGTCTCTATTTCTCGATTTCAAGTAAATTTGGGCTCTTTACCTATATAATTCACACTTTCAATCACTTACAGGAAAGATAGTATGATCAAACTCTACACTAACATTGGCCCACCCAGTACTCATATGTGAGCCAAATGCTATGTCACATAATTATCCAAAATGTAATGCAATGTAAGATAATCTTACACAAATTTCAACCTATTCAACGTGTCTGACTCAGTCTGACCCATGAATAGATGAGATGCGAGAAGATATCATAGGACCAGCCATTTAGATCGCTAAATACTGCGCCTTACAGTACCATCCTTTGTCAGTATGACGTACCGCTTAGCAGCAGTTAATCTGTAAATGAAGGTCTGCAATATTGTAAACATGCATATACTTTCGTATGTCCATCTCTATATATATTCATTGATGTCGATTTGTAGCGATCGAGAAAGGGTGTGTCTGCTATTGTAATCAGTATTCCCTACACCGACTTTGACTGTTGGCAGTAGGAATGGGGTCCTTCTCCAACTCCTGTGTAACTGGCATTAGTAAGAAGGGCCTACAATTTTAATGAATAACTCACTTCTCGATTTGTCTTGCAGAAGGCAAGGGATCATGAAGTTTTGTTGGAAAGACCCCTACCCTATTGTGTTTGGCTCTAGGCCAGGGTGCCCGCCAATATAAACAAAAGTTCCAATCTAAAATTTGACTAGCATTAGGCATAGTGGCCTGCTATTTTCTTGGAAACTCACTAATTCTGTGTGACTGGCAGTAAGCTGGCTGGCAGCAGTAAAAAGGGCCTGTCATTATAATGATAACTGCACAACTCAATTTTGACTGGTGGTAGGGAAGTTGCCTGCTATTATAATAAAATCTCCTCAACTGTAATCTGACTGAAAGTAGGAAATGGGTCTGCCATTGTAACTAAAACTCCCCAAATAGATTGTGACCGCGCAGTAGGCAATGGGGCCTGCAGTTATAGTGTAAACTTGTCAACTCGTTTGTGAATGGCAGTAGGCAAGTGAGCCTGCCGTTATCATCACAACTCCGCAACCCTCACTTTACATTGGAAACAACGTATTGGGACCTCCCCATGCTATTTCTCGGATAAGGCTAAGAGACATGCAATTTTAAAACAATCTCCTTTACTGCACGCACAGTCTTTAGGTCGATATCCGTATACAATGCAGAATACCGTAGCGAAGCACGGGTACATTTGCTAGTGTATATATATATATACAAGAAAACGTAAAAGTCCAATAGTGTGTAGAGCCTTTACAAATTAAAATTACTTACGTTACAGGAAGCTTACTTGTTCTTCAGTTCATGAATGATATGAAAACTTAAGGCAGTAACTAAATATTCCGTCCTTTAAATAGTATCCGTTCCAGACAAACAGGTCAACCTTAATGTTGTTTAAACACATTTCTCCCACTCTCCATGCAACTGAAAAGGATGAAATCTTCGCCATGAGTAGTTTTAAGTTTAGTCAATAAAGCGCGCCATAATTACAGCATGATTTACACAGAACAGGTTTTTATTTTCCCCCACGTTGTGATATATCACGAACTTCCTGATCGTCTGTCCGTATAGTTTGGCAGATAATATGAAGTACTGTTGATGCATTGTGTTTAAGCCATTGACGCCCTTTCTTTTCTTCTTCTTTATCTTTCGTTTTTTTTTAGTTACGTTAACAATTTACGTGTTTACATTATTAAAGTCCACCGAAGGGGTATGCACACTCACTGCTCTAACAATAATTTTGTACCATTTACAATGAAAATTCGCAACCTATTTCCAGTCATTCGACTGAGTCAAGAATGGAATGAATTAAGCTCCCACCTAGCGGCGAGGATCGGAATTGTGCCGGCTGCCGAAGCTTGTCGCACTCCTCTGGGGTAATGATTAATGATTTAAGGATGAAATGAAATTATATTGAAGAGTGTTGCTAGAATGAAAGATGACAGGGAAAACCGGAGTATCCCGAGAAAACCCTGTCCCGCCTCCGCTTTGTCCAGCACAAATCTCACATCGAGTTACCGGGATTTAAACCAGCGCGCTGCCGCCTGAGCCACGGAGGCTCTTACGACTTACAATATATTTTCAAATTATGAATTTCTCGCACAGCACCTCCATCATACTTCGCCGCATTCCAGCTTTTTGCCTTTAGAAATTTCATAATGCTCTGTATTAACACTCGATTTTCACATCAGTTTTCTCATGTCCTTTTCCTTCTTCAACGGTTTATTACAATAACGCCGGATAACAACGAATCAGTAGCGCCAAGGTCCACCAACTTAAATGAAGGAATGTAAAAAGAAGGTAATAGTTACTTAGAGGGCGCTTAGGAGAATGACATCGTAATATCTCTAATATATCAACTAAATTTGTAAAATCAAAACGTAGGCCATCCAGAAATTAAGATTCCATATTTATTTTCTTCTAAAATCAAATGTATTTATCCAGGTAATATGAGAATGCACGTCAGATCTATGACGAAATATCGTGTACCGGCCGGACAAGTCCCGCATGGTGCCAGTAGCGCAGCAGCAGTGACTCGTGTTCTTACTCCCGCGTTCTGCGAGGTTCGGTCTGTAAGAAAGTTTCTACGGAAATTGCGATGGGCCATTGAAAAGACGAGGCGTGGAGTGCTCAGTGCAGGTGTTGTGGTGATCCATAGCAATGCTCGCCTTCTTGCGGCTCGGCGCTCAGCAAATGATCTGCAGAAGTACCACTGGGAGGTGTTTGAACGTCCACCGTACAGTCCTGATCTTGTTTCCAGTGATTTTCGTCCTTTCCTGTCCTCTTGTCAGCATTCTCACACGAACGAAGAGTTGATGACGAATGCCACACGCTGGTTCCAATCCTAGGCGGCAGACTTCCATGACACCAACATACAAAAGTTGATCCCACGATATGACAAGTGTCTCAATTCTGGTGATGATTATGTCGATAAACACATACAACATTGCTGTATCGTGTGCCAATAACGTTTTTCATGTATGCTATCTTAAAACAAGAGGGAAACTTAATTTCCGGATGTCCCTCATATATAAAGTCCAAAATGCACCATATATCGCAAAAAAGCAGGTAGAACATTTTTGGTGTGTGGTTTCCAGGTGGCCCTGATGCATGTAAAACATTTTCGTGCCCAGCTTCCATGTTGCTCAAGACCATGCAGAAATTGTAGATTTGCAACCTCAGCCGCAACTATGGGTTAAAAACAATTCTGTTTCACGTCACACACATGATATCCCTTGTAACTGGGAAGGGAGGGAAAATAGCTACGGTATTCCCTGCCTGACATATGAGGCTTGTGCCTATAGGCGTCCACACCTTGAAGGCGTGAGTGGGGGACCACGGTTCGTTCCCCTGGCCGTGTCTAGCAGTATTGCCACTTGCTTAGGCCAGTGTCCTCATTTTCATCTTTCCTATCTGTCCTCCTTTGCTCAACTCTTGTTCTGTTTTTTACCAATAAGGTATTAGGATTCCGAGGTCGAGGGTGTCTTTCGTTTCCACCTGCGATGGGAAGAATGAATGGCGGCAGCCTGTCACTATTTTAACGGATTTTGAGAGTTTTCTAGACTTACTTACTACAAAGAAAGAAAAATGTTACGTGGACAATAAATTTTATTCAATACAACTTGGTACATTTGTAATCAGTAGCGATGTTTGAGAATTAAAAGTGCTGGGGCAAAAAAATGTAAGCACAAACAACAAACAGTATCCGAGTTTGGGGGATATAGCGTACGGAGGTGGGGGAGGGGGAGTTATATACATCGAAACTGAAATAAGTGTTTTTATGCTCCCTGAGCGAATTGCGACAGAGCGGTAAAGGTTAACTGTTTACCAACTGCGGTACTTTTTTTTTTGAGATTTTGATTCAATACTTTCTTTCTTTCTTAATCTGTTTACCCTCCAGGGTAGGTTTTCCCTCGGACTCGGCGAGGGATCCCACCTCAACCGCCTGGAGCGAGAGACTTTTGGAATAACCTGGGGAGGAGAACCAGTACCTCGCCCAGCCTGCCTCATCTGCTATGCTGAACAGGCCCTTTCGGGGGATGGGAAGATTGGAAGGGATGGACAAGGAAGAGGGAAGGAAGCGGCGTGGCCTTAAGTTAGGTGCCATCCCGACATTTGTCTGGAGGAGAAGTGGGAAACCACGGAAAACCACTTCGAGAATGGCTGAGGTGGGAATCGAACACGTCTCTACTCTTTTGACCTCCCGAGGCTGAGTGGAACCCATTCCAGCCCTCGTACCAATTTTCAAATGTCGTGGCAGAGCCGGGAATCGAACCCGGGCCTCCGGGGGTGACAGCTAATCACACTATCCACTACCCAACGGAGTGGTATTTCACATTTACTAGAATTGAATAGAATTACGACGTGATTATGCAACGTGATTATACAATTAAAAATAATTTAGTATTTGACTACACACTAAGAAACTAACAGACAGTAAAGAGACTGCGAGACTGATGAATGCGCGGGACAAGCGAGTGCATCATATCTCAGTGTCCATGACCTTGGTAAAATATATACCCCTGCTACCCTTCCTCACAGCACACGCAAAGTCTCCACTACTTGCTGTGGCACTATGCAAATCGGTTAGCCAGGATGAACGACATGCGTATTTCCGCTAATAATGTTGTTAATAATTAAAGAAAATAAAGGAAAGAATTAGCTGATCAGACAACAGAGCTTGTACAAGTCGCCTTTTTAATACGTAGTATGCTTCCTAGTTTCAGCCGGATAAAATGGAATAAAATGTAATGCAATCGCTGCTACTGCCTGGAATGTGGGTAATGACTAAGTGCAGTATGGGTCTGTTATATGAGAAATAAGACATAATTTTAAGAGTTCGAAAGTAATATTACGAGTAAAAGTGATCAATAAATGAATTGCCCAAGTGTGCTGGGATAGTTGTTCGACACAACATTCAAATTAAAGTGATGTTCGAGAAAATCAACCTCCAACTGAGCGCGGGAGTCAACACAGTGCCATCCTAGAACTGAGTATGCGTGTGACGTCAACCTTTCTGTTCCACTATTAAATTTGTTATTCCATACACCTGACCACGATATACTCATAATGACCACCCACATACAACTGATCGTACCAGTCAACACCGCGTCATGTTGTAATGGAGTATGCGTGTGACGTCACATATTTAGCACAAATTTTGCCTTAATTTGAAGCGCTATTTCATGGAAACTACGTTTCAGTTTTTCATTTTTGTAGCAGGTGGCCTCCTCTTTTACCTGTCAGCTGAGACATTTAACATAATCGTCAGTTAAACAATAAAACCGTCAGGCTCCAAGGCTACATGGTTAGCGTGCTGGACTTTGGCCACAGGGAACCGAGGTTCGATTCCTGGCAGGGTCGTGAATTTTAACCATAATTGGTTAATTCCGCTGGCACGGGGGCTAGGTGTGTGTGTCGCTTTCATCATCATTTCATCCACATCATGTAGCGCAGGGCCAACTTGTCCTCCTGGCACTAAAATTCATACGCCATTTCATTTAAACACTCAAACCGTCTTAAAATGTGTACTTCCGTCTACCCGTCGTCGAGGAAAGTAAGTCTACTTTAAAAGGAATTGGACTCGATTACAGTTGAGAAATAGTTTACTCAGTTGCAATTACAAATTAATTTTATATAAAAACAATCAGTAAAACCACTTTTTGTTTTACAATTTGCTTTACGTCGCACCAACACACATAGGTCTTATGGCTACGATGGGATAGTAAAGGCCTACGAGTAGGAAGGATGCGACCGTGGCCTTAATTAAGGTACATCCGCAGCATTTGCCTCGTGTGAAAATGGAAAACCACAGAAAACCATCTTCAGGGCTGCCGACAGTTAGGTTCCAACCCACGATCTACCGGTTTCAAGCTCACAGCTACGCCACCCTAACCGCACGTCCAACTCACCCGATAAAATTACGATTACAATTATAATTATAATTACAATTATTATTTTACAGAATGTTAGTCTTAAAGAAATAACTCTTTATCGCTTGTGGTTGGAATAATACAAAGGAAAAGGAATGCATTATTTCATTTTGTGGATATGTTTTATCATAGAGACATCAACTGGCTATCATCACTAGTTAACACTAAACATGATGTCTTGGAATTTTCGAATTGATCCTTTTGCCATCATTTTTATTTTCATGAATGGCTTTTCACGTTTAATATGATTTTCCATTTACTTTGCAAATAAAGGATTTGTTTCTTAAAATTCTCATCGCGAAGCCTGAGCTTCTTAAGGTGAAAGTACACCTTAGCATTTACCACAAAGGCACCGTACAGGGGCACTTGAAAAGATACCTTTGTTTAATTGTAAGAACATGGTTGAAATATCTTTGGAAGTACTGGAGAGGTAAGAAAATTCCTCGTCCAGAACTGGTGAAGCTGCTAGTTCTGCTGTAGTAGAACTAAAAGAGTTATCTTCATCACTACTTTTTCACATTTCTGCTTCCGTGCTATGTACCAGGTGGCCCTCCAGCCCCGTACTTTCTACGTATAAGTGTACCAGTGATGAATGGGATGCCTAATCACAAAGAGCGCTGCAACGTGCTGTATTTTGGGTGTAAAACTATTAGCAGTCAGTTTACTATACATGCTCTGTAACAGGGTGTATTTGTAAACATGTCAAAAGTGCAGAAAGTAAAGTTTAACAACTCAGTAATTTATGCACGTACAGACATTGCACTCTACCAAAAAAATGCTTGTATGTGGTTTTTACCTTGAACGATACATTAGTTCTTAATAGAAACTCTCTTCGGCGAAATACGTGTATAGCAGGCAGGCGGCTATTTGGAAACTCCTCCGTATAACGTCTGCGAGATTCGTTTGCATTCCGACCAAATTCTACACAGATTAAAATTTTATTCTGCGTATCCGTCGTTAATGAACACACCAACCATTGTCGATGTGTTGACAGTTGTGCTCTCTACCAAATACCAGCCTACTACTGATCGTCCGAAAACAAGGATTGCTAATGGTGGGGAGGGGGGTATTAGACGGGTAGCGCTGAAGAACATGCAGCGAGTGGCCGTCCGGTTGTTATCTCATATCCTGCAGGCTGTAATACCCCTGTGAAAACCAGGCTAGACTTCCCATTCATCACGATTACATGCGGGACACTTACAATTACTTTACAGAATGTTCGTCTTAAAGAAATAACTTTCTTATCGCTTGTGGCTGGAATAATACAAAAGCATGCAAGGAAAAGGAATATATTACTTCATTTTGTGGATTTGTTTTATCACAGATACATTAACTGGCGATCATGATTTGGTGACACTAAACGTGATACCTTGAAATTTTCGAAATGATCTTCTTGCCATCATTTTTTATTTTAATTAGGGCCTAACGGCTTTTCAAGTTTATCTTCATCATAATTTATTTTTCCGTATTTCTGCTTCCGTGAAATGTACCAGATGACTCTCCAGCCCCTGGTACATCAATTCCTACAATTACAATTTTATTTCAAGTAGTAAATTAAAATTTAAAATGAAGTTTTGCTAAAAGTAACGACTACAAGTAAAAATAACTTTTTTCTGCTAGTTGCTTTACGTTCCACATACGCAGATAGGTCTTACGGCGACGATGGGACAGGGAAGGGCTAGGAGTGGGAAGGAAGCGGCCGTGACCTTAATTAAGGTACAGCCCCAGCATTTGCTTGGTGTGAAAATGGGAAGCCACGGAAAACCATCTTCAAGGCTGCCGACAGTGGAGTTCGAACCTACTATCTCCCGAATACTGGATACTGGCCGCACTTAAGCGACTGCAGCTATCAAGCTCGGTAAACATTACTAATAACATAATCGTTACAAGTAATTCCATTACTTTCACTCAGTTATCTCTGGTTTTCACGACTCCATAGTCCTCCCCTTTCTTCTGTCGATAATTTCATTCGTCGAACGTTCAGACTTCATCTATTTCATTTTGTGGTTACTGTTGGAGAGGATGGTTACTCAGTTGTACTTCCTCCTAGAATAATAATCACAATCTCCACACGTGTACTAGCGAATTTTCGTGGCGTTTAACAACAGAGTTTAGCACCAGCGTACTCAAAGTAGTTTTAAACCGACTGTACATTATCCATTACAAAAGTGAGCTTAAACATGTGATGCTCGTTCGTCGGGTAGAAAAGATCATTGAATTACAATATGAGCCGTTTGACGTGCAAACTAATTCGAGAAATCCGTTGTGAAAATTCATTCACGCAGCTAATCGCGTAGCGTGCGCGTCGTACGGGTTGCCTAAGCAGTGGCTCGCGCTCCAATGGGCCGTGAGGAACGCTCGTATAAAGGAACCCTTCTCGCTGGCTTGCCTCCGTCTCGGCCAATACACCAATTGAAATTCTGCCTTACAATGCGCTGGGAGGCCTGGCCAGAAGTTCTTTAAAGAATAGATACTGAAGCATGGAAATTTCACATAATAGCAAGTGAATAACTTAGAAATATATTTTACGATAGAAATTGCTTCAGAATTTCTATCAAGGAAGCATAAAACCGATGTTTGATATGTTCTTTTATGATCTAACATCTCTTGCAAAATGAAATCAGTGCTAGAATGTGAGAGGGAGCTCACCCACACAGACATGGAACTGAGATATTTTGAGATTTGCGTTTGTCTTTAATGCATGAAAGTGAGCACATTAACAATCACCTTTTTGTTTCTTAAAGAATTATTTGTAGTCCAAAAATAGGAAAATAAAAACGACTTCTTATATCCATTATATAACCGAAAAATGTCAGCTCCATATCGCCAAATCTGAAGAATGAAATTTAAAAACTGGCTTACTTTTATAATAGTCCAATTTTAATCAATGTAATCGAAACCGACTTTCAACCTATTAGGTCGTGTTACGTACATTTAGTACGTGTTGAAGAGATGTTAAGTACAAAACAAAAATGGCCAACCAGACACCAGTGGGATCCGAACCCACAACCTCCCGATTTCGCGTCGGTTGCTCTACCAATTGAGCTACGGTGGCCTAGGCCATCTTTGTTCTGTTGGAAAGGATCTGAGCAACCGACGCGAAATCGGGAGGTTGTGGGTTCGGATCCCACTGGTGTCTGGTTGGCCATTTGTGTTCTGTACTTAACATCTCTTCAACACGTACTAAATGTACGTAACACGACCTAATAGGTTGAAAGTCGGTTTCGATTACAATGCGGTCGTGAAAATTCAATATTCATTGACTTGGCCCTCAACGGGCAACTTAAACGCACTCTATAGTGTGATGGTAGTAGTACCAGACCTGTAGCTCAGATCCTTTCCAACAGAGCAAAGATTGCCTAGGCCACCATAGCTCAATTGGTAGAGCAACCGACGCGAAATCGGGAGGTTGTGGGCTCGGATCTCACTGGTGTCTGGTTGACCATTTTTGTTCTGTACTTAACATCTCTTCAGTCCGCCTCTGTGGTGTAGTGGTTAGCGTGATTAGCTGCCACCCCCGGAGGTCCGGGTTCGATTCCCGGCTCTGCCACGAAATTTGCAAAGTGGTACGAGGCCTGGAACGGGGTCCACTCAGCCTCGGGAGGTCAACTGAGTAGAGGTGGGTTCGATTCCCACCTCAGCCATCCTCGAAGTGGTTTTCCGTGGTTTCCCACTTCTCCTCCAGGCGAATGCCGGGATGGTTCCTAACTTAAGGCCACGGCCGCTTCCTTCCCTCTTCCTTGCCTATCCCTTCCAATCTTCCCATCCCTCCACAAGGCCCCTGTTCAGCATAGCAGGTGAGGCCGCCTGGGCGAGGTACTGGTCATACTCCCCAGTTGTATCCTCCGACCAAGAGTCTGAAGCTCCAGGACACTGCCCTTGAGGCGGTAGAGGTGGGATCCCTCGCTACGTCCGAGGGAAAAACCGAACCTGGAGGGTAAACAGATGATGATGACTTAACATCTCTTCAACACGTACTAAATGTACGTAACACGACCTAATAGGTTGAAAGTCGGTTTCAATTACAATGCGGTCGTGAAAATTCAATATTCATTAATCAATGTAGTTAAAATGCAGTTAGGATCAGATTTTCTTCAACATGAATTTATTATTACATTTAAGGTTTACTAACAGCGTCTGGGGTTCAAGTAACACTGACTCTAAGCAGTTATCTCGGTCCTCCTGCCCCTCCTCGATGTTTGGACCTTGAGTGTCTGGCTGAAGAGTACGGTACGCGGTATGGTACTTTCCAGGGATGTAAGGGAACAGGAACACCAAATCCTTGCGATTTTCAGCATCAATTTTCTGCCAAAAGGATAAAAGCACTCTGCATTTTGTAAGCTTGAATAAGCTTTTATCGTGTTGAAATTTGTTGATGTTCTGTGTTTCCGAGGCCGTCCAGTACTTTTGTTCATAATCTCCACTTCCTCCCAGACAGCCAATGGAGAGTAGTTTCCTTTCTTCATTTCTTGCACGTTTTTAGTTTCTCACAACCACCAGGCACAGAATCATCTTCACTGTCAGCCATGTTGAGACTACAAGCGCGTGTTCGATCGGCTACCACTAGCTGATGTAATGTTACTGCAAGATTGCGATTCAGAGATACTCCAAAAACTTCCTTTTGTACCATGGGAGAGTAAAATTGGATAATAATTATTCATATACTGTGGAATAATGAATATATAAGAGTAATATCCAAATATGTCAATAGCTCATGTTGTTAACAATCTGCTCGCATTCTAGCACACAACTGTTCCTTATGAAAGTTTCAAAGAATGCAACAGACGTTTGCCCACGTATGTACACCAAGAATGGGAAATATTAACTCCGAGTATTAAATGTTTATTAATTCATTCCTTCGGAAGTATGATCAAAGATAGTACTGTTCCAGAGCATTATAAAACAACATATCTTGTTCATATCCTTGGTTATTTTTTCACTTTATGATTGAAGGGAAGGAGAGGAAAAGGTAGGAGAATGACTTACTAGCACTCTAATATACTACACTGCCAGGCGAGTTGGCCATGCGGTTAGGGGCTCCAAGCTGTGAGCTTGAATCCATGAGATAGTGGGTCCGAACCCCACTTTCGGCAAACCTGAGGAGGGTTTTCCGTAGTTTCCCATTTTCCACACCTTAATTAAGGCCACCGCCACTTCATTCCCACTCCTAGGCCTTTCCTATCCCATCGTCGCCATAAGACCTATCTGTGTCGGTGTGACGAAAAGCAAATTGAAAATAAAATATTTATAATAGTAGACCAAATAACAGCTTATTAGAACAATTCACGAAATAAATGTGAAGACGTCGAGGATTAACCATAAGAAATACAACACAGGGTAAATAATGGATGGATGAATTGGAAGAAATTGAGTGGAGTACTATGTGATAAAAATGTCGGTTGCAGGATGAAAGGAAAACTCTATAAATCTGTGGAGAGACCTCAGAAACTTGGACGATCACAGAAGCCCAAGACAGGATAGAGTAAGGAATGATTACATCAGAGGATCAGTGAAAGTGGGACCATAGGAAAGAAGGTTCAAGAAAGTAGACTAAGATGGTATGGACATGTGCAGAGAAGAGGGGAAGACTACGTGGGGAAAAGAATTGGAAAACTGGAAATTGAAGGCTCAAGGAAGAGAGGAAGACCAGAAATGAGATGGAAAGACAAGGTAGAAGGGGATCGAAGAGAAAAAGGATGGAAGAGGGAAGAAGCATTGGATAGGCATTTATGGAAGAGAAGAATCCACCAAAGCAACGATGACTCTATGTGATGTTTGAAAAGGCTGAGATAAAGAAGAATAATTAATTTATTTACCAAGTAAATGGAAAATCGCCGAGCTGAATGGCTCGGACGCTTCAGGCGCTCTCCTTCTGAGCCTATATTATCAGGTTCGATTCTGGCTCAGACCAGTGGTATTTGAAGGTGCTCAGAAACTTCAGCCTCGTGTCGGTACACTTATTAAAACGTTAAAGAACTCCTTCGGGCAAAATTACGACACCTCAGCGGCTCCGTAAACCGTAAAAGTACTTAGTGGGACGTAAAGCAAATAACACCATTAAATGGAAAATCATTTCAAACTATAAAACAATTGATTGAAGTAAAAATATTGGGAAAAGATCACTTCGAACATTCCAAGGTATAATGTTTAGTCTCGCCCAGCCACTGAATGCTTCTGTGCCAATTTTTCCCAAACGTTTTGTCTGCGAAGCCCTTGAGCATATCGCATGCATGTACAAGGATTACAGAACATAATACTGCATTCAGTAAGAAATGAAATGGCGTATGACTTTTAGTATAGGTAGTGTCCGAGGACAAGTTCTGTTCACCAGATGCAGGTCTTTTGATTTAACGCACGCAGGCGACCCGCACGTGGGAACGAGGATGAAATGACGATGAAGTTGACTCATACATCCAAACCCGTGCCAGCTAAACTAACTAATTATGGTGAAAATTTCCGACCCTGCCTGGAATCGATCCCGAGACCCCTGTGACTAAAATCCAACACGTTAACCATTTAGCCATGGAGCTGGACATAGAGTATGTATGATACGATTCTATTTTAACATCACTGTAGATCAGGATTTCCGTAACTTTTGTGTCTCAGGCCCCCTCTGCATATCGCATTTACGTCCGAGGACCCCATGAAACATTATTCAGTATTTTATTCGTATAATTTAGGACTAATAATGTTAGGGTCGCGCAGCTGTGAGCTCACATCCGGGAGATAGAGGGTTCGAGCCCCACTGTTGGCAGCCCTGAAAGTTTTCCGTGGATTCCCATTTTCACATCAGGCAAATTCTGAAATTGTACTTTAATTAAGGCCACGGCTGATACCAACCCACTCCTAGCCCTATCCTATCCCATCGTCTCCATAACCCTCAAATGCACAGCATTGCATATGTGCAAAGGAGAATTTACTTTCCTGTTATATCTGTTTTACGAGTTTACGAGTGTGCATTTACATGTACATTGCAACGAATTCCCTAGGTGTCGCTAGTGTAGCAAAGAAACGAACTATCTTTTATTTTATGATTTTTCTTGCTAATCAGCTGGACTGATGCAAATTTTAATCAGCTCAGGTAATACAATTAAAATGGCGTTTACCTTAGAGAAATCATGGGCAAGGGCATCCCTAAGACTGAAATGTGGCAGTAGCTATAGTAAAGGTACAGTTTTGCATATACTAGTACGTAAAACATTCAAAACTCTTCACATTTTGACTTACACAAATACATTTTAAAATATTTATTTTAAGAGTTATTTTTAAAATATTTTTCTATTAATTATATATTATTTTCTGAATGAAAAACCATAATAATTGAAAGAAATAATATATTACGCATTAAATGGTTAGGACCTCTCTGTGTCGGTGCGATGTAAAGCAAGTTGTAGGACTAATATTTACTTTTTTTGAACGTTTAATTTAACTTCATTCACATAAAGATGCTTTATAAATACACAGAAATTATAAAACAACATGACACTTGGATAATAATTACAACAGTTTCGGTCTGGAAACTTACTTTGGAAACTTCACTTGTTGTAGTTATTGGTTGAATGAACGGACGGTGCTCATATCCAAAGACCAAGCGTTTCACAAGCGTAGTCACTCGAACCGAAGACCATCCTTTATATTAGCTCTGTTTCTGTACTTTTTTTCATTTGTGTGAGTGCAGAAAAGGAGGTATGTTGTCATGAAGGGAATTAAACTCAGTATTTCCCTTCTAGAAATTGTAGGGCATAGGGCTTTGTCGTGGATCCAAAAGTTGATCAGAGACGTCGAGTTGTGATACATTCATGCAACTTCCTGAAGCTAAACATGCCACTCTATCTGATTTTCCACCCATATCATACTTCAATTTATTTTTCACTTGCTCTCTGCCAAGATACTTCCATCAGTTGATATTCCTCAACGGAGGGTATTTCAAGTTCATTTTCAAGGAAGATATTTCTGATCCACGAGATTTTCTATACCAGAGGCTGAAATATGGTCTGAGGGTGGGTACTAGCAATTCCAAGTGTCTCACAATTACATCCCTTACACTTCCTTGTGTAATTCTTCCTTTTCCGCTGCTCACTTGTACTATCTAACGGCCCAATTTTGTATAATGGTCTATTAACTGTGTGTGTACAATAAAATTTCTCTCTTCAAATTCTTACAATTTACATTATTGTCGCGGACCCCTTAGATTAACATAGCGGACCCTCAGGGGTCCACGGACCACATTTTCGGGGCGGCTGCGTCTATGTTAAAAGGAAACACATAAAATGAAGTAATATATTCCTTTTTGCCTTCGAAAGTTTGCATTATTCCAGCCCAAACCGAAAAACAAAGTGATTTTCTTAAGACTAATACTGTGTAAAGTACTTGCAATTTGAATGATTGCTGTTTCGAAAAGTAGTTTGTAATAGTAATTCAGTAAAATATGTCTCAAATAACTGTAATCGAGCACAATTACGTTTTCCTTGTACTCTTCCCGTCACTTGAAATGCATGAATATTCGAAATTCGAAGAAAATTCAGGTTAACATAAAATAGATAGTAGTTATGTATGATCGCGAGCTAATGGAGGCTAGTATCAGTTAGTGGCGTTCCACTAAAACAAGTCAAACTTGTTCATATCAGGCTGCAGAATTACAGCAGATACTGTACAACAGAGCTGCAGAGCTGGACGCTCTTTGAGGCTATCCAGTGCAGCCATGCTCCTTGTCTTTAATGCGGGCAGCCTACGTATCAAGGGTACGTCACAGTCAAACAGGAGAGCGAACACACTCGGCACGGGACAGGAACAGTGACGTTAGACTGTGACTACGAAGCTTTCCTCGCACCATTCAACGAAATGTAAAATTTAAAAAATACGGCAAGAAGAACAGACCTTTTCTTTAAACTTTCGGGTTTGATTTATACTGAGCTCGATAGAAATATACATGGCTTAACTTTCCTAAATTTGCAACTTTTGTGTTACCGGGATGAAGCGTACAAGCTATGGTTAAACATTTTTTGGATGGTAATGACAGAATTTTCACGAAAAAAAGTAAAATTCCTTTCATTCATTCATTTACATACTTCTACGAGATTAATGCTTGATTTTGCACAGCGTTGCAATGCTATGTTACTTCCCCTGTTCATTTATGTTCTGAAAGTAGCTAATATTTAAAACTCATGAAAAATCCTACGAGGGGATGAAACTACAAACAGACGAAGGGTATGATTAAACAAGAAGAATAGCTCCCCTTTACTGTACGGATTGAGGAACCGAGAAGATCTGTACTTAACCAAGAAATGAGTACTGCTCAGTGAGAGGAAGGAAAGGCGATTTGCACGCAAATTGTGACAATCCAAGGTTAATTTCGTGATCAATAATATTGCAACACACACTCACATCCTGTAAATCCACAGCAGGAGGGATCTAACTGATCTTAGGTCTCCGAAAATGACACCGTACACGAGAAAAGGACTGAGAAGGGATGAATGCAGGGGGAAAGTTCACAATATGATCACATGAGCCAAAACTAATGGACATTATAAAGTGAAATATGATCGAATATGTACAATAAATGAGGACTTTATGAGAAGTACTTACATACAGGTCCAATAAAATAGATTATGGGTGATATCCCATTTATTTTAAGTATCATACCATTATTCAGCTGCTGCTGAACATTAATTTACACATTATGGAGCCTGTTAATCACTCAATGAGCTGGATTAGCTCAGGCCAGTTATTACACTCAGTCGAGTCTTCTAAGTAACCAGACGAACAGCAGATTCCCCTGTAACACAGGGAGATTCCATCTCCTTCGGTATGAACACAAACAATGGTGACACATTTGACAAAATATCGATTTAATTACTTTCAGTAAGACGTCATGGGGGAGAAAATGGAAGTAAATATTGATTTTTTTGTTCTTATATTCTATGTATATGTTTTATTTGTTTTAATATTGGATTGTTTACTAACATTTTTATTTACTTTTTTTTATTTGCCGAGCTGAATACCTCACACGGTAGGGCGCGAGCCTTCTGAGCTCAAGTTGGATTGTTCGTTCCCGGCTCAGTCTGATGGCATTTGCAGGTGCTCAAATACGCCAAGCTCGTGTCGGTAGATACACTGACACGTTAAGGAACTCCTACTGAACAAACAAAATTCCGGCATCCCGACGTCTCCAGAAACCATAAAAATAGTTAGTGGGATGTAAAACCAATAATATTTTTATTTATTTAATTATTTGTTTTGGTAGTCTCTTTCATTGTTTTATTTATTAATTTTAGTTCATTTTTGATTGAATGTTTTTGTTGGTGTTTGTTTATTTGTTGTTCATTTGATGCCTGCTTGTTCTTTGTTTACTTGCTTGTTGTTTATAGATTTGTCCTTAATTTTTGGTCGATGTATGTTATTTGTTGTTTTTGTTTGTTTGTTTGTTTGTTTGTTTGTTTGTTCGTTTGTTTGTTTGTTTGTTTGTTTGTTTGTTTGTTGTTTGCTTATTCGCTAGTTAGTTCGTGTATATAAAATTAAGTGAACTCACTTTATTCAAATATCTCTCAGAACACATGTTTAAAAGTCCTGGAAACCTCCGAAGAAATCCACCCGTGATGTATTTCTGTTGTACTTTTAATTCCATGTATGTCCTATTGTTCCATTTTATCTACTTTTTAAGTCCATTGAAGTATAATTTACCGTCTTTTCTTCGCATTTAATCTCCCATATCGTTGGAATAAAAAGTAATTACGTTCTTCAAAGAGTTAATTTTCCGTCCTAGACTTGCTGTCTGCAGATTGTTAAGATCTGACGGTACACCGGCTGAGTCAGCCAACACTATTCCTTCGCATTTATGCAAACGGCAGTTTATAATCTAACCTGAAAACATCTCCCGTATCGTGTGAAAATAAGTTACTAGAAATGCATGTATTAGTCGGTTATAAACCAGCAATAGCGGGATAAGCGCACAGAACAGCGCTACGCGTGCAGCTGGAACGCTCCGTGCTGACGAGAAATTGGGTTTATACTCAAATAAATAATTGCATGTGCCCTCCGGAGAGGCCTCGTGAAAGTCTTTCGGGTTGACTCTCCATAGGCGACCTGCGCGTCTGTGAATATGGGTCCCTACTTACGATGAATTCTAATGATGAGGACGGCAGAATCGCACGCAGCCCACGAGCCATCGGAATTAACCAATGATGGTTAAAATCCCAGACCCGGCCGGGAATCGAACGCGGGACCTTGTGGATCAAAGCCCAGCACGCTAACCTTTTAGCCATCGAGCCGGACGTAGTGATATGTTACGGTATTATGATAACTGCAACAGATTTCTCCGTTACCGCGGTGGTTAATGGCTAGCGCTGTATTTTGTGGTCGGAGACTGAAACGCGCTGGAGGCAGAATATTTGTTATGTATTTGTATCCATCCCATGTGAGCCACAATAATGTACCCCACTACAACGGTTCCCATCTTTTGAAAGACCGCGGACCAATAAATTCATTTTCTATGAAGCGACGGCCTTGTTCCTACATATTAAGTCGTAAACATCCAATTTTGTAATCTTCATACTTTTGACTAGCATAAGTACTGTAACGTGGGGCGGGTATCAGGTAAGTAAATACACGACTGGTAGCGATAGCTCTAAGATGTATTAACTAGGAAGACCTGAGAGATCAATCCAGATGAGCCTGGGCAGACACACTACATTCCTTCAAGGTGAAATGATAGCTATCACAACACGTCTTGAAGAAAATCTAAAAATGAACTACAGGAATAAGAACATTTCCATTTTTAAGGACAGCCAAGCGGCCATTAAGGCACTAGAGGTAGTTCGGTTAATATCCAGAATTGTCTGGTATTGCCATTCACTTCTCCTGAAGCTCTCAAAGTAAAATATTGTAAAAATAATATGGGTAGCAGGAATAGAAGGAAATGAAAAGGCAGATAAACTGGCCAGGAAAGGGACAGAAACACATTTTGTAGGCCCAGAATCAGTGCGGGATTTCCTATGGACAAACCCGACACTACATAAGAAAATGGGAACAAAAGAAACAAATGGAAAACTGTAAAAATATTCCAGAATGCAGGCTTGCTAAGGAACTGATAAAAGGACCAAACAAGAAGCATACTAAAGAATGGTTGAAACTCAGTAGAGAAAATACGAGGATTGTTGACGGGACACTGCCATCTGAAAAAACACCTACATAGAATTGGAGTAATGAGAGACAAGATATGTAGGAAATCCAATGAAGCAGAGGCGCTGGGACTCTAGGACTACCAGGTGAAGAGAGAGGGAAAATCCGAGAAGACCCAATAAGAACAACCTGCAGCTTTGCGAAGGGAGCAGGTATATCTACTGTAGGTGGGAATTAAGGAAAAACATGGTAGCAAAAGATCTTAGAGGTCGACGCTAATTAGGAACTAATATTTAGAGGCTCCATGAAGAAAAGAAGAAGAAGAAGAAGAGCTATGAGGGCTGTAAATAAAGTACCTACGATTAAGAGCATATAGTCGCTGGGAAAACGAAACCTCGTAACTCCTTCGCAGTAAATTTAGAGAAGAAGCCCAAAACTGAGCGATCAGCAATGGCCGGAGAACTGTTCCTGGTATTTTCATTGCTTAATGATAGTCCAGTTAGTCGACAATTTGAGTCTTCTGTTCCCCAACCAGGCAATGCGGCAGGCCTTTACAAGGCAAATGGAGAAACGCGGCTTTCTCGCGAATGGAATTACGATGTTTTCATTGCCTAGCAACAATATCCATTATATTACACAGCAATTAGCATAGAAGAAAATGTTCAAACGTTCACGACACATTAATGACACGTAGAAGAAGGACATTAGTTTATTTTCATCCTAGAACTCATTTTCTACCACTCTAATTAGTGAATTAATGATGGAAAATATGAGGGCTGTAAATAAAGTAGTCCAGACACTCGCAAGAGATCGGGCATGCGCAAATAAGATATGGGAGCGGTCTGGTGGTGCTGTTGTCGATGTGTAGTGTGCATTTGACGAACATCCAGTTGGGAGTGTTGTTGCTGTGTGGCGTTGAAGTGAAGAGTGTCGGTTTCTCCGCTCTATAGCTTGTTTTCAAAAGGAGATCAGCGTTCGTGGCAAAAATGCATCAGAATATTGTCGAGGATTACATGAAACCTGTGGTCAGGATACATTTCTTTATAGGAAGGTTACACGATAGATCAAGGCGTTACATGCAGGTGGGAATGAAACTGTGGATTTGCAGCGCACAGGTCAGCCGTCCATTCCTCAAGATCAGATTAACATCCTAGACCATCGATGGACTGTCTGGTAATTATCCATAGAGGTTGGTCTCAGTCATTAAAACGGTGTGGCACGTACTGACGATATGTCTTATTAAGAGAAAAGTTGCGTCCCACTGGGTTCCACATCAACTCGCGGACGTACAGGAATGACACCGCTATGCACCTGCTGGCAATCACTTGGACAGGCACTGCAACGAAGGAGACGCATTTCCGTAGCGTATTTTCGCTATAGATGAGACGCAGGCACGAGTCTACGAGCCTGAATTAAAGAGTCAATAGAATGGATGGAGTCACCCAGGTTCGCCAAGCTCATGAAAACTTTCATAGGAACCCAGTTGGGTGAAGCTTATGCTAATGGTGGCAGACGGCTACGAGGGTGTTATTCTGAGAGACAAGCCGTCAGCAGTGACTACTATTGCCGATTTCTGGAGCGACATCTGCGTCCGGCTATGTGGCGCAAAAGTCCACGATTTTTGCGAGACGATCGCCCTATCATGTTGGATGACAACTCATGTTGTCAAGTCGCAAACAATGTCAAGCTCATATTGCAACGATGGCATTGGGAGTTTTTGGAAGACCCTCGGTGCTCAACGGACATAAGTCCTCGTGAATTCGACGTGTTTCCGAATTTGAAGGAACTACTCCGAGGCCACCAAGTTCCTGACGTGGCATCTGTACTGCGTGCTGTAGGGCGCTCCGTCACTGTCATCAACAGAGAACACCTTGCCAACGGTCGCCACAAGGTACTAAACTTTTCGAGCGACTACGTTAAGGGATGTAATGTAATTTTACTTGTTAATTCATTCTATCAATATTGTCACTGCTTTACTTTACTTTACTTTACTTTACTTTACTTTACTTACAGCCCTCGTATGACTAAACGGCTATTCAATTGCACTGGCCCACACACACTCTACTTAGTGCTCTCTCTCTATCTGTTCTCACAGTTTATTCCCACTAGTGTCCGCCTCCGTAGGGTAACAGTTAGTGTTATTAGCTGCCGTCCTCGGGGACCCGGGTTCGATTCCCGGTACTGCCGGAAATTTAAGAATTGCAGGAGGGCTGGTATGTGGTTGAAATGCTACATGCACCTCACCTCTAATGGGGGTGTGCCTGAAAAGAGCTGCACCACCTCGGGATGAGGACACGAGTTATTTTATTCCCACTAGTATTTCACTCTGACACCAATGAGCTAAAACAGTCACACTACACACACAAGTAGTTCACGAATAAATTTACCGAAGAAATTAGCAACCACGCAGTCCACGCAACGCGCTCACACAAGTGTGTACGCGGTACAGAGTTCACACAGACGCGGCAGTCCTTTTTCGTTGTCCCTGGTCGCTCAGCTGCACTGTTCCGTCGGACCACACGCAGTGCTCCGTCGACATTGTAGCACGCTGGTCCTGTAATCAACAGTACACACTGCCTCGCTGACCGCACTCTTCGCTCTCAATCGCTTTCTCACTGAGTCCAAACTGAACCGTTGGGACTAATTCGGCATGCCCTTTATAGGGGATCACCCCTTCCAGAGGATTCGGACGAGGAGAAGTCGCTGGATCTCCTGGGAAATCAAGGGCTCTGGATACACCTTCTATTCCTTTTTTCACAGGATTTCAATAGGTGAAATTCTTCTCTATATTCACTACAGAGGAGGCAACTTACTGTATTCTTCCCACTAATCCATCCCTTATTTTTATAAATCCTTCATCCTCCAGATCAAACCTCGTGTTTTTTCTTCTATTTACATTCACAATATTTATGCTCATACGCTGCCTTATCCAACAGAATTCTGAGAGGGTCGCCCTCCTCCTACATTCGCATACCAAACTTTGTCTTTGAATATCCCTAAGTAGTATAATAATTTGTTTACATTTCGATACGTCCATCTTTTTAAGGTCTTATTCCCAATAATTTCCCACTCCCAACCTGTCTATTATATATTTTACTTCAGTAAGCACCGGGCGAGTTGGCCGTGCGTTTAGGGGCGTGCAGCTGTGAGCTTATATCCGGGAGATAGTGGATTCCAACCCCACTCTCGGCAGCCCTGAAGGTGGTTTTCCATTGTTTCCCATTTTCGCACAAGATAAATGCTGGGGCTGCACCTTAATTAAAGCCACGGCCGCTTCCTTTGCACTCCTAGGCATTCCCTATCCCTTCGTCGCCATAATACCTATCTATGTCAGTGCGACGAAAAGCCAATTGTAAAAAAAAAACTTTAGTTAGCCAGTACTCACCTTCAATATTGTATATCTGATGTTGATATGCAATCTGCAGAAGCTGACCACTCTCTGTTATTTTCATTCTTAAGCAATGTTTCAAACTTCTCTTAAGAATATCAGCGTGAATACTCCCTTCACATATTAATCTTACTCCACAATTGTCTGTGCATTTTGGTAAGCCCATTATAATTGTATAGATCTTACTCATTACCTGATTCAGCATCTCACTCACTTTTACTACCCCCACCCCCTTCCCAATGGCTCAGCTGCATATAACATTCGATTTTTTTTTACAATAGAGCATTTTTTGAACCTTATTCTTTCTTTTTTCTTTGTCGTTTAGGCCTAGTGAGGACCACGGGGCTCGTATTCTTCTTCCAATACTCCTTCATTTGCTGACTATGAGCCAGCTTTCTCTCCTCGGTCCACTTAGTTCCTGTAGTCTTCTTACTTGTAAGGGACGTTGGGAAAACTCCGTGTCGGATGGCTTGACGGAACAGTAGTCGGTCATGAGTTTGTCCCGGTGGGATATCTAGTTGTTCCATATCTGACTTAACTGACGTGATCCATTTGTTCTTAGAAGCCTTGCCTCTTCCTGTTACTGGTGAGTCTTTCGGAATCCAGACGGGCCAAGTGTCCATAAAAGGTCAGGCGCCTTTTCCTTATAGACGTGACGATGTCCTCCTGGTGTTCATACAGTTCATTATTATGGCGGATTCTGTAAGTGCCTCCTTCCTCTCTGATTGGTCCTAATATCCTCCTCAGGATCTTCCTCTCTTTTAACTCCAGCTTTCTGAGTGGGCCCTTCCTAGCCATTACAAGGCACTCAGAAGCATACAGAACAGATGGTTTGACTACCGAGTTGTAGTGTCTGAGCTTGAGGTTCTTGGAGAGGCACTTAGATGAATAGATACTACGACACGAGTGATAAGCCCTTTCAAACTTGGTACATCTGGCATCTATGGCTGGGTTCTCGCTCTGATTCGCAGAGATCCATTCTCCCAAGTACTTAACCGCAGGTACTTTTCGTATGGTAGCGTCTGTGAGAGGAATTGTAGAAGGGGCCTCCTTGATATTGGTCATAAATTCAGTCTTCTGGATGCTGATTTTCAGACCAGTCTTAACTGCTACACAATAAAGACTCTGTAAGTTGTAGGTAGCCTCCTCTATATTGTTTGCCAGTAGAATGAGGTCATCGGCAAAGGCTAGGCACGGGACAATGAGGTTGTCTCTCTTGTACCCAAGCTTCAGTCCAGCTCCCGAATGGTAGCATAGTTCTCCATTCTCTAATGATCTTTTCCTTATAATATACATTTAGTAATTTATTTACAAAGAAAATGAAATGGCGTATGGCTTTTAGTGCCGGCTGTGTCCGAGGACATGTTCGGCTCGCCAGGTGCAGGTCTTTTTATTTGACACCCGTAGGCAACCTGCGCGTCGTGATGAGGATGAAATGATGATGAAGACGACACATACACCCAGCCCCCTTGCCAGCGAAATTGACCAATGATGGTTAAAATTTCCGACCCTGCCGGGAATCGAACCCGGGACCCCTGTGACCAAAGGCCAGCACGCTAACCATTTAGACATGGAGCTGGACTTATTTTCAAGAATTCGAACTACTGATAATGTTAAAAGACCTTTCCATTTTGCTTGTTTTATACGGTGGACGTTTCCCGTTAATTGCTACATATATCCCAAAGTACTTTAATCTAATCTTGACCTCTACTTTACACCATCTATTCTTCATTATTAACTCGTTTGCAGCCCTTTTTACAAATCAGAACTTTCGTTCTGCAGATGTTAATTTTTAAGATACACCTTCCTCAGGCTCGCCTATGACTATAGTCCGTTTACTGCCAGCTGGCTGAACAGAAGGGACTACGGGGTATGGTTGCCATAGAAAGGTTGCGGTCGCCATGGAGAAGAGCCTGCTGTCCACTTGGAGATACCAGATCTTTTACTTCTCACCAGTGGTACCACAGTAGCCCCTCTCTCCTGCGCTAGCTGTCAGAACGCTTCTTTTAATCTTACGACTATAATTATTGCTGAACGCGTGGGACGGGCTCTACTACGTGCGTCACTTGCAACAGGAAGCCTCATCGCAGGCCTTGGCGTACAAAATGGTGAAACTGCCACGGTATTAAATAACTTTGTCCTGGTCTTAAAGATGAAGACTCTGAAAAAGGAGTGACATATTAACAAAAAAAATATCAATCACAGGATTAGTGAAATTTTGTAGCAGCTTTTAGTTTCCTCAAATCAACATCCATGTAAATAAAAGAGCGAAGACCGCGTGTAAAAGTTCTTTATTACTCTTTGTTTCATACATAATTGACGGCTTAGGCGTCAATGAGGAGGCATACTAGCAAAAGGAAGAGCGCGGTAGTTTCCCGTTGTTTTCCTTACAAAGTCAGAAGTTGCTATTGCATATCAGTCTGCCAAGCCTTCTGAAATGCTTTCACCAGTTGACCCTATGAGATATATTTTCACACAATGCATAAAAGGGACTCGTTGCATAAGGAATGGCATTACTAACATCAGTTTCATGTCGTCAAAGTCGAAGTCCATGTGAGATTTGTGCCGGACAAAGCGGAGGCGAGACAGGATTTTCTCCGGGTACTCCAGTTTTTTTGTCACCTTTCACTCCAGAAACACTCTCCAATATCATTTAATTTCATCTATCAGTCATCAATCATTGCCCCAGAGGAGTGCAACGGGCTTCGGCAGCCGACACAATTCCAATCCTCACCGCTAGATGGGGCTTCATTCATTCCATTCCTGAGCAAATCGAATGACTGGAAACATGCTATGGATTTTCATTCTTTCATTTTTTAAACCCTAAAAAATATTATATATAGATTAGTTATTTAATTGGGTACTAGTAACTTAACCTTCGTTTAGTGTAAAATAAGGATCCATAGCCTTAACTATGTCAAGAAAATCAAAGCAATTAAATTAATTAATTAAATAAATAGATAAATAAATAAACCCGTGTGGGGATTTACCGGTTACCTCCATCGGGCGCGTCCCATTGGAATTGGGGAAGCTCGCTGGCTCTGCCGCCAGCAGAGTCAGAGGGTAGTAGGGAAATAAAATACCACCGTGAAAAAAGAAACTGGTCCCTGGCCAGGGTTATGGCGAAGACTGGTAAATGACCAGAAGCCAGAAAACATCTTGAGGCAACCTCTAGGGCTAACAACCCTAGTTGTAAAAGGATGGGTACCCGTCCAAAGCAAAGTCAAGTCAAAAAGCATGATGGCATAACATTTCAAGAAACATACCCCAGGGGTAAATCTTCGGATAAATCCCTCGTCGTGAACGCCACGGCGCACGAGTCTCGTTCGGATTCTGGGGGAGACTCGACATCATGCAAGAGACGAGTCGGAGCGTCTCGGTGTACCCCGAAGAGTCAAAAACTCAGGCCAAAATCTAAAATCTTTCTAGCAACTTTCAACATAAATTCACTTACACAAACTGGCAAGCTGAAAACCCTCACCAAAGCTCTTCACGAAAATCAGATATCCATAATGGCCCTACTGGAAACAAGGTACCCAGATGAAGAGATTTTTGAATCCGAAGGCTACCGGTTTTTCAAGAGCAAAGCACAAAGAGGAATCCTCAATGGAGCTGTGATGCTTGGAACCGCGTTTGCTGTTAGAACCAAGATCCTTAAATCGGTTGCAAATTTCGAACCTGTGAATGACAGATTGTCTATATTAACAATTAAATGCGCGAACAAAACCTACGCCCTAGTTAACGCACATGCTCCTACAAACGATAAGAACAAGTCTGATCCAGACGAAGTTGATAATTTCTGGGACCTACTGGATGAAAAATTAAACAAAACCCCCAAACACCATGTCAAGCTTCCTTTGAGTGACTTCAATGCCCAACTAGGTCGTGAACAGAAGTACAAAAAAGTTATAGGAAATTACCCTACTCACAAAAGAACCAATCCCAACGACAAAAGACTGGTGTCCATTTGCGAAAATCGCAACCTGCAGGTCATGTCGACCCACTTTCGCCATCTACCCAGAAAGCAAATGACTGGGCATTCTCCCGTCCAAGCTCTCGGAGAGTTCCAAATTGATCACGTTCCAATCTACAGGAGAAACTGCCCTGAGATTATGAATGTCAAGGTAAAGAAAGGCATCAATGTGGCCTCAGATCATTATATGTCTCTTATCAAATTCAAACCAATTCCGCAAACACAAGGAAGACAACCAAACAGATCACACGTTTCGACAATGATAAACTTCGACAAGGGTCGAGGAGTTCCAGAAGAAGGCTAGACCAAATGACTGTGACTTTAACAACGCCAAAAGTCTCCTTGTTGAGGCCGCCAAAGACGTTGCAGAAATCAAGAGAAGCAAAAAGCATGCCTGGTGGAATGGTACCTGCGAATCAGTCCTCCAAGAAAGACTCAATGCGTGGAAACAGTACTGCTGTACGAAATCAGAACATGATTGGGAAACCTACAAAAATCCAACGTGCCCAAGCAGTTAGGGTGTTCAGAACTGAGAAACGTAAATACTAAAAATCCCTCATTGAAAAGATAGAACAAAACTTTAGGAAGAATGAAAGCAGAGAGTACTACAGAGCCTTCAAACGCAAACTCACTGGCTATAAACCACCATCTATATGCTTTCAGCGAAAGGACGGCACACTGGCGACGTCAAATGAAGAAAATTGCAGCATTCTGGCAGATTACTTCAAGAATTTACTTAATTGCTCTAAACTGCAAAGCGCCATTGAGACCAAAGAACCCTTACTCAGATACCCAGATTCCAGACCATCCAACAAGGATGAAATCAAGCGCCACATTGCCCGTCTCAAAAATAACAAAGCGCCGGGGGAAGACTCAGTAGTAGCAGAACTATGGAAATATGCCCCAGAGGAATCACTTGATATCTTGCAAAAGCAAATAGAAGAAATCTGGTACAAGGAGACCCTACCCGAAGATTAGAAAATAGCTTTGATCCATCCATTACACAAAAAAGGCAGCATGAAGAACATCAACAACTACAGAGGGATATCTTTGCTACCCGTGACTTACAAAATTCTATCACTTGCCATCCTGGAGCGTTTGGAAGCACAAGTCGAACATCAAATAGGTGAATACCAAGGAGGGTTCAGAAAAGGTCGCTCAACAGCTGAACAGATCCAAAATCTCAAAACGATCATCAGATATTGTACACTAAGGTCCAAGCAGTATGTGTCTGTCTTTGTGGACTTTAAGAAAGCGTACGACTCCATTGACCGGGAAGTCCTGCTAAACATCTTAAATGAATTTGGAGTTGATTTGAAACTGCTGGCATTAATTAGAGCCACCCTGACCGATACAAAATCCAAGGTGAAGTTCCACTGATGTCTCTCGCATTCCATTGACATCAAAACAGGAGTCCGACAAGGTGATGGGCTATCCCCGATACTCTTCAACTGTGTTCTTGAAAAGATCATCAGAACCTGGCGGGTGAGATTACAGGAAACCAACTACAGTCCATTGAGAATAGGAACCAAATCCAAGGGGAGCGCAACAGACTGCTTAGCATTTGCCGATGATATAGCTGTTCTCTCAAACGACATAGAAACCGCTAGAGCTCAAGTTGAAATTTTAAAGGAATTTGCCGAACAAACTGGTTTGCAGATATCGTTTGAGAATGCAGAAGTAATGACTAACATCAAAGATGCTCCACCAAAACTCCATACAAAATACGGGGACATCACCCAAGTAGACAAATTCAAATACCTGGGTGAGATCATCATGAAAAATGGACTGGACAAAGAAGCACTTCAGGAGCGAGTACGCAAACTGGAAATAGCCTGCCAAACATCCCGCACAATCTACAACAAAAAATGCCTTTCCCAAAACACCAAGATACGTCACTATGAAACAGTTCTGAAGCCAGGAGTTCTATATGCAGCCGAAACCCTGTCTCTAAATGCCAACAGAGGACTCATTGAAGAACTGGAGAAAAGAGAACGCAAAATTGTCAGAGGAATCTTGGGATCAAAGTACAGAAATGAAATCCATCAAAAGAGATCCAACAAGGAAGTCTACAGAAAAATAGATAAAATTACCCACACAATCAGAAAAAGACGGGCACGATTTTACGGTCATCTGAAAAGAATGGACGGAAGAAAGTTAACTAAAGAAATCTTTCACTTTTTTGATTCAAACCTCAAAACCACAATTCCCTGGTTTAGAAATACCAAAGTAGACCTGCAAATGCTACATATCTCAGCTGAAGATGCCCTTAGCAGAGATCTCTTCCGCAAGAAATTATTGACGAACGGGCTAAACCGAGACGAGCAACCGAAGAGAAGACACGGTGCCCCTTGGACAGAGGAGCGTAAGCAGGCCCACTCACAAAGAATGAGGGAAATTTGGGCCCTAAAGAAGTCCAAGTTCAGTGTCAAATGCAACAAGACTTAACGTGGTCCTTGATGGCCCCAGCGAATTATATATATAAATCTTTGTGTGAAGCTAATGATCTTGTAACAATGCTATCAAAATCTGACACATTATTAAAATAATACCGAGCGACTAGCTACGTTGTGTACTTGTATTTGCGAGGTAGGAGGTTCGAACGCCATGTCGGCAAACTGAAGATGGTTTTACGTGGTCCCCTATTCTCACGCCAGGAAAATTAAGGCAACGGTCGCATCCTATCTATCCCTACATGCTTTCTATCCCATAGTCATCATAAGACTCATCTGTGTCGGTGCGACTTGAAGCCAACTGTACAATAAAATAATTAAAAGAAATTGAACTTCTCAAGATATCATGGTAATGTGTGAATTATCCACTAAAATGTGGAGGGGCCTTTCTCAACTTCCCGACCAGAATGTATAGGGGCATATGATAACAACATGACATCACTCATGTGTTTGGATCATGTGTTCGTGATTAACGTTGCACTTTTCATCATGTCGGTAATATCCTGGGTGAATAATTGATTTACTGCAAGGGTAATGCAGCAAATTACGTAAATTCATACGTTTCGTGTCATTTGATGACAGCTGTTATTAAATCGCATGCGTTTATCACAAGGTACGAGTTAATATGTAACAATTTCACCAAAATACATTCATCAAGGGAACTGTGCAATCACTCTTCTTTACATAAGCAGAAACGACCACAAAAATTCGATTACTACTGAAGTTGAGTGCATAAATTTGTGAGCAAGCGGAACATAAACATTTCGCAGTGAACCTAATTAACGTCTTCTGATAATAGAATGCGGGAAATGGTGAGATCAGTAATGTACAGTATATCTAAGAGCTATATTTATGTGAAAGTAAATTTCATAATTGTCCCATTATTATTATTATTATTATTATTATTATTATTATTATTATTATTATTATTGTTACGGAGGTTTCCGTGGTAGGTAGAGGTGAAAGAAGGTGCGGGTGTGAATAGGTCTCCAACTACGGAATTAAAGTTAAATGTAAAATTTAACAAGGTTATATTTTCTTTCCAAAATTCAGAAATAACAAGAATGGCAGGTACGGAGTAGCACGACAACAAAGTACAATTACAGTATTTACAGGATTTGGGCTTCGAGCCCTGAAAACACAATTCTTGAGCAACTAGCCCAACATTACGATATACAAATTTCAACAACGGGGCAGAAGACCCCAATCAAACCCTGGAGCACTTGCTCCAAATTACACCGTAAAGCCTCCTCGAGGCATACAAGACTCAGTTTCCGGAAAAGAGCCACTCGCTCTCAAATTTAAGCCTCTCCCAGGCCACACCAAACTCCACCTTCAAGCTGTCCTCAACGGACATAATCACAGGGGTAAAATACCCAATCTACTGAGGCCTATTAAGTGAGAAAAGGTTAATTATATGGCCTCTAAAATACCAACTTGAAAGGAGGCTCTCCGCACTCCTAATACACTTTATTTAAAACCTACTTGGCACTAGGCCGTTAATGCAAGGGCTAATCCCATACTACAGAGGTGACTTCAGAAAAGAACAATTTACATTATATTAACGAAGAATAGGTTGAGAAAAATAAGTTCACCTCAAAACAATATGATTGGGAGCTCGAGAGGGTTAAGCACTCTCTATCCCGATATGCAGTTTAAAAGATGAAATAGATACAAGTTTCTTTACATTTTAAGGAAGGTTACATAATGGAAAAAGCTTCGGACCCGCCCCGAGAGTTAAACTGCTGAGCTAGCAAAGAAAGAAGTTATTAATTGGCCATTACCTTGTTGTTGACCGCTGCCGAAGAAAGAGGCGCTTCCCGCCCCCTGCTATGTACTTTACACACTGAAAGATGGAACAGAAGTGGCGCAGAGACCCTAAAATCAGCAGTTTATATACTCTCGCGGAAGGTTCTAGGCGTTAGGGGAATGAGAACACCCGCCCACAATCACTTTATTGGAGAATAAAGAGAAACCCCTACACAAGATGAAGAAGAAACACATTATTGGTGGAAAATTAATTTCAGAAATTCGGGATTGGCTAGATTTAAAACAAGGGGAAAGAAAGGGGTAATATTGCCAACTTAACCAATGACTAAAAGAAATTTAACCAGGAACAAACTTTTGAAATAAAATTTTCTCCAAAGAACAGTTCTTTTTCTTCGCACTAGGGTGCACTATTGTAGTTCTTCAGTAGTGTCCTCTAGAAGAGAAAGTTCACACTTCTTACTTCAAGCAAAACAAAACACATCAAAAATGACACAGTTCTAAAACTCCAAAATTTACAGGTAGTGACATCTTCTGAGAAAGTAGAAAATTAATACCGTCAATAAAGTTCAGACTTCCTCCAGCAGAGGAGTTTCAACTGGCGCACCTTTTGAATTAGCGGCGTGGAGGTGTACCGCCCGGTACAATTATTATTATTATTATTATTATTATTATTATTATTATTATTATTATTATTATTATTATTATTATTATTATTATTATTTTATTTTCCTTCTATGGTTCATGTTTGTGGGTTACTGTAGTCACGTCCTAGTTCGTGAACCATGGGCAACGGCTGAGTGGCCTAGTTTTTTTCTGATTTATTTACATGTAATAGGTAATACATAAAATGATTTCAACTGTTTAACAAATGAACACACAAGTAGATAGAGAAAAATACAACAGGAAACGTCGTTACAACTTCGTATTGCCTAATGTTCGTTGATTATTTGAAGTGTCAGAATATCACAATAATGCACATCTGTACTTGACAAGAAGTAACAAAGAACAAACGAATGAATCACACAAACGTATATCACATTTTTATACAGTCTATCTTAGTTTGTTTCTAAATTTAGTTTAATTTACTCTTGGCACTTCCAGCACTTCACACTTACAGAACACTACTTAGCTGCTCTACATATTCTCCCAACCATCTCTTCCTTTGCGGACGTTGAATGCACATTAAAACATAGTCACTTATCTCGGACATTCTGTCGAGGGCACTGTAAGGCTCAGAAGATTTCAGCACACAGTCGACGTAACAACCTAACAGTAACACGACAGCACTGTTCAGTTGCGGTGGTTGGAAGCTAAATACAGGGCGGATCACCCATTCAGGTGCGATGTATGTATTCGGACGTCCGATGATACACTTTAGCGTATGTTTAAATTTATTCCATGTCAGTCGAATCTGCGTACAAGTTGTAAGTCGGTGTTGGATTGTATCTGTATGTTGACAGAAGTTTCACAAGTCCATCTCCAGCATATGAATGTGATGAAGTCTGCTGTTTGTCGGTATAATGTCATGGATTACTTTATAACAGCTTTCTTTTACTGCGACTGGAAGGATGCGATGGGAGATATTCCTCCATACTCTATTCCAGTTGATTACCATAGCTGCTTTCGTTATGTGTGGGGCTAAATACTGTTGATATAGTATACAGCGATAAACTTCTTTCGTTGAGACATCTGGAGATGTGACGACGTCTTTTGGCATATAACTCAGCTCGACTCTCAGATATCTTGCGTGAGGTGCATGATGATGGATGTCATAATACGCTGGTGGGTTAATGCATTGTGGAAGACTGCACCATCTCATGAGGAAGTTTTTCGATGTATGATTCCCTGCCTTGTGAAAGAGCTTTAAGTGTTTTGTTAGAAACAAGGTTTTTGCTTTCTCTTTGACGTCAATTAGTCCCAGCCCACTCTGGGATTTAGGTAAGGTGAGTGTACTTCTGGCAAGTCGTATTAGTGATCCTTGCCAAATGAACCAACCACCAACCGAAATTAGACGTTTACCAATCATCCGTGGCATGGGAAGAATTTGGCTCAGATACCATATTTTGCTTAAGCAGTACATATTCACATACATTATCCTTTGTTGCAAGTGGAAAGATCGATACCTAACCTGTTGCAATATACCCCTGACTGAATGCAAAGCATCGACCCAGTTATTTTTGATCATCTTATACACACTGTTAAAGCAGGTTATTCGCAGAATTTTAATTTCTTGTGTTAATGTTACACACTCTGGAAGTGCCGATTGCACTCGGCCCAGTTTCCCAATCCACATCGCCTTTGTCTTCCTTGGGTTCAGCTGATCCCCGGAATATCTCCCATAATCCTCGATTACCTTGAACAAATGCTGGATATCAATGGTTTGATCGAATATTATAGTAAAGTCATCTGCGAACACGACAATATCCAAATTGCTAGGACTGAACGTTTGCTGTAGATTGCTAAGAAGGGGTTCTAGAGATAGAACGAAGAACAACATAGACAGCGGACACCCTTGCCGTACTCCTCTGTGGATGTGGATTGGCCTTGTTAAATAACCATTTATGTTAATCTTTGAAGAGCCTCCATTAAGAATTTTGCCCACGAGAGTCGTGAATCGAGTGTCAAAGCCAAGGGCATGGAGTGTTTCAATTATATATTTGTGGTTTACCCTGTCAAATGCGTGGTCAAAATCTAGTGATATTAGCAGTTTCTTTTTTATTATTGACCAATGACTCGCTTATAATATCCCGAATGACACATAGAGAATTTATTACACACCTTCCTGGTATCGCACCAGACTGGTGTTCGGATGTGGCGTCCTCGATAAACGCAGTTAGTCTCTTTTTCACACATTTAGTTAATAGCTTATAGTCAAAATTTACGAACGTTATGGGCCGAAAGTCAGATAACTTGGTTGGATTTGTCATCTTGGGAAGAAGGACCACAAGGCCTTCTTTCATCTTGTCGATGTTTCTTTCTGGATTACAGGCATCATTCATTGCTGCAACAAGTTCGTCGCTAATAATGGACCAGTATGTCATGTAAAAAGCTCTTCCTAGACCATCGGGACCAGGAAATTTATTCGGTGCGCTTTGCAATATTGCCTGCTGGATTTCTGCTAAGGTGATGTCTTGGGTCAAACTTTCTTGTTCCCTATGCTGAATTCTTCCTCTTATACCATCAAAGAAGGGGTGTTGGTGATTTATGATGGTGGGCGGCTCATCGTTATACAGGGACTGAAAAAAGATTTCCGCCATTTCTTTTATTATTTCGGGGCTATTCGTTATTTGTCCATTAGTTGTTTCGATGTCATGGATGTATTTTTGACGTCCTTTCCGGCAATTTCTTATAAAGTGGTAACTGGAAGGAGACACGTTGCCTAGAACTTGATCTTGCGCTTGAATTTTCAAACCTTCCATTTCTCGTCGCTGTATCGTTAGTAGCTGCGCTCTTGTTTTCTTTATTCTTCGATAGGTGTCACGGTTGGTAGGATCCTCCTTATATAGCTGTCTTAAGCATTTATAGTAGAATTCTGTCGTGTGGTTTAACTGCCTTCTCCTCTCAGCACTGTATGACTTCAATAGCCAGATTGTGCGAGGTTTAGCGTATGAAATCCACCAATCAAGAGTATCTCTATATCGGGGTATGTATGTTTTCCATTTTTGCCATTCAGCGAAAAATCTTTCTTTTAAGTCCATGTTCTTCAAAATAGATTCATTTAACCTCCAAATTCCTCGTCCGCGTCTAGGTCCCCACTCAGGTTGTCGGATCTTACAGATAAACGCACAATGGTTTGAAAATTCCACTGGGCAGACATCTGTTTCCCTCACGTGTTCTTTCAGTCCCCCGCTGACATATATTCTATCTAGACGAGAAGCGCCACCTGGGTAATAATACGTATATCCAGCTACCTCAGTTGCTTCACTTCACATGTATCTTTTAGACGTAGCCCTCTTATTAAATTAGATAGCGCGGGACAACCCTGGAACTGTCCTGTTTGGTCTTTGGGTGATAATACTGCATTAAAATCACCTCCAAGGATAATATTGTCTCTATGTCTGTAAATAAGTGGAAGGATGTCTGTGGTATAGAACAGCCGTCTTTGCGTCCTTGCTTGTGAGCCGGATGGGGCACAGATATTTACAATGAGTAAGTCCCGAATACGTATGCTGATACCTCGAGAATTTGGCAGGAGCGCTATGTCCGAGTATAGTATATTGTCCTTAATGTATATGGCTGTACCGCGTTTGTGTCGTTAACATTAATAATTTTATCGTATCCAGGAATGGGAGCAAGATCTTCGGTTGCCACTTCTTGCAACATAACGATATCCACGTCCTGGTCACGAATAATCTGTTTAAGGAGCGACTGTTTACTTGCAGTTTGAATACAATTTATATTTAGTGTCATCAATGTGTATGTTAAGAGCATAATCGTGAAAATATACATGTTTATTCTCCTAATAAATTCAACGGGGATGGGGGGAGGGACTCTATCGTCTATCTTCTACTCTACTCCCCTGTAGCCGCGGGTCTCTGGCGTTGTATGGCTTCTGAGTTTCCTCCCTCGAGGGTCTATGTGTTTTTACCTTTGTTTTGCTTTTCGAAAGTGCAACTTCGTGGGTTGATGTTTCGTTTGTCTTCAAGCTGTCTTGATTCCCTGACCTCGTCTCTTCTATTTCCATAAGATTCGAGGTGTCCGCTTCGATCTCATCAGCCCATTGCATGCTATTAGTCGTAGTGTCTAGCATAACGCTCTTGTTCGGTGGTTGAATACCTATGTCCCTCTCTCCTGGTTTCTCTAGTGTCCTAGCATTTATTGTATTCTCCGCTTCAGTGTTGACAAGTGTGTTTACAATTTCCAGTTCGTGGTTGTGTATGAGAGCAAGTTCTGTTCCGACATGACCTTCATTCTTGTGTTGACTACTATCGGATGTTTGCTGCTGCTCTTGTTCGTCTTGTGCTGATAGCTGTATTTGTTGCGGTGTGGATATGTCGTCCGGTGAGGCTGCCTGGCTGACTTGTGTTGGCGATAAGGCATTGGAGTGAGTAAGTGACTCATCAACTGCGTGTTGGTCGGCATCCTGTTTGTACTGGGGCAGGTTTGTCCGTGGGAGGTATGCTTGTGGGTATAGTATCCACCTCTAACACAGCGGGTGAATCAGTGTGATGTTCCCTTTCCGCAACGATATCACTGAGTAACCTTGGCCCTGGTTTGTTGTCGTTCCCACCTCGCCGTATAGGGCAATCTTGTCGAAAGTGATCCGTAGCGTTGCAGTAAAAGCAAGATTTAGGTTGCCCTTCATATATTACCTGCGCTTTATATCCCTCTATGGCCACGATGGGTGGTATGGCAGTTCTATTCGCATAGCTCTGATACCACTGTAAATGTTATAGATGTAAGTTGAAGACCATCTTTAATTTCTAATTTCCCTGACTTTCCCATATTTGTTAAAAAATGACATTATTTTCTCGTTCGGCATTTCTATTGGTAGGTTCATTATTCGGACTAACTTACTATCAACATCTGCACATGTAATAACAACATCAGAGAAGGAACCATTAAATTTTCGTACCTGTGATTTTCCGTTTGTAGTGAGTAATATCTTCTCCATCAGTAGTTTGCTGGTTAGCTTGATGTAAACAGCGGTTTCCAGATTATCGAGTTGAATGGCTTCCAGTTGATCCACGGTAAGTTTTAAGGTTCGCTGAATCCACTCATGAATTTCTGCTGGCCCCGGTTTATTTCTCTTGTCGGTAAATGCACATTTTATTGTATTTCGCCTAATGCTATTGGTTGCCATTGTCACTGTACTGTACTTTACTGAAAAATATTAACGCACCAACTTCACACGCAAGGAAGGCAGAGTACAGCGAACCGCTCTCTGCCAAAGCTCACACCGGACTATCAGTGAGTGGTCCTGAGAGTCGGGATACCAGTCGCTATGGAATGGGAGTGGGCATCTCGGACATATTCTGAGTCGTGCCCTCCTTGTGCTCAGACGGCTAGGACTATACAGTTCACCGGTGGTCCATAACCCGTTAGAGGAGAGATCCTCACTTGGACTATGTGCAAGTAGGGTAGCATCCTGCTTCATGAATTTACCGAGCTCAGAACACTTTAAGCAAGCCTCGGACCTATGGGAGTAATGGAGTCCTACTCCCATTTGACAGGCGAGGGAGTCCTTCGAAACAACTTGGCGAACGAAATGGAATTCGACGGGGAGCTATCAATATTAATGGGGCTTATAGAAGAAAGAAAATAGAACTGGCTGAGTCAGCAAAAAGGATGCATCTCGTTGTGCTAGGAGTAAGTGATATTCGGGTAAGGGGAGATAATGAGGAAGATATGGGAGATTATAAAGTGTACTTGACGAGTGTTAGAAAGGGAAGGGCTCTTTATCAGGAATACCATTGCACGCAACATAGTTTCTGTTAGGCACGTAAATGAGCGAATGATGTGGGTAGATTTTTCAGTTGGAATAATTAGAACAAAAATTGTGTCCTTGTATTCACCATGTGAGGGTGCAGATGAGGATGAAGTTGACACGTTTTATGAAGCATTGAGTGACATCGTGGTCAGGGTCAACAGCAAGGATAGAATAGTGCTAATGGGCGGTTACAATGCGGGAGTTGGAAATAGAACTGAAGGATACGAAAGGGTGATTGGTAAATGAGGGGAAGATATGGAAGCTAATGGGAATGTGAAGCGTTTGCTGGAATTCTGTGCTAGTATGGGTTTAGCTGTTACGAATACATTCTTCAAGCATGAGGCTATTCACCGCTACACATGGGAGGCTAGGGGTACCACATCCATAATAGACTATATCTTAACCGACTTCGAATTCAGGAAATATGTTAGGAATGTACAAGTTCTTCGCGGATTTTTCGATGATACAGACCACTATTTGATCTGTAGTAAACTAAGTACCTCCAGGCCTAGGGAAGAGAAAGTGAAATCTGTCTGCAAAAGAATAAGGGTAGAAAATCTCCAGGACGAGGAAATTAGACAGAAGTACATGGATATGTTAAGTGAGAAGTTTCGAACAGTAGACAGTAAGCAGGTTCAGGATATAGAAAGTGAATGGGTGGCATACAGGGATGCTGTAGTAGAAACAGCAAGGGAATGCCTAGGAACAACTGTGGGTAAAGATGGGAAAAGGCAAACATCTTGGTGGAATGATGGAGTGAGAGCAGCCTGTAAACGTAAAAAGAAGGCTTATCAGAAATGGCTCCAAACAAGAGCCGAAGCAGACAGGGATTTGTGCGTAGATGAAGGAAACAGAGCGAAACAAATAGTTGTTGAATCCAAAAAGAAGTCATGGGAAGATTTTGGTAATAACCTGGAAAGGCTAGGTCAAGCAGCATGGAAACCTTTCTGGACAGTAATAAAGAATCTTAGGAAGGGAGGGAAAAAGGAAATGAACAGGGTTTTGAGTAATTGTGATGAACTCATCATAGATCGCAGGGAATCACTGGAGAGGTGGAGGGAATATTTTGAACATCTTCTCAATGTAAAACGAAATCATCGTGGTGCTGTTGCGAACAGCCAAGCTCATGGGGAGGAGGAAAATGTTGTTGGTGAAATTATGCTTGAGGAAGTGGAAAGGATGGTGAAAAAAACTCCGTTATCATAAGGCAGCATGAAAGGATGAAATTAGACTTGAAATGGTGAAATATAGTGGGAAGGCAGGGATGAAATGGCTTCATAGAATAGTAACATTAGCGTGGAATGTTGGTAAGGTACCTTCAGATTGGACAAAAGCAGTAATTGCACCTATCCCTAAGCAAGGGAACAGGAAGGATTGCAACAACAGTCGAGGTATCTCATTGATTAGTATACCAGGCAAAGTATTCACTGGCATCTTGGAAGGGAGGGTGCGATCAGTCGTTGAGAGGAAATTGGATGAAAACCAGTGTGGTTTCAGACCACAGAGAGGCTGTCAGGATCAGATTTTCAGTATGTGCCAGGTAATTGAAAAATGCTACGAGAGGAACAGGCAGTTGTGTTTATGTTTCGTAGATCTAGAGAAAGCATATGACAGGGTACCGAGGGAAGATATGTTCGCCATACTGGGGGACTATGGAATTAAAGGTAGATTATTAAAATCAATCAAAGGCATTTATGTTGACAATTGGGCTTCAGTGAGAATTGATGGTAGAATGAGTTCTTGGTTCAGGGTACTTACAGGAGTTAGACAAGGCTGTAATCTTTCACCTTTGCTGTTCGTAGTTTACATGGATCATCTGCCGAAAGGTATAAAATGGCAGGGAGGGATTCAGTTAGTTGGAAATGTAGTAAGTAGTTTGGCCTATGCTGACGACTTGGTCTTAATGGCAGACTGTGCCGAAAGCCTGCAGACTAATATCTTGGATCTTGAAAATATGTGCAATGAGTATGGTATGAAAATTAGCTTCTTGAAGACTAAATTTATGTCAGTAGGTAAGAAATTCAACAGAATTGAATGTCAGATTGGTGATACAAAGCTAGAACGGGTCGATAATTTCAAGTACTTACTTACTTACTTACTTACTTACCTTACTTACTTACTTACTTACTTACCTTACTTACTTACTTACTTACTTACTTACTTACTTACTTACTTACTTACTTACTTACTTACTTACTCACTCACTCACTCACTTACTTACTTACTTACTTACTTACTTACTTACTTACTTACTTACTTACTTACTTACTTACTTACTTACTTACTTACTTACTTACTTACTTACTTACTTACTTACTTACTTACTTACTTCAACTCTAAATTAACTGACTTCAACTCTAAATTAACACATGCCGGGTATCGCGTACGAAATGAAGACATTCGAGAGGCATTCCAGTGGTGAAGAAGGTTATGATACTGAGATCAGTAGAAGAGTTGTATATAGAATGTTGAGTGTGTCCTTGATTATACCTAGAAAATGTTAATCGGTATAAATGCTGTACCTTAAACAATTTTCAGGATATTCCACGTATGCTTCGTCATATCTGTTCTACTTCCAAATAGTAATCCCTTAATAATAATAATAATAATAATAATAATAATAATAATAATAATAATAATAATTTATAATAAATTATTATTATTTATAATTTATAACTTATAATTTATAATTTATAATTTATAATTTATAATTTTATAATTTATAATAATAATAATAATAATAATAATAATAATAATAATAATAATAATAATAATAATAATAATAATAATTTATAATAAATTATTATAATTTATAATTTATTATAATTTATTATTATTATTATTATTATTATTATTATTATTATTATTATTATTATTATTATTATTATTATTATTATTATTATTATTATTATTATTATTATTATTCCGGGGTTTTTCGTGGAACGCAGAGGTGAAGGAAGGTGCTGGGGTGAATGGGTCTAACTACAATATCAAGAATTGATTTTAAAACTTAAATTGATGGTTATTTTTTCAGAGTTTCACACAGGACAAGATTTTCATGACAATATTGCAGGTACAAGTAGCAACCATTGAACAAGATTGGGGAAAAGTTGAAGATTCGGAACCTTAACACTTTGGGCTTAAAGCCCCTAGTTTTACCATTTCCTGAGCTACTAGCTCGAATGTAAAAAAGAGCACAAATTTGTACAAGGGCAGAAATCCCCCAATTCAAAGGGCACTTGCTCCCAAAATTACAACATCTAGCCTTGAAGAGACATTCATTAATTTTACAAAAACTTTGAAAAAGAGCTAACAGGCTCTTAGTTTTCCAAGCCTACTCAAGGCAATATCAACTTACAATTTCTGGCCTTTCAAGGTAACACTCACAATTAGAAAATGATTATACAGGGGTATTCAATACCCAACCTACTGGGCCTTTATGGAAAAAGATAGCGGTTAAATAACTGGCCCGAACACAAAATGAATGGAGGCGAATACTTGCACTCCTAGATATGAACATTTAAAACCTATAGGGCACTAGGAATATGAACAGGGGCTATTAGCAAACTACTGAGGTGACTCGTACAGATATTACATTAACACATTACAGTAGGATAAACAGCTAGAGAAAAACTTAGTCACCCCTAACCAAGATGAAGAGGAGCTCGAGAGGGTACATCACTCTCTATCCCCAGTTTACAGTTAAAGATTTTGTGACGTTTTTACATTAGCCGACAGAAAGTTACATTTTTAGGAAAAGTAGGTTACATAGTTAATGATTCGGACCTTTCCCTCGGGTTAAACTGCGGAGTGAGCAAGAAAGAAAGGTGTTATGTGGCCATTACCTTGTTGATGTACTGCTGACCAATGAAAGAGGCCGCCCGCCTCCCGCTTTGACACACACACTCAATAAGATGACGATCAATTGCCCAGAGATGTGAAAAGCAGCAGTTTATAAACCCTCAGCGAAGGTACGAGATCATTCAAGACGAAACCAGCCACACCCTCTCATTTTTATTGGTCACTTTCAAAGTTACACTCAGAATCGAAGTAGAAGCCGGTGATAAGTGGAAAATGAATTACAGAAATTAGAGATTGGCTAGATTCAAAACTGCCGGAAATAAAAGGAAATATGGCCAACCCTAAAATAAATGAACATCAATCAGTAAAAAGACTTATGAATACAAACCTTCTTTGAATTATAAGTTCTTATACCTCGCACCAGGGTCCATGATCATAGTTTTTAGTAGTGTCATCTGTGGAAGAATATCCAAATTTCTTGATGGATAGCAAACAAAACTAGTAGAAATACAGTCAGTTCAGGAAACTTCACAATAACAAAATTACATCTTATTTCTGGGTGACATCTTCTGAGTAAATTTCTAAGTGGTGTAGTTTCAGTTTCCCTCTTTTACCAATAGAGGAGTTCATTTAGGCGCTTAATTTTAAATGCGCGGCATTGAGGTGTACCACCCGGTACAATAATAATAATAATAATAATAATAATAATAATAATAATAATAATAATAATAATAATAATAATAATAATAATAATAATAATAATAATAATAATTGTACCGGGAGGTACACCCCAACGCCGCGCATTTAAATATTGCGCCGAAGAAACTCCTCTACAGGAGAAACACTGAACTTGGAACTAGCCCTATTTAAACCTTTACTCAGAAGATGTCACTACTGTAATTTTAGTATTGTGAAGTTTCCAGTACTGTGTGAATTTCAACTTGTTTTTGTTTTCCGTTCATCAAGAAGTTTAGACATCCCCTCATATAGATGTCACTGCTAGAAAACTATAATCATGCACCCAGGTCCGAAGTGAAAGAACATTTTTGAAGAAATTTTGTATTCATAAGTTTTTTACTAATTGATGTTCATTTATATTTGGGTTGGCAATATTTATCTTTTCTTTCCGCCAGTTTTGAATCCAGCCAATCCCTAATTTTTGTAATTAATTTCCAACCAATCCTGGATTTCTTCGTCGACTTTGAGTGTAAATTTTGAATCGTCCAATAAAAGTGAGAGGGTGTGGCTTGATTATTCATGAAAGGTCTCGAACTTTCTCCGAGGGTTTATAAACTGCGGATTTTCACGTCTCGTGGTCATTTGATCGTCATCTAACTTAGTGTGTGCGTCAGGCAGGAGGCGGGAGGCGCCTCTTTCATCAGGCCGCAGTTCTTCAGCAAGGTAATGGCCGTTTAACATCTTTATTTCTTGCTAGCTCCGCAGTTTAACCCTAGGGATAAGTCCGAAACTTTAACGACGTAACCAAATTCTCTAAAATGTAAGTTCTGCCAGCTAATGTAATAATTTCATAAAATATCTAACTGTAATTCGGGGATAGAGAGTGATTTACCCTCTTCATATTGGTTTCAGGTGACTAGGTTTTGTAACTGATTTTCTTCCTTTCCGTAATGTCTTAAATTTCTTTATTATACGAGTCACCCCCATAGTTTGGGAATAGCCCCTGTTTCATCGGCCTAGTGCCCTTTAGGTTTCAAGTGTTCATATCTAGGAGCACAAGCACTTGCCTCCTTTCATTTTATGTTCGGGCCATTTATTTAACTGTTATTGCTTTTATACGAAGGCCCTATAGTTTTGCTAGGGGCTTTACGTCGCCCCGACACAGATAGGTCTTATGGCGACGATGGGATAGGAAAGGCCTAGGAGTTGGAAGGAAGCGGCCGTGGCCTTAATTAAGGTACAGCCCCAGCATTTGCCTGGTGTGAAAATGGGAAACCACGGAAAACCTTTTTCAGGGCTGCCGATAGTGGGATTCGAACCTACTATCTCCCGGATGCAAGCTCACAGCCGCGCGCCTCTACGCGGACGGCCAACTCGCCCGGTGCTCTATAGTTTGGGTTTGATATACCCCTGTTTCAATTTGTAAGTTGGGCCATGGAAGGCCAAAAGGTGTAAGGTATTTTTGGTGTCGCCTTGTATAGGCGTGGAAAACTGAGAGCACGTCAGCTCTTTTCTTGTGTTATAAAGGTGCCTCTGGGAAGCTTGATATTGTGAGTATGGAGCTAGTCCTCCAATGTATTGAGGGATTTCTGCCCTTTTTTGAATTTGTGCCTTTGTAAATTTTGAGATGAGTGCACGAATTTAGAAGCGAGGGGCTGGAAGCCCGGATTACTAAACAGTCACTAAATTTTGGATGTTCTTGCTTTGTATAAACTTTGTCATGGTACCTGGTATGTCACTGTTATGTCACTAAGTGAAAAGTTGTTAAGTTTTGTTGTTGATTTTTGAAATTACAAAGAAATATAACCTTTGTTAAAGATTTAAATCACTTCATGAATTTGTAGTTAGACCCATTCACCCCGGCACCTTCTTTCACCTCTGCTGGTCCACGGGTTACCCCGTAATAATAATAACAATAATAATAATAATAATAATAATAATAATAATAATAATGGTGTTACGTCCTACTCACTGCATTTGTGTGGTTTATCACCTACAGAATCTCAAATAGCTTGGTCAAATCAATATTATTGAGTGCCTTTTCTAGATATACAAATGCGTTTCACGTAGGTTTGTGTCTCTTTATTCGATTCTCTAAGAAAAGACGTAAGGTTAGGATTGCTTCACGTGTTCCTACATTCCTTCTCGAGATAGACTGATCTTCTCCCAACTGAATTTTAACTTGTCTTTTATAATATTATCCGAAAAATTTATCATACTTGAACTTTTGCTGTTTGAGAGTTTCAGAGGATGGTATGATTTTAATAGGAGATTGTGCAACTGGACAGCCATCCTCTATCACCATTACACAGAGGACAGAATACAGTTGAAGAGTCCTGACCTATGAAGAACGAAATGATTTGATTCCGAAGGGCGTGAAAACGAATGATCCCCTAGACCTCGCAAATTCAATACCGTGGGGTTGAAAAAGAACAAGAGTTGATCAACGAAGTTTATATAGAGGAGATTAAAGAAAAGAGGCTTCCTCCGACTCAGCTAGAAACCATATTGTCACATTCTGAAGATAAAATATCTTCGGAGGTCCCTCATTCGACAAGCAGGTGATGCAGAGGATATTCTATTACTCAGCTAGGAATTTGAAAACGAATACAAAATGTTACTAAATTTCTGTTATATTTATTGTGTAATAATAATGTCATTGCCTTTACGTGCCACTCACTACTTTTGTGCTTTCGAGGACGTTGATATGCCGGAATTTTGTCCCGTAGAAGTTCTGTTGCGTGCCACTAAATCTACCGACATGGGGCTGACGTATTTGAGCACCTTCAAATATCACCGGACTGAGCCAGGATCGAACCTGCCAAAATGGGCTCGGATGGCCAGCGCTCTACCATCTGAACTACTCAGCCCTTTATACATCATTTATGAGGACAGATATATTTTTAGTTTAGATCGGTGTTAGTGTTAAAGAATTAAATCAGACTCTTTCTCTCACTCACACACTAAATAGCTTGGCTGAGTGACTCAGACGATTACGGAGCTGGCTTTCTGGCCCTAATTTTTCAGGTTCGATCCTGGCTCAGTCCAATGGCATTTTAAAATGCTCAGATACGTTAGTCCCGTGTCAGCATATTTACCGGTATGCAAAAGAACTCCACCGAGCTCGATAGGTGCAGTCGCTTAGGTGCGGTCAGTATCCAGTGTTCGGGAGATAGTAGGTTCGAACCCCACTGTCGGCAAGCCTGAAGATGGTTTTCCGTGGTTTTCCATTTTCACACCAGGCAAATGCTGGGGCTGTACCTTAATTAAGGCCACGGTCGCTTCCTCCCCACTCCTACCCCTTTCCTGTTCCATCGTCGCCATAAGACCTGTCTGTGTCAGTGCGACGGAAAGCAACTTGCAAAAAATAAAAAAATAACTCTCACGTGACCACATTTCGGTACCTCGGCGTCCGCGAAAAAGTAAGAATTGTTAGCGGGATGTAAAGTCAATGACATTATTATTACACACTAAATACGACGGCATTTTAGTAAAATGTCCGAGTTTCTTCAATTTGCTTTACGTCGCACCGCACAGATAGGTCTTATGGTGACGATATGATAGGAAAGGCCAAGTAGTGGGAAAGAAGCGGCCGTGGCCTTAATTGAGGTACAGCCCCAGCATTTGCCTGGTGCGACAACGGGAAAGCAAGGAGGACCATATACAAGACTGCCGGCAGTGAACTTCGAACCTTCTACATCCTGGAAGCAAGCTCAGACCTACGCACCCCCAACCGCACGGTTAACTCGCCCGGTGTAAAATTTAGCATTCCTTTTCAAACCTTTAGCTGGCGTTAGAATATCCTCAGCGTCATCTGCATGTCGAAAGAGGCAACCCCGTTCAGGGGGTGAGTTTCTTAACAGTGAGGTTACTAACCGAGTTCGACGTTACTTGACCTACTTGAGCTTCATTTTCCCTATCTAACCTACCTTGGCCACTGTTGCACTATTTCGACCACGAAGGCGTTGAATTTCGAGCCCTAGGGAGTCTTCCCTTTCCACGACCTTCATTTCATTTCATTTTCTGATGTTATCCTTCTTAATAGGTGAGAATTCTTCGACTATATTCTATCCTATACAACCATGACATCACCTTTCACTTTTCTCTTCTAAAACTCTCAAGCAGTAATATTATAAAAGGCAAGTTTACTCTGAATTAGGAGAAGATCAGGTTAGCTGGAGAATAAATGTAGGAACACGTTAAGCCAGGGATGGCGAACCTATGCCACGCGTGTCACTAGGTGACACGCGAACACGAATTCGGTGGCACACCACATGAACATAATAATATTTTATATATACGTCTTGTACTACAGACAATACATATCTTATAGTGTTTCACGTGTAAGAAATAAATATCGAAAATCTAAATACTAGTTCCATTCGGACGTGCAATATGGCAACACTGCTACATTGATAGCTCCCAAAGTCAAGTGAGATAGTGTCGTTTTCTGGTGGTTTTGTATACGGGTATCGCAAACATATTTTCGGTGCCGAAAAGAACAGAAACTTAACAAATGTGGTGATGACCGTATTTTTCAAGAACTCTGGCCAAGGGAATTCTGACTGATAAAAAGATGTGTTACCTGTGTTCGGAAACAATTCTATCCCCCACATTTAATGTAAAGCGCAATTTCAAGACTGGTCATTCAGATATTTGTTCCATTTCAAATGAAGAAAGAAGAGAGTTCTTTTCACAAAATGTCGAACATTACACAAACAAACTAGTTCTTGTGTATCATATTTCCACCCTAGGAATAATATCAGTGAGGCTGCATAGTACAGCATGCGTGACGGTGAGTTGTTGAAAGAAAGTTTCTTATTGACGTCCGACACGTTATTTGAAAACTTCCCTAACAAACAACTAATAATTAACAGAATTAAAGGAATGGCAGCCAACTGAACTGCTGTCAAGGATAGAGTAATAAAAATGAGTGAAGAAGAGAGCAGTTGAAAGCTAATTTGGATAACTCCCATATGTATGCAGTATGTTTTGATGAAAGCATGAATGGGACCATACAAACAAGGATAGCTGTGGTTTTTTTTAAGATTTCCTTATGGAAGTGTGATGAGGGAGAAATTAGTTTAATTGTTGAGCGTACAAACTACAACATGGGAAGATAATGAAGCTAATGGAGGAATTGAAGTCCATTCTGAATATTAGTACTTTTGATTTTTATATCTAATAGTTTTTTTACAATTTGTTTTACGTCGCACCGACACAGATAGGACTTGTGGCGACGATGGGATAGGCTTACGAGTGGGAAGGAAACCGTTGTGTCCATAATTGAGGTACAGCCATGCAATCAAATATATTTACAAGATATATGTATAATAAATAAATAAATAAATAAATAAATAAATAAATAAATAAATAAATAAATAAATAAATAAATAAATAAATAACATATTATGAAACATAATCAGGAATATGGAAACGAAGTCAGAGGGGGGGGAGGGATTGTAGGTTTTAGACATCCCTTAATGGAAAACAAGTGGCACAGTCAACAGGTGAGAATAATAAACCAGACTTAAAATGGCACACTAGTTGGAAAAGGTTCGCCATCCCTGCGGTTAAGCAATCCTAACTTTACGTGCGGTCTTAGAGGATCGACTTAAGAAAGACAAACCTACGTACATGACATTCCTAGATCTATAAAAGGCACTAGATAATGTTGATTGGACCAAGCTATTTTAGATTCTAAAGGTAAATGAAATGGCGTATGGCTTTTAGTGCCGGGAGTGTCCGAAGACAAGTTCGGCTCGCCAGATGCAGGTCTTTCTATTCTACACCCGTAGGTGACCTGCGCGTCGTGATGAGGATGAAATGATGATGAAGACAGCACATACACCCAGCCCCCATGCCATTGGAATTAACCAATTAAGGTTAAAATCCCCGACCCGGCCGGGAATCGAACCCGGGACCCTCTGCACCGAAGGCCAGTACGCTGACCGTTCAGCCAACAAGTCGGACATTCTAAAGGTGAACGGGATCAGATATCGCAAACGAAGAATTATTGACAATCTGTGCAAAATTCAATCTACAGTGATAAGAATCGAAGGCTATGAAAGAGAAGCAGCAATCCAGAAAGAAGGAGGCAAGTCTTCAGTTCGTTTTCAATGTTTACACAGAACAGTGAAAGAGGAATTTGGAAAAAGGAATCACAACCCAAGGACAGGAAATCAAAACACTGAAATGTGCCGATGATTTTGTTAATTTGTCTGAGTCTTCAGAACATCTGGAGAAACTGCTGGAGTGTATGGACACAATCCTGGACGAGGAGTACAAGATTAAAATTAATCAATCCAAAGCAAAGGTAATGGAGCGTAGTCAAATGAAATCAGACGATGCAGGAAATGTTGGATGAGGAAATGAAGTCTTACAGGAAGTAGAAGAATATTGTTCCTTGGGTAGCAGAATAACTAACGATGGCAAAAGTAAGGAGAACATAAAATGCAGATTAGCACAAGCAAGGCCTTTCTTAAGAAAATAAATTTGCTCACTTCGAGCACTGATATAGGAGAGAAGTTTTTGAAGACTTTCGTCTGGAGCGTGGCATTGTATAGAAGTGAAACATGGACGATAACTAGGTGAGAAATAAAGAGAATAAAGAGAATAAAGAGAGACGGTAGCGCGTCGGCCTCTCACCGCTGGATACCGTGGTTCCAATCGCGGTCACTCCATGTGAGATTCGTGCTGGACAAAGCGGAGGCGGGACAGGTTTTTCTCCGGAAACTCCGGTTTTCCCTGTCATCCTTCATTCCAGCAACACTCTCCATTCTCATTTCAATGCATCTATCACTCATTAATAAATCACTTTGGGAGTGGCGACCCCATCGTACTAACAGCCTACATCCCTCACCCGGTCAATGACTGGAAAACAGGTTGTAGGTTTTCATTTTTCAGAAGATTTTGAAATGTAGTGTTAGATGGGTAGATCGATTCACAAATGAAGAAATACTGAATAAAAGCGGCGCGAAGAGAAACATTTGGCAAAATTTGGCCAGAAGAAGGGACAGAATGATGGGGCACATCTTAAGACACCCGGGACTTACTCAGTTAGTTCTTGAGGGAAGTGTGGGCGGTAAGGACGGAAGGGGCAGACCAAGGTGTGAATATGACTAACAGATTAGAGTAGAAGTATGCTGAAGTAAATATGTAGAAATGAAAAAAAGTTACCACGGAATAGGGTGTCATGGAAAGCTGCATCAAACAAGTCTCTCGACTGATGACCCACACAACAACAACAACTTTGTTATCGTGCGATAGCTCCCTCTGTGGACCAGTGATAGAGTGTCGGCATCTGTATCACAATATTGCAGGTTCAAATCTGGCAGAGGTATTCCGATCTTTAAAAGGTTGTATGATGTTCGCATGTAATTGTTGTTTACCTAACAAAATTAATTAAATCTTAGCCATAGCTCCGCCAACATACGATAACGTTTCTCTGTCGCATGGAAGATGCCATGGGCTGTGAGTTGTTGCCCGCGTTACGCCGAAGTGTTTGTGTCAAATCAGACAGTACGAAATCTGCTGCACGATGGAGGATTGATGCCAAGAGCTCTCTTAAACCACATCACAGGGCAGCTCGTGTGACGTAGATAACAACTCTCAGCCCATGGGATCAGGAACAGTGGAAGTTTACGTTACGTTCCCATGAGGCCACCATAAGCCTTCACCCATACAACAGGAACATTACAGTCTGGAGAAAATTCGATGAGAGACGGAACGAGTCTTTCATCCTGGAGCGCCAGCAGCCGCTTTGGATCCATCATATTGTACGGTGGGATCATGTTTCATCGACGCACGCCTGCAATTCCTATTCATGGTAGCATGACTGGTCTAGTATACAGAGATACTAGTCTTCAACCTTCAGTTAGAATATTTGCTGCCACTGTGGGTCAGGGCCTTGAACTAGTGCAGCGTTCTTCAAACTGGGTTCCGCGAAGAGTTCAGTTGACCAATCACCACCCCTGATCTGCATTTAGTGCAGTAGCCCAAGTGGCAGATTTCCTATCTGTTGTTTACTTAGACTTTTCTTAAATAATTGCAAAGCATCTGGATATTTACTGAACATTTCCCTCGGTAAGTTATTCTAATCCCTAACTCCCCTTCCTATAAATGAATATTTGCCCCAATTTGTCCTCTTGAATTCCATCTTTACCTTCATTTTATGAAGGTATCTACTGTAAAAAATTCCACTCAATCTTATTTGGCTACAAATGTCACTCCACGCCATCTCTCCACTAACAGCTGAAAACATAACTTACCACATAGCTGAGCAGCTCGTCTCCTTACTCCCAATTCTTCGCAACTCAAACCTTGCAACATTTTCGTAACTCTACTCTTCTGTAGGAAATTACCCAGAACTAATCGTGCTGCTTTCCAATGTATCCATTCCTGTTCTCGTAACGAATAATCCTGGAGAGAGTTCCCTTACACTAGAACCATACTCTAGTTGGGCTCTTACCAGAGAATGATAATGCCCTCTCCTTTATATCCTTATTATTTGTGAACTTACAACCTCAGAGCCTCCGTGGCTCAAGCGGCAGCGCGTCGGCCTCTCACAGCTGGGTTCCGTGGTTAAAATCCCGGTCATTCTATGTGAGATTTGTGCTGGACAAAGCCGAGGCGGGACAGGTTTTTTTCCCCGGGTACTCCGATTCTCTCTGTCATCTTCCAATCCAGCAACACTCTCCAATATCATTTCATCTGGCAGTCATTAATCAAGGCCCCAGAGGAGTGCGACAGGCCTCGGCATCTGGAACAATTCCTATCCTCGCCGCAAGATGGGGTCTTCACTCATTCCATCCCTGACGCGGTCACTGACTGGAAAATAGGTTGTAGGTTTCTTACAACCTGATTTTTCACCCCGTTTACCATCATACTATTGTTTGGTGCCCAAAACAAAACATTGCCCAGGTCTTAATGTAGTCTCTCACAATCCTCTAACGTATATATCACTTCGTACAGAATAACATCATCCACACAAAATCCTTATCTGTGAGTCCAGTACTCAAATTGAACATCAAGTTGTTTCCGCATAACGGAAAGTCTGTGTTACGCACTTCAGCTTGATGAAACTCTGACGTTGTTGGTGTATCAGGAGTTCTTGTTGTCGTGAGGGGCATTCAGTCGAAGATGTCTCTCAAGCCTCTAAAGGCTCCGACAGTTGGGGAGGATATGTTTAATTTCGGTGGTTTCTATCTGAAAGTAAACGGATATCTTGGAACGATCGCATTCATGGTCAAATGTTGTTACTGGCAAATAGATTTATCACCCGTGTTAAGAGTGCGGTGTCGAAAGTCGAGAGTAACCACTTGGTCATCCACATACAAGCAAAAGAAGTGAAATACATCCCACTGAATCTTCAAAGTGTGCTTAATGGAGCAGTTACACTAGTGGTTTTATAAAATCTTCACCCCTGACCTGTCGAGTTTTCACGCTGAATTCCATAACTGATGAAGCCGGGCTCCATCTGACAGGACATGTAAACTCTAAGAAGTCCGCCTTCGTAGGGTAACGTCCTCGAGGGCTCGGGATTGGTTTCCTGTACTGCCAGAAATTTAAGAATGGCAGGAGGGCTGGTATGTTCTTGAAATGGTACATGCAGCTCAACTCCATTTAGTGGTTGTGCCTGGAAACAGTTGCACCCCCCGCCCCCCGTGTTGAGGACACGAGTATACTTAATTCCCAGAACACCAGATACTGGTCAGCAATCAATCCCTGTATAATTCATGAAGAACCTCTTCACATTTTTTAAAATCTGAGTGTGGTGTGCTGTTTCTGAAAGTCGGATTGTGCGTCCCATATTATTTCAAATGAAATTGAACACTAGTGTTTATATTGAAATCTTTGAAGAATTACGCACTGCTGACACTCCCATGAACGTTCTTACATTGTCTTTGAACAGGATGAGGCGATCTGTCTCACCTCACGCGAGTAAGTCTCACGAATTCGTGACAGATTCATAGATGAAAGGACTTATAACAACGAATTATGGCCGCCACGATCGCCGAACCTATCCACTTGTGAGTTTTATCTGCAGGGCAGTCTGGAGTGAAAAGTGTAAGCAGATAATTTGTGAACCATTACTCTAACCTTCTAAAAGTGAGGAGTACACCAACAGGTGGACTATGATTTAGAAAGTATTACAGAACTTTGTATTCTTATAATCACTGCCCACGAAAGTATTTCACCGATCTTGTGTGTTACAGAAACTGGCTAGTAATTAAGTTGCGGGAATATCGAGCGGCAGCTGGTCCAGACAAGAGCGCACAGCTGACAGTGATGGAGCGCCCTCTAACTGTTTACCTTCGTGATCCGTTTGTTCACCTGCTCCATTCCCTTGAAGGCTTCAAAAACAGCGTAACGAGTTGGGAACAATGTTCTTACAAATTGGAGCCTTGCTGCACAAAAATGAGTTAGCATCAATTATGGGGGCTTACCGCGGCAAAAGGAACACAATCATTGATTGCTGGAGGAGCTGGCAGTGAGTGGAAAACAATTGAATCATTGATAGCGGAGAAGACGATCGCTCAGTTCGAATATCTTCCCTTTAAGAAAAATGATACTTCACCGTCCATTAGGAATTATACCACGTGAGATGCTGGCTTCGCGTACACAGAGTTCCACCTATGATGAGCATTGCTGACACTCTACCGGGTTCCTCATTTTAATAAATGTGATTATTCAGCAAAGATATCCACCTTAAATTACCCGTGACTCTCCGTAATTTCCCTTCTTATAAATTAATATTTGCCTCAATTTCGTGTCTTGAATTACAATATTTTTATATTATGATTTACCCCACGTTTAACAGCTCCAGTAAGTTCATCCTTCTACTAATATCATTCTGCGCCATTCCTTTCCAGTTTGCAACTTTTCGGTCAAAAGAGTAGTGTTAAGAAAATGCTGTAAACACTGGACTGGGAAGACTTGGGAGTAAGGAGACGAGCTGTTCGACTAAGCTGTATGTTCTGACCTGTCAGTTTGTAGATGGCGTGGAATGACACTAGTAGATGAATAAGCTTGTGTGAAGCTTATAAAGGTAGGCAAGATCATAATATAAAGAAAAATTTACACAGAAGGTTATCAACGCACCTCTCAAAGGCAATGCACCCTTTGCACTCACTGGCTGGCGGTCATTGGCGGGCGATCACGTGCTTATATAATGAAAGGTGTTGAGCTGGAGGAGGAGAGGGGCAAATGTTGCTAGCATCGAAAATAAAAATCACACTTGTACCAATATTTTTTCTGTCAATACCTGTAATTCAACTGTATTGGTAAGAAAATTTATAAACATTCGTTGGTAACCTTAGGTGTAAATGCGGCCTTAAATACCGTCAAATCTGAATACCCGCACTGCAAATGGTAGATGAGGCCATACTATTATTATTATTAGTAGTAGTAGTAGTAGCAGTAGTATTTTTATTTCGGTCTTCTACGGACGACGCTATTTCAACTGCTTACTCCTACCATCTTTCACATTTGCCCCGTGTTTCCGCATTATTTTTTGGTGACCATCCCTCCGTTCTTCGACCCACTTCTTGCAGATTTTCATTTTGGGTTTCGACTGAAAACTCTGTACTTCCCCAAGTTTCTTCCTTAAAGAGTCACGTTCCAAGATGTCCTCATGTGAGATCCCCAGATTGTATAGGTATTTTTCCACCTCTATAAACCAGATCCTTCTGGTTTTCTTTCCCGCAAAGTAGGCGCAGATTCGATTGTACAATCTTCTGGGGATTATTCGTGTCAAGTGGCCATGGAAAGAGATTTTAGTTTTGCGTATGGTGTCCGTTACCTTATCCACGTGTAGATACAGTTCATCGTTGTGTCGTCTTCTGTACTCTCCTTATTCTTTGACCCGACTCAAAATTTTCCTTTAAATCTTCCTCTCTTTGGCTTCCAGTTGTTCTGCCTGGCCTTCCTTATTCGTCGCAATGCATTCTGATGCATATAGCGCTTCCGGTGTAATAATGGTACAGGAAGGCCTGAGGCCTGAGTTTGGCCTTGAAGGACACTGTTCGTTTATTGTAGGTGTCTGGTTAGACGGTAAACCATTTCCATTTTGTTGATCCTTGACACAAATGCTTCCTTTTCACGAATATTGGGCTCTATCCGCTCACCCAGGTATTTGAATTTCTCTGCCTTTTTTTCCCTTCGTTCACCTTGAGTTATCTGGGTGCTGACTCCACGTTCGTTATAAAATATGTTTCCTCGAACGAAATCTGATGCCCTGCTTTTGCTGCTTGCATCTGTAATTGACTTGATTTGTTGTGTGGCCGTGTCGAGAGAATTAGACAGAATTGCAAGGCTATCTGCGGATGCTAAACAGTCGATTGTCAGGTCCTTGTTCTTACAACCTAGTCTGACACCATTCTCTACACCTTTCTTACACAATTCTTTACGGCACTCACGAATAATTTTCTCGAGAACACAGTTGAATAGCATACGTGAGAGCCCATCTCCCTGCCTTACCCCTGTCCGTATTTCGAAGGACTCAGAAATCTCTCCCCTGAATTTCACTTTGGAGGTCGTGACCAACAGGGTTTTATGAATGATTGTTCTTGTCTTATTTTCTAAACCCAATTATTTTAGAACCCGGATGAGGGTACTTCGATCCAGCGAGTCGTAAGCCTTCTCATAGCCAACGAAGGTCACTACAAATTTCTTACTTCATGTATGGTAGAACTGATATTAGATTCATGATTTGCTCAACACAAGATCGCCCTTTCCTAAAACCGCTTTGGTATTCTCCCAGTTGCTGATCTAGCTGTGCTTCAGTTCTCGTTTGAAGTGCTTCGCGAGAATCTTGTATGTTACTTAGAGGACTGATATGCCACGATAATATTGTTTACGTCCTCTTCGTCACCGTTCTTGTGCAGGGGTTGAATCAGGGCCGATGTTCAGTCACTTGACAGTTTCTCTGTTTTCCAAATCTCCCGAATGATATCCCTAAGCTTGTCAACTGCTTTATCACGTGCATACTTCCAAAGCTCAGCAAGTATTGAGTCCTTACCTGGTGCTTTATAGTACTTAAGTGGTAGAAAGATCTGCCTGATTTCTTCTCTGGTTGTTGGACTTGAGACTGGATTAAGGGGTATATTTTCTTAAAAGGAAAATTTTGATGTTGGAGCCTCACAGATGAGGAGGGACTCAAAGTATTTTGCCAGGATCTTACTGTTGTCTTTGTCGCTGTAAGCAACTTCCCCATCGGAATTCCTTAAGTGTGTATTTACTGATATTTTGCTTGAAAGTTTTGTAGAAGTCGCGAGTGTTGTTCTTTTTGAAACCTTGGTCTACCCGTGCCAAATAATGTTTGTGGAATGCTCGTTTTACCCTGCATATGGTTTTGTCAGCCTGCTTTCTCGCGATCAGGAACTTCTTTCTGTTTTCTTCATTCTTCCGCTTGTTCCATCGCAGCCAGGCAAGTCGCCTTTGGTTTATGGTATCGTCGCATTCATTGGTCCACCAAGGATGCCTCCTCGATTTTGACAATGGGATGGGTTCTTTTGCTGTTTGAACTATGGCTTCTTTGAGTTGTTCCTAATTCTGTGGCTGAAGTCATTCAAGTTTCTATTATTATTATTATTATTATTATTATTATTATTATTATTATTATTATTATTATTATTATTATTATTACTGTACATCAATTTAGGAAGGGTCGGCTTGTGCCGGTAACATAATGGGCTGACTCGGCCTAAGTAAGGAGTCACCCTCTTGATCATGAAACTATAGGTACATATATCTACAAATATTTACAACAGAAATAATTACAACATATACATTTATACAATGAACATGCACAGATGATGTCATTAAACAACTTCTTATGTCCCCGTTTTGCGAATCTGCTCTTCAGTATTTCTGGAACTGCAGCCTGGAACTTCGAGCTGTTTGGTGTGAGTCAGAGGAAAAATGTCGTTCCTAGAAACTTTCTCACAATGTGGCAGGTGACCTGGAGGGTGGCTTTCTGTAGCTCAACGTATGTGTGATATGCAGGTTTAATGCGGCCAGAGAGCTGTGCAAGCTTTTTGGAATAACACCGGTACATGATATTACTATTGGAACTGTGGTGACTGATTCTAGTTTCCACAGGCGCTGTATTTCTATTGCCAGTTCTGTGTATTTTGATATCTTTGTGGCTATTATTGTTTGCAGATTGGAGGTGTTTGGACAAGCAATTTCCTGCCCCATTGTCACCATAAGACCTATCTGTGTCGGTGCGACGTAAAGCAACTAGCAAAAAAAAATTGTTACTGAGCGTGTCATCGGTTATGACTTCTCGGTCCCATAATAGTTTGTATGAAAAGTTTTCGAGAACGGGTGGAGGTGTGTATTTCCAATATACTGTTGATGACTGAAGAAATCCACATTTTACAGAAAGTTTCAGGTGAATGATTTTTGCTACCTGAGCATGTCGGTGCTTATACTCGGTGTTGGCCAAATGTGAGCAACCAGAGATGACGTGCTGTATGCTCACTATAGTTCTGGAACAGCGGCGGCAGTTGTCTGAAACTATTATTATTATTATTATTATTATTATTATTATTATTATTATTATTATTATTATTATTATTATTATTATTATTATTATTATTATTATTATTATTATTATTATTATTATTATTATTATTATTATTATTATTATTATTATTATTATTGCCGGGCTGATTGGCTCAGACGGTTGAGGTGCAGACCTTCTGAGCCCAACTTGGCAGTTCGATCCTGGATCAGTCCGGTGTTATTTAAAGGAGCTCAAATACGCCAGCCTGGTGTAGGTAGATTTACTGCCATATTAAAGCGCTCCTGTGGGAGATTTACAGGCACGTGAAAGAACTTTTGCGGGACTAAATTTCGGCACCTCGGCGTCTCGAAAAACCGTGAAGGTAGTTAGTGGCACGTAAAGCCAATAACAGCGTTGTTCCATTCTGTGGAGCGCAATAGAATTTATTTAGCTGATGCTGACTTTTCTCTTCTCCCAAAATCTCCTCATCTGGGCACTGAAAATTTTGCTCCGATCTTCAGTCTATGGTTAATTGGTCTTGGTATTCACTTTATCAGCAAAAATGATGGTTGCTGGCGGTTGTTTTGAATTGGAGTCGATCTTGAATAGATTTCTATGGCATGGCAGTTTTCTGAATGGCTTTTCCTATTTCACTAAGTCAGTTATTCTTGACTTTCCTTGAGAGAGCAAGGTTGAGAATCTTATTGGTGAGCCTGACATTGTTCATTCTGAGAATGTGGCGATAGCAATTGAATCGCCTTTTTCTGATGGTGACAGTGACCTTTTCGTTTTATGATGATGATGATGATGATTATTATTATTATTATTATTATTATTATTATCTGTTAATGATCCCTTTCGGAATACACGAAGCTTTATTTATGATTTCGTTTGCGGAGGATCCAGGGTGCTTCCATCTGTTGACTAAAGATCCTCTTCCTTCCTTCCGTCCACTTGGTACCTGATCTTTTTTGGTGCTCCATTCTCCGGAGTAACATCCCACTTGTCAATTTTCTTTCTATATACATTACGATTCAAAATTTCTTCTGGTTGAATTAGCGTTCTTCATGTCCGCTTTTGTTTCTTGTATCCAAAGGAAATTCTTCAGTTTATCAACTCTTTCAAGAACTTGTGAGTTAGTCTGGTTTCTGGAAGCCTCTTAACATGTCTGTTAAATTTTAGCGTTCTTTTCCTGAGGTCTGCCGCAATATTAGGTAATTTTTCTGTTGATTTCCGGGTTCGGAGGCGGTACCCTTCTCCCGTGTGTCTTGGTCCTAACATTTTCCTCATGATTTTGAGCTCTTCTTTTAAGATATTTTCCAGCTCGCCCTTTTTATGAAGCGGTAGAGTTTCCCCTACATATAAAGCCTCAGATTTGATTACAGTATTGAAATGTTTATTATTATTATTATTATTATTATTATTATTATTATTATTATTATTATTATTATTATTATTATTATTATTATTGTTTATTTATCGTATGATGTACACAGAAAGATTATATAAATAAGTATGCAATATATACACAATATATACAAACAGAAGCCTATAGTTCCAAATCAAGTCCATTGATCCATTATAAGGCCTCCTCAGTTGCGTTATGAATGTCCTCTTTTACGGTTTTCGGAGATGCCGAGGTGCCGGAATTTAGTCCCGCAGGAGTTCTTTTACGTGCCAGTAAATCAACCGACACGAGGCTGACGTATTTGAGCACCTTCAAATACCACCGGACTGAGCCAGGTTTGAACCTGCCAAATTGGGGTCAGAAGGCCCGCGCCTTAACCGTCTGAGCCACTCAGTCCGGCTGGCGCCCCTTTTAGTCACCTCTTACGACAGGCAGGTGATACCGTGGGTGTTATTCTACCGCCCCCATCCTGAGAGGAAGATATGCCGTGGAATGAAATACCAATATCTGAAATCTGTAGAATTTCTGCATTTTGTGTGGAATTCATTCTCCTGCATTTTCAACATAAAATTATTCTTATAATCCTTGTTCTTTACAAACCCGTGGAATTAAGGTAAAATGTCGCTTTTTGATCTCCGTGCAAGTCTGAAAATTCTTCCCTTAATGAAAGTAACATCTCTTCTTCTTTCCTGCCCGTATCTGCTCTTTTCAATTAGGCACGCCCAAATTTACTTGGGTTCGGTACGGAAAAAGGAAATGGCGTGTATTCCAAAAGCTGAAATTTATCTATAACAATAGGGAGAGAAAATTTCGGGTGTATCATTCTTAGTCATGACAGTAACAGCTATAAAGGCCAAGAGGAAATTCATTAACAGTGAGTTCGCGTGATCTTTGACCCTATCAGATTCGACCTTGATTCATTCGTGCAGTACATACAAATTTGAATGTTATCTAATAGGTATTAAAATACCAGATTGAAACGTTAAGCTGCCTATGAATTTATATGTGATTGCATTTAATAATTATGCTCTACAATTTGCATATTGTATACCCACCTCCGCAGTGTAACGATAATGCAGTTCGTTGTCATCCTCAGAGCCCTTGGTTCGATTCCCGATATGGCCAGAAAGTCAAAAATAGCACGGTAGCGGGTGTATAGTTCTAGTAGGGGTGTGTGCGCCGTTGCACCATAGCAATTCACAATTAATTTACAATACTTGTAAGGGATAATTTTAATTTGTTTTATGAAGATGTATGAATACCTATGCGACTGTTTGTAATGATTACATTAAATATATGAGAGTTGTAAGCTATAATGTGACTTCTAAATACCCTCATAAACATATGAAGAGATATGAAAGTGTCTTTGACAACACCATTAATGTGATTACTTCAATGAAGGTATTTCTATATATTAACACCTAGGCACATAGTAATCCTCACCTTGTACTTTCAACCCATCAACCCGGTAATTAAAATGGGAGAAATGTTGTCCTGGGTGAAATTTACAACCTGATTTTTCACTTCGTTTACAATCAAACTATTTTCTGCTGTCCATTTCACAACATAGTCAAGGTCCTTTCCCATTCGCTCACAATCCTCAGACGTATGTTAAAATCTTTATAGAGTAACATCATCCACAAAAGCCCTCATCTCTAATGCCAGTTCCTCATTCATTTAAGTCATATACAGGGCGTACCATAATTCATGTAAATACACGATACTACATGCTGTATCAGAATTAATAGCGCAAAGTGAAACAGCTGTAAATACACAATACTATATGGTCTATTCAAATTAATAGCACAAACTGAAACAGCTATAAATACATAATCAGGGTGTATCATAATTCGTAGTGCAAACTGAAACAGCTATTAAGTACACATTAATGCAGGATGTATCATAAAAATAGCGCAAACTGAAACAGCTGTCAATACACAATACTACATAGTCTATTCAAATTAATAGCGCAAACTTAAACATCTGTAATTACATGATACTACAGGGTGTAGCATAATTAATAGCGCAAACTGAAGCAGCTATCAGTACACGATACTACAGGGTGTATCATAATTAATAGTGCAAACTTAAACAGCTGTAAGTACACGATTCTACACAGTGTATCATAATTAATAGCGCAAGCTGAAACAGCTGTAAATACACGATTCTACATGGTGTATCATAATTAATAGCGCAAACTGAAACAGCTGTAAATACATGATACTACAAGGTGTATCATAATTCATAGCGCAAACTGAAACAGCTATAAGTACACGATACTACAGGGTGTACCATAATAAATAACGCAAACTGAAACAGCCATAAATACGCGATACTAGAAGCAAAAAAGTCTTCGTAAGCATGGGTCCGCAAGCTAGCTGTTTGCGAGATACAGTAATTTAGAACTTGTGGTTACACGTCATCTGTGACTTCATTGCGTGTAAACATCATCCTATTTAGGTAAAGTTTCCAATAAACACAGCTGTTTTATTATAACTCCACGTCTCGAAAATGTTTAATTGCGTAAGCAAAGACCACACCACGGACCGTTTCCACTACACAGGAAGTAAACAGCATACCTGGCGCTCCTCAAACAACTGACTTAAGTGGTACTGTTGCGTTTGGAGTCATCTGGGCTTAAACCCACATGCTGTGCATGAGACACCACATCAGCGACGTATGATTAGGGGCACTATATGATCGCTTTATTGCGCTGTGCATCTTACCAAACAAACTCAACGGACGGAATTACCTTCGGCATCATCTTCCAGGATTGCCCGTATCAGGGTACAAGGACGACACTTTGAACACTTCCTTTAAGTACGAGTAAGAATACTGTACAGTAATTGTAAGATATTCAGTATGATTGTTTCCTGTTCAATAAAAACAACTGCACTGCTACCAAGGTAAGGAAAGGGTTATTCTGCCCGAAGGCAGGTCCGAACCTCCGCAGAGGTGTTCCTGAGCCGGAGTTTACGTGCGGTAGGGTGGCCAGTTCCTTTCCGCTCCTCCATTCCCTTACCCCCGCCACCAACAGCGCGTGGAACCCATCCAACTCCTGACCACGCCCAATGTTGCTTAACTTCGGAGATCTCACGGGATCCGGCGTTTCAACACGGCTACGGCCGTTGGCACTGCTACCAAATCATTGGTAAATTTTCCTAACTAGGATAATGTTTACTCACAATAAAGTCAGTGATAACCGGTAAACACAATTCTAAATTATCTCGGAAACGACTCGTTTGGGGGTCCATATTTACTAAGACATGTTTACTTTTAGTATCATGTATTCACAGCTATATCAATTTGACCATTAATTATGATACAATCTGTATAGAATAACATAAACTTCCAAAAATAATGCCTTGATAAGCCAATCCCTTAATAACTATAGGATCAGATAAGCCTTCACCCACTCCTAATTCTCTCCTCTTTTCTAGAAATATAGCCATCCTTTCCATCATTCTCTTGTTTAGACCAATTTGCATCACTTTTGTCAGTAGGCCTACTCTCTCATGATCTACCCAATAAAATCCGTGGGTAAGTCGACAGCGATATAGTCGATTCATCCTCCTGGCTGTAAAATGTTTGCTATATCCTGCAGGAATAACACTTCCTAAACCCGAAATGCCTTTTATCAAACCAGTTAGAAATTTCGCAAACGCGTCTAATATGATCAGAGAGAATGCGTTCCTTGAGATAACATGCAACACATGTCAATCTGCAATTATTCGCTTTATATTCATTGCCCCTTTCTTTGTACATTTGGTATAAGTACTTCATACATACAGTAGTCAAGTAAGTTCTCCAGATATGGTGCTATATGCCAGTCCATTGCCTTAAGTTAATCCACAGAAATCTTATCAATGTAACCTTTTATTCTCATTTTCAACTTCTGTATTTATTTGTAATTTTTTTTTTCACAGATTAACTTCACCCCACCAACCTGGACCTACTGTTTTGGCAAGCCAGGCTTTGACTGTCACAGGGTGAATGTTAGAGGAATAACACCTATTTTTAAAACTTTGATCCCATTGTCCCTGCTGATAGCATCTTGTAAGGGCCCCTCGCCAGGGTTACAAGTGAAATCTGGTCAACGGTGTTAAAGGCGGATGAGGAATGTGAGCCCCAACGGTTGAGAGAGCGGAAGAACATAGTGGAGTAACATAATCCCAAGTTAAGCAACCATGATATTGTCACAAAAAGACGTATCGTTTACTTATCATGAGGAACGGAACCCAAGATCCGGCAGGACAACAAACGAGACTTCCCAGTTCGTCATTGAGCGAATGGAGACGAATGCTACGGATTAAATGGATTGAAAAATGGGCAATCAAAAGAGTTTTTCAAGAAATTCAAAAGAAGGGAGGACTGATGCTAACGATAAAGAGAAGAGATTAATTCACTGGCCACACCTTGCGACATAATACCTTTCTTACCAAGTTGCTGGAAGGAAAAATCACGGGGAAGAAAGGCTGAGGACGACGGAGGTAAACATTTCTTCAAGGCTTGGCACAGAGTCTACATTATTGTTCCTATTATGCCATGAAATGGGGAGCTGAGGACAGAAAATATTGGTTGCATAGACAAGGCATCGCCTTTAGAAAACGATGAGGTAAATTTCAATACTTTTTTAGTCGTAATCTCCTCCTCAACTTGGAAATTAGCATTAACGGGCTAAATGTCCGACTCGTTGGCTGAAAGGTCAGCGTACTGGCCTTCGGTTCAGAGGGTCCCGGGTTCGATTCCCGGCCGGGTCGGGGATTTTAACCTTAATTGGTTAATTCCAATGGCACAGGGGCTGGGTGTGTGTTGTCTTCATCATCATTTCATTCTCATCACGACGCGCAGGTCGCCTACAGACGGCAAATAGAAAGACCTGCACCTGACGAGCCAAACCCGTCCTGGAATATCCCGGCACTAAAAGCCATACGACATTTCATTTTACCGGCTAAATAATTCTGCCTTCTGTAAATCTTGACATATACACTCCTCTTGGTCCTTCCTGGAAACATTTTCTGCCTTGAAGTACATATGCGTACTCTTACGTTTTTCACTTAAATTCACGTTACAGTCAATATTGGTTGTCATCCTGTTATCCTTAATTATTATTATTCCATATGCCAGAAGGATACAGGTTTACAAACAATGATAAGTTTTTTACAACTAGGCCTATATACTTATTTGAGTAGCCTTAAAACATGCAGAATGAGACTATGATCACAAGATGTAGTAGTGTCAGAGTTGAATGTCCAACATGCTTAACCATTTTACAGCTTCTACAGTGACCTCGAGGATGTCCTGCACTGTTCCGTTGAACTCCCTGAGTGGGCAATCCAGTAATGACATCTGCCATGTTGGGTTCGTATTCGATTTAATGACGTCCTGATTTTTTCTGGGTAGGTTGAAAACAGGAGAACGGTTAACTGGATCCAGGAATAAGCCTTGTTTGTCTGGTTTTGAAGAGAAACGCATATTGTGCCTTATATTTATATAACATTTTACTAAATTTAAATTCCTATATTTTCCTTCAATTTTTGCTTTCTTCCACGACCATTGCTATTTCTTTCCTACTTGGACCTCCTTCTTGATTTCTTTATTGTTCCTTTACCATTCCTTAACACATTTAAAGGTACACACCAGTTTTCACTCTCCTCAACAATTTCTTTAAACACATCCATAGCCGGTTACCAATTTTATTTAACTATTTCCCCTGATAATAATCATTGTTAACTCTCCCATGACTCTCTTACCAACCATATGATATTGCCTAATGGTCCCATTTTAATTTCATGGCGTGTGAAACTGTGGATGAAAGCTAGTTGATTTACAATTTTTTGATAATATCAAGAATTATTGAGGTCACCCCTAATTCAAGCCACATTAAGAAATAAATAACAAACAGCAAAATCAGCGAGCCTGGAAACACCGGGTGTCATAGATAACTCGAACGAGAAATCCCACGCTGGAGTTGCCTGAGACAAATAATCCTTCCGCATACTGTAAGAAGATGTATGCAGTGTTTACATAGATTCAAAATGTGTTTGTCTGTCATTTGACAAGGCTAATCGGTTATGTACTAACATGACAGTAATCTCTGCAATATTTCAAACCGAACGCACAGCTCGTAAATTCACTTCGTTCCTTTCCATGTTTTTATCCAAGTCTGGTATTTCCGTTAATGAATTAAAACTCGGTCACCCACGGACAATAAAACAATCTGATATATTTTTAGTCCTCATCGCTGTTACGGTACACCCACCTTACACAGTGGTCTCTATATTTTATTATATCCCATGCTTCAATTACAGCGAGAAGAATAATGAGGATATAATCTGATAAGTATCACACTTAATAACCGTAAATCAAATTATCGTTACTAATAATTATAATATGTATCTATCAATATGACATCCAGCTTCTTAATAATAATAATAATAATAATAATAATAATAATAATAATAATAATAATAATAATAATAATCTCTGAAGGCGAGAGAAAAAGAAAATCATAAAGAATGAAGAAACACTCGACATTAAGAAAAGAACAACACACACAGAAATGATTTATTCAATGTACCCCAGGTGAGGGTGAAACAAAAGGAGAAAATGATAAGAATAAGATATTTCTTTTTCTTGCTATTTGCTTTACGTCGCACCGACACAGATAGGTCTGTTGGCGACGATGGGACATGAAAGGCCTCGAAATGGGAAGGAAGCGGCCGTGTCCTTAATTAAGGTACAGTCCCAGCGTTTGCCTGGTGTGAAAATGGGAAACCATGGAAAACCATCTTCAGGGCTGCCGACAGTGGGGTTCGAACCCACTATCTCCCGGATGCGAGCTCACAGCTGTGCGCTCCTTACGGCATGGGCAAACCCTCCCGGTATTATAATAATAATAATAATAATAATAATAGTAATAAATGGGATCAAGACAAGTTAAAAGAATAGAGTGTGAGGGATTATTTCAACGAACATGTTGCTTAAGGACTAAATGAAAATGCTCAAGGACACATAACACATGAAGAATGGACAGTCGTAAAGAACGAGATCAGAGGGGCTGCTGAAGAAAGGTTAGGAAAAAAGGAAATATAAGTAAGAATCAATGTATAATTCAGGATATACTGGAAATGATCAACAAACAGCAAAAGTGGAAGAATGAAAAAAATTAGGAGGGCAGAAGAGAATTCGCGTCATTACCTCCAGGACAGCTAAGTAAGAATGGCTGAAAGAGAAGTGCAAGGATGTTGTCGATTGTATGGTCGTAAGAAAGGTAGATGCTGCATACAAGAAAATGAAAGAAAACCTTGTAGAAAGGAAAACTAGGTGTACGGATATTAAGAGGTAAGATGGAAAAAACACTTCCAGGAAAAGAATAAAATGCAGAAAGATGGCAGGAACATATACAACAGTTGTATCAGTGGAAAGAGGTAGATAATAAGATTCTGGAACAAGAAGTGGCTGTTCTTGGAGATGAAATGGGAGACCCAATTTTGAAATCAGAATTCGACATAGCTTCGATAGACCTACATAGGAACTAGGAACCTGGAATTGAAGATATATCATCAGAATTAAGGAGAAACCAGCATTGCAAGGTTATTCCATTTAGTGTGTAAAATATATGATACAGAAGATGTGCCATCCAATTTTAGACAGAAACTTGTTGTACGCATTCCAAATCAAACTGATGCTGACAAGTGTGAAAACTACCACACCATTAATTTAGTATCTCAAGCTTGCAGAATTTTAACACATATTATTGAAAGAAGAATGGAAAGACAAGCTGAAGCTGTGTTGGGAGAAGATCAGTTTGGCATCAGAAGAAATGTAAGAACACATGAAGCAATCCTGACTTTACATCTAACCTTAGAGGATCAAATTAAGAAATATTAGCCAACGTATGTAGGTCTATAAAAGGCATTCGATAATGTTAACTGGACCAAGCTATTTGAGATTCTGAAGGTGATCGGGATCAGATACTGAGAACGAACAGTTATCTACAATCTGTACAAGAACTAGCCTGCAGTTATAAGAATTGAAGGCTTTGAAAAGGAAGCAGCAATCCAGAAGAAAGTGGGGAAAGGCTGCAGTTTGCCCCCCCCCCCCCCTCCTGTTTAATGTTTATATAGAACAGGCACTAAAAAATCAAAGAGCAGTTTGGAATGTGAATCAAAATTCAAAATTCAAGAAGAGGGAATTAATATCCTGAAATTCGTCGATGATACTGTTATTTTATCTGAGACTTCAGAGAATCTGGACAAATTGCTGAATGGTTTGGACGCATTCGTAGGGAATGAGTACAGGATGAATACGAAACCAAGACAAAGGTAATGGCGCGCAGTCCGAAGAAGACAGACGATGCAGGAGATTAGGAATTGAAGTATTAATATTGAATATTAAAAACATTTAAGCTCTTTGAGTCTTTGGGCTTTGCAATCGTGAAATTACCATCGTTTCGCCCCAGTGTAGCAGTGGGCTCATCAGTTGGAATGCTGCAGTATACCGCCTGTCACCGTACGTAACTTTGTGAAATACTTCCGTACTGTGACAGTCTGGAGACAGTGTTTGAAAGCAACGGACAAGACTTCAGCAGATTAGATCAGAACAGGAGAGTGCCATTAAGTTAATACAGTGACGGTTGTATAACTTATACAATCATTATTATTATTATCAACACATGTTCATATTTTGACCTAAATCACAATAATTTACAATTTTGTGCTACGTAAATAATACTGTACATATACACACATGATTTAAGTGATTTGATAGATTCTGAGGACGTTATTTTAGAATGAAGCATGTCATTCTTTGTTTAATAGTGTGCATTATTTTACAGGTATGTTATAGTGTTACAATTTATATTGTAATAGTTTGTTTGACTGGAAAACTTAAGTTACGTTTGTATTACATCAAAGAGATCCGTTAGAGTATAGATGGCCGATGTGATATTGCAGGCTGTGATGTGAAGAATTTATGGATGGCCATGACTAACGGACACATTATCAAAGAGGGGAGTTCTTGTACGCTGTAATGTGAAGTATTGATGGATGGCCTTGACTAGAGATACAGTATATTATCAACGAGCTAGGAAGAGTACTATGGAGTGGCTAGCATGGCTGCTACAGCGCTCTGGGTGGTGCCAAGACGAAATAGCGACTCCATAGTTTAAGCGCCATTGATATCATTTCTTCCGCGTACGGTGCGAATAGATTAAACTGAATCAATTATGCTCTCTACGTGTATGGCATGCAATTTCATAAATTGTAGAGAAAATGCGAAAAATATATATCATATTTCAAATAAAAAATTGTTTTACCAAAGTACACAGTTTGGGGCGATTAGCAGAATTACGTTACCTGTGCAGCACAATCCAGCACGTGCACATTAGGCCTACTTTTATTTTCTTGTGGGAACTGACCAAACAGCCAAACACGATAAACGGTATCCTGTCTGACTGAGTGGCTCAGACGGTAGAGCGCTGGCTTTCTGAGTCCAAGTTGGCATATTTGGTATTTGAAGGTGCTCAGATACGTCACCCTTGTGTCATCAGATTTACCGGCCCGTAACGGAACTGCGGCGGAGCAAATCTCCGGCACTTCATCTTCTCCGAAAACCGTACTAAGTAGTTAGTAGGACGAAAAATCAATAAAACGATTATTAAACTCTAACCTATAGAGCACATTTCTCCAGCGTTTTAAAAATAAATATGAAGCGAATAACGAGGATACAAGACACTTGCTGTGCAACGCCACACCTACAATATGTAGAATTTCCTAGTCACCTCCTCCCCTCTGCCAACGGTACGGAGTAAGATGAGGAATTTCAGTCCTACATCACCATTACTACTGAGCGAGTTGGCTACGTGGTTCGCGGCATATAGCTCTCAGCTTGCATTCGGGATATAGTGAGTTCTAATTCCACCGCCGACAGCACTGATAGCTGGTTTTCCGTGGTTCCCATTTTCACATCAGGCTGCTGTGCCTTAATTAATGCCACTGTCTGTTCATTCGCAGTCCTAGCCTTTTCCTCTCCCATCGTAGCTATAAGACGTGTCTGAGTTGGTGCAACGTAAGGCAAATTTTAAGAAATCAGCGTTACCATGATCTTCTTCCAAAAATGAAATGAAAACTTACAGCCTTACAAGTTATAAATCTCATTTTCCAACCGTATTGGAGTTCAGAGTATCAAATTATTATAATTATAAAAATAATCAATAAGATTATTTATGTCTATTAAAACAAAATTTTTGTTTAATCATTCAGATTGTTTAAAATGTAAAACGGAATGGATGGCTTAAATGTTAAAAATAGTATATGGTAATTAGATGTTCTTAAAAATCGTTGTCCAACATATCTACGCTCGATTATATTAAGACTGTTTATGATAAAATCAGTTTTTCAAATCAGGGTGAGTTCTTATTATAGACTATGTTGCTGTTTTTTAAGAATAAACATGATGGGAAACGCTAAAATCGCACATTATGGTTGAAAAACGAGTTCACTGGTGATAAAATGTCGTCTAGATCGGCATAATTTAGCCTTTATGGGACTCCTTGCGTTGTAATTTCTGCCATTATTTTATGCAGTAATATGTTGAAATTGTTCTTCTAACGAATAAATGCTGATCTATTATATCACTGGTGATAAAATTACGCCGATATAGACGACATTTTATCACCAGTGAACTCGTTTTTCAACCATAATGTGCGATTTTAGCGTTTCCCATCATGTTTATTCTTAAAAAACAGCAACATAGTCTATAATAAGAACTCACCCTGATTTGAAAAACTGATTTTATCATAAACAGTCTTAATATAATCGAGCGTAGATATGTTGGACAACGATTTTTAAGAACATCTAATTACCATATACTATTTTTAACATTTAAGCCATCCATTCCGTTTTACATTTTTAACAATCTGAATGATTAAAAAAATTGTTTTAATAGACATAAATAATCTTATTGATTATTTTTAGAGTGTTAAATTTATATATTTTTATCAATGTATATTAGACATTCTTTTGTGATATACACCAGGATCAGGGCCCTGACCCACCAATGATTTATGTTAACTATTGCTGATGATGCTCACAAAGTTGAATGAAACATGTCCAATTTGTGATTAAATGGTTTCATCCTAAATATAAGGATTTTGTGTATTGGAAAGGTGGTTCATTAATTATAATAACTTCAAACTTACAGCCTGTTTTTCAGTCGTTGACCGGCTCAGGGATTTAATGAATGAATCATATATAGGCTATTTTTACGATGGGGTCGCCACCCCCAAAGTGATATATATTAATGACTGATAGATGGTATGAAATGAGAATGGAGTGTGTTGCTGGAATGAAAGATGACAGGGAAAACCGGAGTACCCGGAGAAAAATCTGTCCCGCCTCCGCTTTGTCCAGCACAAATCTCACATGGAATGACCGGGATTTGAACCACGGTATCCAGCGGTGAGAGGCCGACGCGCTGCTGTCTGAGCCACGGAGGCTATTTCTTCCAAAAACATCGAAGTGAATTATTCAGGAAAGTTATGTGATTTTAGATCATTAACACAAGAGGGGCTGTTCTCTTTTTTTCAACAATTATTTCACATTGTTTATCCTACAAATTCTTGTTCTGATTGTAATTTTATTTCTATTCTTCTCCTTCTTATTCTTCTTCTTATTATTATTTTTATAAGAGATACTTTAATACACCATTTTTCACTTCAAACCTTGTACTCCACGGCTCTAGAATACTTATTTTTCGTAAATTATTATTAGTTTTACGTCCTACTAACTACTTTTTTGGATAAGCTGAGGTGCCGGAATGTTATCCCGCAGAAGTTCTTTTACGTGCCAGTAAATCCACTGACACGAGGCTGAGGGATTTCAGCACCTTCAAATACCATCGTATTGAGATAAGATCGAACCTGCCAAGTTTCTTAGTGTCCGACTCCTTGGCTGAATGATCAGCGTGCTGGCCTTTTGGTTCAGAGGGCCCCGGATTCTACCGGGTTGAGGATTTTAACCGGGAAGTCGACAGTCAATTCCTCTGCATCAGGGGCTGGATAACCCTCTTCATCTACAGACAACAGAACATACTACAAACCACCACAAAAACACGCAAGAGTAAATACATCACTCCATCTAGGGTTGGCGCCGTCAGGAAGGGCATCCGGTCGTAAAATTAGGTTAAATCCATACAAAATGCCAAATCCAGGTAACTGGGAAGAGAGCAGGATTATTATTATTATTATTATTATTATTATTATTATTATTATTATTATTATTATTATTATTATTATTATTATTATTATTATTATTATTATTATTATTATTATTATTATTACACACGTAATAGGCCGATATCATACCACGTGAAACATTCATGACTGCTTGTTCTTCCTGTTCTTCCAGTGTTCTTTCATTTGGTCACTAAAGGCCCTCTTCCGTTCTTCGATCCACTTCGGGCTTGGAGCTTTAGGTGCTGAATTCTCTGGCATTACTTCCCACTTGTATATCTTGTGCCTATAGATGTTTTTGTCTGCAATGTCCGTTGAATCTACCTGTGCCCTTGTCAGATCGAGTTTTACTTGCGTCATCCATGGTGTAGTGGTCTTGACCCCCTGGATGTATCTGAACATTCTGAACGTAAGTCTAGATTGCGGGAGTCTGCTTACGTGTCCATAAAATTTTAGTCACCTTTTTCGGATGTCTTCTGCGAGATTAGACAACCTCTCTATAGTATCATTGGAGTGAAGCCTTCATTTGTGAGCTTTAGCCAGATAATATGTCTGATGATTTTTCTTTCCTCTTTGAGTAGGTTCTCAGATCGCATTTAGTGTGTAACACCAGGGTCTCATTTGCGAATAGCACTTCTGGTTTAATCACAGTTTGTAGTGACGAAGTTTGGTGGAGGTAGCCAAACATTTTTTGTTGTAGATACCCTGTGTTTTGTGTAAGGCTCTCTTCATCTTCAGTAACCTAGATTTCTGCGCATTTTTTGTTTTCCAGTCGGTTCGAGCACTTCGCCTAGGCACTTAAAGTGTGGGACTCTGTTGATCTTGCCATATTTCGTGTTCTAAACCGATATATCGAATTTTGTGCAGAAGAATTCAGTCTTTTGGTAGGAGATTTGTAGGCCTACTTTTTCTGCACACTCCTTAGGTACTTCTATCTGTCTGATTTTAGTGGTTTCGTTATCTGTTAGTAGTGCCAGATCGTCCGCGAAAGCAAGACAACTGACCTCTAGTCCATCCTTGCGTCGTTCTAGTTGCACTGGCTTCCAGTGATTTTGTATCTTCAGCTCTTTCTCCCATTCCTTGATTACTTTATTTAACACTAGATTGAAGAGGAGCGATGAAAGACCATCACCATGACGAACGCCTGTCTTGATCTCAAAGGGTTCATGAATTTCACTTTGTATGTCGTGTCTGTCAACGTCTGTTTGATCAGGCGCAGTGTTTTGCTAACCAAACCTTCTTCGTGAAGGATGTTGAGCAACGACCGGCGGTCAACAGAGTAATAGGCCTTTTTGAAGTCAAAAAAAAGTACATATAACTGGAGTGTTCCGGAGGGCCTTGATTTTCGGAGTATCTTTAGGTTGAAGATTTGTTCTACGCATGAACAACAAGGGCGGAAGTCTGCCTGGTATACACCGATCTTATTTTCCTGCTATCATGTGTCCTTTGACCTAGGCACGCTGAAAGGATCTTCTTACTTGTACTAGTGAAATGCCACTATAGTTGTTCACATCTGTGCGGTCAGCCTTTTTGTGCAGTGGGTGTATCAGTCCATTCTTCTGGCAGCTGTTCTGATATCCAGATGTCCTTAATGATAATGATTATTATTATATCTCGATGTTTTTATATTACTTTGTTCAAGGTTTTCTGTTCTATATTTTTACTCTCTTTAAGTAGGTCGAAATTTGTTTAATGTTAATGTATTGTGATTTGTTTTTAAATTAGGCCTACTGGAAATGGGATAATTTTCTTTCTTTATACAATATGTATGTAGCCTGTATCTTGTATTGTCAATGTCCCTTTTAACAGACATTTTGCATCTTTGAGTGCTTCCCTAATAAACAAAACTGTGAAACAGTATTTATTCCCGCAGCCTCTGTACTTACTTCATCACCACGCCCACTCGATTTGATCGCTTAAAATATGGTGGCCGTGGCTTTCAAGTAGATACAAATATGGCGGTCCAATAGCCACTATATAGTACTCTTTCTAGCTCTTTGCATATTATGAAAGAGGTCCGTTTGAGTACAGATCGCCGATGTGATCTTGCAGGCTATAATGTGAAGTATTGATGTATGGCCATGACTGAGGAACACATTATCAAAGAGGGAAGATCTGGCAGGCTGTAATGTGAAGGATTGATGGATAACCATGTCCGAAAGATTGTATTATCAAAGAGGTGCGTTTGAGTACAAATGGCCGATGTGATTGTGGTGGTGGTGGTGGTGGTGGTGGGGAGTATCGTTTTAAGAGGAAGTACAACTGGGCCACCGTCCACTATTAGCATTGATGAAAATCCACAGCCTGCTTCCAGTCATTCGACCGGGTCAGGAATGTATTGAATGAAGTCCCATCTAGTGATAAGAATTGTGCCGTGTGCCGAAATCTATCACACTCTTCTGGGGCTGGAATGAAAGATGACAGGGAAAAGCGGAGTACCTGGAGAAAAAACTGCCCCTCTTTCGCTTTATCCAGCCCAAGTCTCGCATGGAGCGAGGAGTGGCCGGGATTTGAACCAAGCAACACAGTGAAGCTGGTGTACTGCTGCCTGAACCACATGTGATCTTCTATTAACAGTAACCAGACGAAAAGAATGGAATTCGACAGACACTTCGACAAATTAATGTGCCGGCTACGAAGAGCGTGGAAATTAAAGAGTCCTTACGCTTCGAATGCTCTAATAACGTTGGGGTCGGCAAAGAACAAGAGTCGACCAAGGGATGTCGGAGAGGATAGATGAAAGTGAGGATGTTAGCCAAAGTAAGTGGAAGCAATGCTAGAACTTAGCTAAGGGCCCCGTGGTTGCCTAACCACGCTCCAAAATTAAGAGTCCCTGGGCCCCCTTTAGTCGCACCTTACGACAGGCAGGGATACCGTGGATGCCATGCAGGTAGGATGACAACCTTTTAGGACTCTCTGTGAACATCTACTTCATTTGCTTGTACCTTATTTGACGAGTGATGCCAGCAGTGCTGGTGTGACGGTTAGATTGCGACGCCATGTTACCTGAAGCGCTTTTTCTTCTCCTAACATGTACGTTATTAGTTCTGACACAATCAATCAATCAATCAATCAATCAATCAATCAATCAATCAATCAATCAATCAATCAATCAATCAATCAATCAATCAATACTGATCTGCATTTAGGGCAGTCGCCCAGGTGGCAGATTCCCTATCTGTTGTTTTCCTAGCCTTTTCTTAAATGATTTCAATGACATTGGAAGTTTACTGAACATCTCCCTTGGTAAGTTATTCCAATCCCTAACTCTTCTTCCTATAAATGAATATTTGCGCCAATTTGTCCTCTTGTATTCCAACATTATCTTCATATTGTAATCTTTCCTACATTTAAAGACGCCACTCAAACTTATTCGTCTACTAATGTCATTCCACTCCATTTCTCCGCTGACAACACGGAACATACCACTTAGTCGAGCAGCTCGTCCCCTTTCTCCCAAGTCTTCCCAGCCCAAATTTTACAACATTTTTGTAACGCTACTCTTTTGTCGGAAATCACCCAGAACAAATCGAGCTGCTTTTTTTGGATTTTTCCAGTTCTTGAATCAGGTAATCCTGGTGAGGGTCCCATACACTGGAACCATACTCTAGTTGGGGTCTTACCAGAGACTTATAGGCCCTCTCCTTTACATCCTTACTACAACCCCAAAGCACCCTCATAACCATGTACAGAGATCTGTATCCTTTATTTATGTGATTACCCCAATGAAAATCTTTCCTTATATTAACACCCACATACTTTCAATGATCCCCAAAAGAAACTTTCACCCCCATCAACGCAATAATTAAACCTCAGAGGACTTACCCCATTTGGGAAACTCACAACCTGACTTTTAACCCCGTTTATCATTCCATTTCCTGCTGTCCTTCTCACAACATTATCGAGGTCATTTTGGAGTTGCTCACAGTCTTGTAACTTATTTATTACTCTATTCATAATAACATCATCTGCAAAAATCCTTACCTCCGATTCCACTCCTTTACTCATATATATATATATATATATATAGAGAGAGAGAGAGAGAGAGAGAGAGAGAGAGAGAGATGAAAACATAAAGGGCCTTGAGGAATTCCCCTCTTAATTATTACAGGGTCAGATAAAGCTTCGCCTACTCTAATTCTGTGACATCTATTTTCTAGAAATACAGCAACCCATTCAGTCACTCTTTTGTCTATTTCAATTGCACTCATTTTTGCCAGTAGTGTCCCATGATCCACCCTATGAAATGCTTTAGACAGGTCAATCGCGATACAGTCAATTTGACCTCCAAAATCCAAAATGCTATATCTTGCTGGAATCCTGTAAGTTGAGCTTCGGTGGAATAACTTTTCCTGAAACCGAATTGCCTTCTATCGAAGCAGTTATTAATTTCGCAAACATGTATAATGTAATCAGAAAGAATGCTTTCCCAATGCTTACATGCAATGCATGTCAAACTGACTGGCCTGTAATTTTCAGCTTTATGTCTATCACCCTTTCCTTTATATACAGGGTCTACTATAGCAAGTCTCCACAACTTCTGATACACTCTGTATATATGAAGGACACTGTATTTTTGAGTGTCAACTTTCATGAACATTATAAATAACTGTACCTTATATGGGATTTGAAGTAATAAACACCCCGATGTAACATTATCGGTTAGGGAGTAGGCCTGCTGTCGGATGATGTGGAACAACTGAAGCCACGTGAACGGCTCATTGATACTTGAAATGTGGCCATGTGATTTCCCGGAGAACAAACCAGAGCCAATAAAGATGTTAGTTTATAGCGCCGGTACTCACTGTGACGGTCCGCATTGTTCCATTATGTGTGTTGTGGGCCCGTGAATCAAATATCGTGACGCCAGGAAACTGCTGCCTAATGTCATCACTGTGACTTTGATATCAATGTTCTCTCCCCAAGCAATAGACCGTTGTTTTTATTTTACGTGGTCCATTTATTAAAGTTTGATTATCTTGTATTTAATTTGCACTAATATTTTACAAATAATACTTTTGCATTACCTATTATGTGAGAATTGCATATTTATGGATATCTTTATTGTGATGTTGCAGTCGCTTAAATGCGGCTTATATCTACTATTCGGGACATAGTGTTCGAACCCCACTGTCGGCAGTCCCGAAGATGGTTTTCCATGGTTTCCCATTTTCGCACCAGGTAAATGCTGGGACTGTACATTAATTAAGGCCACGGTCGCTACCTTCCCACTCCTAATTGTTTCCTATCTCATCGTCACCATAAGACCTGCTTGTGTCGGTGCGACGTAAAACAATTTGTACATGTAGATAGATAAACGTCTTTATTGGCGTAGTTAAGGCCATTGGGCCTTCTCTTACACTAAACCAACTTACACTAAACTGTACTGTGACGTTGATTGATAATTCACCAACTGTTTTGTAGTTTTAGTGCTTTTTTTTTTTTTTGCATTTAATTTTTACTTATTTTTGCGTTAAACTTTTTCTCTAAGGCAGCACACATTGTCTGGGAAGTAGTCGATCCTTTGAAATAGAACCAAACAAACCCTACGGTGCAACGACCCCGAAGGATCATGGCCTACGATGCAAACGCTACTCAGTCCGAAGACCTGCAGATTACGAGGTGTCGTGTGGTTAGAGAGACGAATCCTCTCGGCCTATATTCTTGGGTTTCTAGACCGGCGCCACTAACTCGCTGTGAGATAGCTCCTCATTTGTAAACACGTAGGCTGATTGGACTTCGAACCAGCCCTCAGATCCAGGTAAAGGACCCTGACTTGGCCGAGAATCGAACCCGCAGCCTCCAGGAAAAAGGCAGGTACGCTACTCCTAGGGCATATCGCGGCGCCAGCTAATCTTAATGCGTCGCGCTGCAGATATGATGTAAACGATTTTAACTGTCATTGAGCCTGTCAGAAATCAGCCTAGTGACCCTGAAAACTGTGCATTAAACACTAATCGCGGTCAGTTTGGATGATTTATTTTTCCACCCTACTTATCCCTCATGCCGATGGCGGCTGAACTTACACTTAAATAGCATCCTGAGTTTCACAATTCATCTCAGCGAAGATGGTTGCCTAATTGTACTTTCTCTTGAAACAGTAATCACCAGCACCACCACCATCACAACGACCCTGAAAACTGTGGAGTCGACACCAAGTCATTCCTCCCCACACCCAACCCTAGGGGTGCAGGTGGTGATTGTCTTACGCCCCCACCCGCCCCGCCAACCAGATTTTCTTTTTTTTCTTTTTTTGCAGATAGTAATTCATATGTGTACCAAGTTAGGCTAAAATCGATCCATTTGTTCCAGAGCTATATTGGAACATACATACAACCATATACATAGACGGAAAAAATATCCAAACACCAAGAAGTGGTTGTGCTAGTTCAGGGCCTCTCAAACGCCCAAAATCTCACGCGTGCAAATCGAGGCGTAAGAGCTCCGTGCACTGTGCATCGGTCCCGCTCAGTTCAGCTCGGACCAACGCTTCGTCTCTAGGCTACTCGGCTAAGCTCGGCTCTACTCGGCTCAACACAGCTCGGATTTAGGGCGCTACGGAGCAAGTGAGGTAGAGGGAGACAGGGGGAGCGAGCGAGACAGGTGTGAGGAAAGAGAGAGTATGCGCTATTGCTCCAAATCGAGGAGTGGGGTTCTGCCCCTAGCCCAGGTCCAAGGAGTTAGTCCCGTATGAGCCCATGTATAGCGGCCATCATGCGCATTAGCCCCTTGTCCAGAATTCCCTTTTTATCCCTAGTACAGAGGCCCTATGCCGTCTCCTTAAATCGTATGTGTTTCCTGTGCCAGCTTTCTCCATAAGAGCCTATGTATAGCCGCTATCTTGCGCACGTGCCCCTGTGCCAGCTTTCTCCATAAGAGCCTATGTATAGCCGTTATCTTGCGCAAGTGCCCCTATGCCAGCTTTCTCCATAAGAGTCTATGTATAGCCACAATCTTGCGCAGTAGCCCCTAGCCCAGGTGCAAGGAGTTAGTCCCGTAAGAGCCCATGTATAGTGGCCATCTTGCGCCGTAGCCCCTAGCCCAGGTGCAAGGAATTAGTCCCATAAGAGCCCAAGTATAGCGGCCATCTTGCGCAGTAGCCCCTAGCCCAGGTGCAAGGAGTTAGTCCCATAAGAGCCCATGTATAGTGGCCATCTTGCGCAGTATCCCCTAGCCCAGGTCCAAGGAGTTAGTCCCGTATTAGCCCATGTATAGCGGCCATCATGCGCATTAGCCCCTTGTCCAGAATTCCCTTTTTATCCCTACTACAGAGGCCCTATGCCGTCTCCTTAAATCATATGTGTCCCCTGTGCTAGCTTTCGCCATAAGAGCCTATGTATAGCCGTTATCTTGCGCACGTGCCCCTATGCCAGCTTTCTCCATAAGAGTCTATGTATAGCCATAATCTTGCGCAGTAGCCCCTAGCCCAGGTGCAAGGAGTTAGTCCCATAAGAGCCCATGTATAGTGGTCATCTTGCGCCGTAGCCCCTAGTCCAGGTGCAAGGAGTTAGTCCCATAAGAGCCCAAGTATAGCGGCCATCTTGCGCAGTAGCCCCTAGCCCAGGTGCAAGGAGTTAGTCCCATAAGAGCCCATGTATAGTGGCCATCTTGCGCAGTATCCCCTAGCCCAGGTCCAAGGAGTTAGTCCCGTATGAACCCATGTATAGCGGCCATCATGCGCATTAGCCCCTGGTCCAGAATTCCCTTTTTATCCCTACTTAGCCCTTGGCCCAGAATTCCCTTTTTATCCCTACTGCACTCTGGTCAACCAAGGTAAGTCGTCTTTTGCACCGTGCACAGTGCATGCACCCTGAGAGGCCCTGTGCTAGATTAACGAACGTTGATAGGCACGAACGTACATCTGAAATATGACGTTTATTTAAATTTCCTGTAACTCGCATTAGCGTGAAGTTCCCTTAAAATGTAATTGCCCGTAATCTCACCAGCATAGGCCGATAGTAGAGACATCTAAAGGTTAAAGGTTCAAGTACCTTGATTTACATTGGTTCCGTATTCACCACACAGATGTCCTTCTAGAAGGCGCGAAGGTGTACCCCCAGTACAATTATTATTATTATTATTATTATTATTATTATTATTATTATTATTATTATTATCGCATAGTTAAATTTGTCCAGATTTATAACTTCTGCACATCTACTAAATCTTTGTAACTAATAGAGGCTAAGAAGAAGTGCTACAAAGAGACCTGATTTCACTTGAAATGTACTTTTAAAAATGGAGACTGAGTCCTAACCCTAACGAAAGAGAAGTGTCATGTTTCTATTTGAATAATCGCCAAGCTAGCATTGAACTTCACATTCGTTTCTATCATCGTGAACTTCGTTACATCTGGTATCCAAAATATTTGGGCATTACTCTTGATCGCACACTATCTTACAAACAACATGTTATGAATCTGTCCGAAAAGCTCAAAACACGTAATAATATCCTTCAGAAATTGTGTGGCTCAATTTGGGATTCCTCTGCTTTGGTACTGGTTTTCTCCTGTGCTGAGTACTGTGCACCAGTTTGGCTGAATAGCCCGTATACAATTCATTGATACTCAACTGAATGCCAGCATCCGGTTAATGTCTGCTACTATCCAGCCTTTTATTGGCTCCTAGTTATGTCAGGTATAATACTGCCTGATTTAAACAGATTAATTGCTCTCTTTCGAGAGTACAAGAAGATTGAAATGAACCCTAAACTGCCTGTTTCGGATGTTATTCCCACTCTCAAGATAACGGGGCTCAAGTCACGTCATCCATCTTTGCGAGATGCTGTCACATTGGCTGATGGGAATTTTTACCCTTTAGAAGAATGGAAAAGTCGCGGGGAAAGTTGCTACACAACATCCTTTCTGGTGAGCATCATCTACCGCGCAAGTTATGGACCACTCTGAATCGGGTGAGAACAAATCATGGACGATGCAGGGTTTCCCTTTATAAGTGGAAATATATTTCATCACCAGAGTGTGACTGTGATGACTCTTGGCAGATGATACCCCAAGTTGTAAGTGAATGTGTATGACGTTCCTACTCAGATAGCCCGAGTGACTTTTTGAATCCAACAAAGGAAGCATACAGTGGATCACCCAACTGGACATCCTACCGTAACTAAATCTTGCTCCCCATAAACATGTTCCTTGTCTGTGTATATTTGTAAATATTGTGTACTTGTATCTAACTTGTTGCCGTGCGCCAATATTGAGAGACTGAGAAGAATAAGAATAAGGAGAAGATTAATATTTTACGTCCGATTAGCTAGTTTTACGGTTTTCATAGACTGTGAAGTGCCCGAATTTTTCCCGTAAATTTCTCTAAATCTATCGACATGAGACTGCCGTATATTAGCACCTTCGAATACATTTCAACGGACCCGGGATCGATCCCACTAACTCGTATTCAAAAATGGTGCACTATTAACTGACAAGCACATTCTTAGGGGTTCCGCCAGCGTAAGAACAGGGCTGAAAACCAATAATATAGTTTTACCTTAAATAAGGCAGTGTTGATGTGACACCCCTTGTAGCAGGTAAGGTGTAGGCTATTTCAGCACCTCCTAAACTAATCCGTCCACACCGATGGGTCCGAGATTCGCGGCGAGCATTGTGGAATATGTGCCAGGTATTCAACAAAGCTGGAATTTGGAGCTACTTCTGCCTGCAGAACGCACTGAACACCTGCCATGAGTGACGTCAGAGGCGCACCGCACCGCACAGAGCGCCGGTTATTAGCACGAGCAAATATGCGAATAATGTGTACACACAACAGAACAAAGGGGACGCCTAATGGAGGAACAACAAGACCGCAAGCATCGCTAGAGCCAATGGCTTTCTTACCGTCTCTCTTCCGTTTGAAGATGTCAATGGAAAAGACAAAATACAGATAAGGCATTATACTAAATGATGATAATAATAATAATAATAATAATAATAATAATAATAATAACATGCGTCAAAAGGTTTCGGCAGGTAGAAGAGAGACCGAGCTCGATAGCTGCAGTCGCTTAAATGCGGCCAGTATCCAGTAATCGGGAGATAGTGGGTTCGAGCTCCACTGTCGGCAGCCCTGAAGATGGTTTACCGTGGTTTCCCATTTTCATACCAGGCAAATGCCGGGGCTGTACCTTAATTAAGGCCACGGCCGCTTCCTTCCACATCCTAGACCTTTCCTATCCCATCGTCGCCATAAGACATATCTGTGTCGGTGCGACGTTAAGCAAAATAGCAAAAAAAAAGTTTCAAACAGCCTTCCGACCCTTCCGACTCACTCAAAACATATACAACAAAAAAGACAATCTCTGGAAATGCAAATAAATTGACATTATCAAACTGTAATTAGACCTGAAACATTACATGCAGCAGAAAGTTTAAAGCTTTGAACACATAGCTTGTTTGAAAATCTGGCAATTAAGCAAACTAGGATTATCCGAAATATTCTTGGGCCCAAAGTTAACGATAGTGTTTACAGACGTAGGAGCAATTGGGAAATATACACCCACACTGAAAAGATATCAAGCATAATCTGGAAAGGAAGGATAACTTTTTATGCTCACCTCTTCAGATTTCCAGCTGAAAGAATCTATAAACGTGTGTCATCCTACTTCAAAAGCCTCAAAATGATTCCTCCTTGGTTGGTGGAGATCGATAAGGTTTAATGTATGGAATCTCAGAAGAGGGGTTCACCAAGAAGAAGTCCCAACTCGACTGAAGCATGTCCATTCTGATGCATGGAAGAAAACACACCTCGAAAAGATGAAAATCTGGTGGGCCCTCAAGAAGACAAACATTTGATATCTCGCGGTCCTTAACGGCCTTAACGAATAATAATAATAATAATAATAATAATAATAATAATAATAATAATAATAATAATAATAATAATAATAATAATAATAATAATAATCCGACTCAATGGCTGAATGGTCAGCGTTGAGGCCTTCGGTTCAGAGGGTCCCGGCTTCGATTCCCGGCCGGGTCGGTTATTTTAATCGCGTCTGAAGAATTCTTCTGACCCGCGAACTGGGGGTTTGTGTTTGTTTCAACACTTTCCTTTTCGCATTCAGACAACACACTACCAAGCACCACATAAATACCCTATTGTGATTATATCCCTCCAGATAGGGTTGGAGTCACGAAGTGCATCCGGCCATAAAACTGGGCAAATCCACATTTGCTACACAATTAGCACCCGTGACCCCACGGATGTGGGAAAAACGGTAGAATAATAGCAATAATAATAATAATAATAATAATAATAATAATAATAATATGCATGTGAAACACTGATCACAGAGGTAGATCATTGATTAATGATATAGGAAACCGAGAAAAAAAATCCTAAAGAAAATGTTTGAACTAGTCTGTACAGGGGGAGTCGGGATGATAAGGAAAGCTCATGATCTTTACCAACACTCAGACAAAACCTCAGGCACATTTAGGAAAACACATTTGCACGTTTGAAATGTTACGGACATATTCTCAGAATGAGTAATCGGAAATTGACCAAAAGAATTATGAACCTTGTCCTATCAGTGAAAGTAAAAAATAATTGGCAGCTCGAAGTTGGAAAAGATCTTCAGGAAATAGGCATCACAGATGACATTGTCTTAGACAGATCTGTTCAGAAAATTAGTCCACAATCGCCGCATTACCCACCATGCAAGCACTACCATCAATCAAACCTGGTCAAAAGATCACAAGAAACGCCGCAGCGAGAAGATAAAGAGATTCTGGGAGAAGAAAGAGACAATTACATCAGCTAAGTAAGTTCAATCTGCTCCTTGGACATAATGAAGAAAGAAAGAATAATAATATATCATACCGAACCAATGACCTTTGTATCCCAAGAAATTAGAGTCTTAAAGTTACCACATGAGGCCCCGTATTGAATACATTGTTTATATCGCAGAGGCGGCACGAGGCGGAAAAGTTGCCACTTTCTTTCTCACGCTATGAAATGTGACGTCACTCGCAAGTGTCGTGGGTGGATGGATACAAAATAAAGTGTTGGTTAAATAAATATATTTATTAGAAGGAATTAGCAGTGAACCTAATGTAATGAGTAATGAGTGTCCTGTAATTATCTGTGAGAAAATTGGTCTTTAGTAATACAGATTTGAGATTGCTAAGCAGTTTCCGAAGGAATCTGGTGAAAGACGCTCATGTCTATCAACCGACGCAACGTCGTCAGAATATAGTGCCTATGAAACGAGGGCAATTAACCAGTCAATTTGTTACGAGATAATTTTAAATGTTCACGAACAATCTCACTAGTAATTTAGCAAGTACTTGGTTACATTAAAAACTGCTTTAAATACACTTCCAAAAGGTCGGAAAATGTACGCAAAATTTCTTGGTGGCAAGGAAAAATGTATAATAGAGGGAATGGAGATTATAAATAAAGGTACACGCTATCTTGAAATCACCCTGCATTGAATCATTTGAGCTCGAAAGAGAAGGTCATGCTGTTGGGTAAATTGATCGGCGAGTAACAGACTAAGTCCAGCAGAAACTTAGATTTTGGTCGATGTGGCTGGAGTATTGTATCCAAGTGGAGACAGTTTTTTTTTCATTAGAGAGTTTTAATCACATGTAAAGACGGTCAGATCCATGCCGCAATAGTATTAGTGAAGTTTAAATAATATTGTGTTGTAAAAGTATCCGTGTGCGGACGACAGTACAAGCAGTCGTGTTCGGTCCGCGAAAATATCGAGTGAAGGGTATTCCTTTTATTGTGCCTTTATTCCGGGAAAGCAATAATGAATAAAATAAAATGTGAAGCCAGAAGTGTTGAAATAGCAAAATAAATACCGGAAGGTTGCTAGTGAGCTGACGTACTGTTAAGGTAGGTGAATTGACACCATCACCGCCTATGTATCTGTTTTATGATGTCACACTTATATTTTGTAATGGGTCTTAATGACGCAGTTTGGTCACGCATTTATTTCGTGATATGTCAGAAAATATGACGAAATGTCATTTGTATTTCATGTTTGGATAAAATTTATAAATTATTACGAGTGCCGTGGAATGTGTTTTAAATAGTCATATTGAGAGTTATGAAGCGATATGACGTCTAAAGTAGTTTGTCATTTCCGTGAGCTTATTTCCTGTATTTTGTGGTGTCAAGATTTTTTAATCTGACGTGAAAATTTTTCTGTTGGAATTATGACCATAGTTGTGCAAGAAATCCGTGGTCACACATTTTCAATCGAATGTAGGCGTGCTGTCGTGTTGATAAATGTATATCGGTGGATATATGTTACAAAGGGATGGCTACTTCTATGTCCGTTTAAACTGTGTATAACTGACAAGAAATAACAGTAAAGTTTGTCAGTCATTTTTGTGAAATCCAGTTCAGAATTACGAGGTCACGTTAAGCGAAGATGTTTCATTATCAGAGTATTGTGTGTGGTTATGCTTTGTGGATGCTAAGGATTATATCCCATTTTTATGTCATCGAGATTTGTAAGCAAGTGGTTTAAGTCTTGTAAATGTGAGTTGAGGTAGGATTTGGTGAATCAGGTGATTGGAAGCCTGTAATTATGCCGGGAGATTCTCTGTGAACCCGAGGAATTTATTTGTATAACGTTTGAGATGGAAATTGTGAGGGAATCCACGTTAGTGTAAGCTTCATTGTACAATTATTGAATGACATCTTAAAGTAAATCTCTGTGCATAATGTTTGGGCCAGGCATGTCGTACAAAGGGCACTAGGAAAATTTTGCAATGTGAGTAAACGCTTTAGACTGTTTCAAAATAATTTTCACCACACTCAATACACGTCTCCATACGTCGAAACCAGTCACTGAAACAACTCTGCCACTTTTCTTCGATTACGTTTCCACACTCTTGATCCCATGCTGCCAGAAGCCCCTCGTCGGATGCAAAACGGCGCCCTTTCAACTTCATCTTCACTTCTGGGAAGAGCGCGAAGTCACGTGGGGTAAGATTAGGACTGTATGGAGGGTGATCAAGCACACACAACCCTTATGTGGCAAGAAAATACATTGTTACATTACCGCGATGTGTTGGATCATTGTCGTGATGCAATACCCAAGTGTTGAGCCGTGACTTTGGACGGAGCTGCTTGAGAACCTGGATGACCTGAAGCAGACAAGTCTCACTGTACCACTTCGCAGTAACTGTGCTTTGTGTTTCTAGTAAAACCCGAGTCAGGATGCCCCGTTTAGTGAAGAATACTGCAATCATCCTTTTCTTCACTGACCTTAACTTTCGCACAGTCACAGGAGTACCCTCATCTTCAAACAGCTACACCTTGTTCTGGGATGTTGTTGGGACATTGTAATAATGAAGCCAAGTTTCATCACGTGTAACGATGCTATTGACATTACGCGAAGTCCCATTATCAAACTGTTTTAGCATTTTTCGGCACCATTTCACTCGATGTGCTCGCTGTTCTTCTGAAAGTCAATGGAGCACCCAAAGGGAACAAACCTTCCTAACATGGAGGTGGTCGTGTAGAAGTGAATGAATAGCCGGTGCAGGTATGTAGAGGGTCTCTTCTCCTGCCAATATGTCAACTGCCTCTCTTGCTGCAACAGCTTCAATGTTTTCCTCAGTCACTGATTCAGACGGTCGCCCACAACGAATATCGTCTTCAACCCCAAACTTTCCCCTCTGGAACTCTTTGTACCACCGGAAAATTGTTGTCCGATGTGGACAGTCTTTCCCCAGCACAAGAGTCATTTCTTCCAGATACTGGCCGACAGTTAATCAACGAGCAAAGCTGTATCGGATAATTAGACCACACTGACATCTTAACTTGCTTTCAATCCCATTGCTTGGTAGCAACTGGTCGGAAGGTCGCGCCTTTCTGCCTTCTAGACCGGTTTTCACCCCTCTTTTCATCCCTCACCATATCAGAGGTGTCCAGCCAACCGCTTTTGCGTATTGCAAAACTTTCCTAGTGCCCTTTGTATTTGTATTTTTATCAGCGAGATCGTAAATTACATTAAGATCAGTTAAACATGAAGATGACAGGTGTTTCCCGTCAAAACTGTGACAGGGAGGGTAGCTCGATCCACTAGACAGCTGATCGGGGAATTCACCGCTGGGAGATAACGGTATATATTGGTCTGTCGACGTGTTTAAAATCATACCGTGTTCTTTAGAATAGAGTTCGTAATTTTGCAAGAAACTAATTGAAATTTTCATCCATGAGTAACGTTTATGTTATTGGATCGCATTCTCTAATATTAACTTGTGTAACAAAGATTTGAACGTATATTGGAAACCACGGAAGTTAGACTATAATGAGCGAATTTAACCATTTTACAGGGTGTCCAAAATAGAGTGTTGGTGGTGGATATTGATTTATTTTTAGGGCTGCACAAAGATTTATTTAACTGTCATGTTGGGATAATGACATAGTGTTGGCTTATTTTGCGTCGAGTTACTTATGCAGTTTTTAGTACGTAATAATTAGGGTTATCCAAGTGTTGATAATTGCTAGTGTTAGATTAAACTTATGGTGTGACGTCATGAAACAAATATAATACTGGAAATAAATGATATGTAAATTTTTTCAGCTTTCACGATATCAAGCGACGATGAACATTATAAAATAAACATAAAGAAATTTGAGTAGGGACTTGTTAAAGAAACCATTCGTCCGTGGAGATAGAATTTGTTGTTAATTAGGATTTATAAAAATCATGTCAATTTATTAAATTATTAAACTCAGTGGAAACCGTATTTGAGAACTTAAAGCCAAGTGATTAACTTGAAGATGTATTCTGGAAATCTTAGTTTATTTTGCGGGGAAAGTTCAGTTATTAACGTAACGCTTATGGGGAAATGTCCGAATGTAATGGATTTTACTGCCGCAAAGTATTGTGAGCATTGTTGTTGTTGTATTATTTGACTATGATTGATTGAGCATTAAATGTGCTGGTATTAGTAAAGTGGAAACTTGGATAGTCATGGGGTCATCAACCTCTCTGACTTAGATTAAGGTCATATGCCATTATAGCATCACTTTCCTTGCGGTCATCCTCCATAATGGCTTTAAAATAATTTACAAGTTTAGATGTTGGTCCATGACATAGTCACAGGTCACATCGATTCAATTAAGGGTCCATGCCGTACAACCACTGTGTGGCACATACCGACTGGACTGCCTTAATTATACCAAGAGTCCAGATTGCCTGTTACGAGGGCTGGATCATCACGAATCATTATGATGGTACATGTAGTCTCACACGGAAGCCGAATTTAAGGATTTCCATACTTTCTTTTCTTCACTCATAACTTGTGACAATGGTTTGTAGTAACGATGCCCATCAGGCAGTTAAGTCAAAGCTTCTCAAACCAGTATATCTCTCCTCTGCGTTGTAATTAGTGTTGTGTTGACTGAACAAGGTAAGTTTGAATTTAAATATTTCTTAAATAAACCACAAATTTTCTAGAGTTGATTCTTCATTTAAGTAGATAGATTAATATTACGGAAACCCGCCTTTTACCTCAGCAAGTGACGAAGAACCCGTTAACACACAACAATATGCAGAAAAGTTTTATAATTGCAGGTGACCTAAATCTTCCGGACATAAACTGATCTGGCGAGTCTATGGGAAGGGGCCACAGTCAGGTAATGGTAAACAAGCTAATTAGAGATAGTGCATTTACCCAAGTAGTAGACTTTCCTACTAGAGGAAACAACTCTTTAGATGTTTATCTTGTAAGATCCGATGACTTACACATTAGCTGTATGGCAGTACCAGGAATTAGCGTCCACTCTGCTGCAGAATTACATATTTGGTATTCCTTAAACACTAAAATAGATAATGAGGAGAAAACAAAAGTATATCAGTATAGTAAAGCTGACCCCTTTAAATTCCAAGAGTTTCTATGGCAAATATTTCCCAGCTGGGCATCAAAATGCTGGCACGTGAACTTAATGTGGAATAATTTCGTTAATAATATTAATAGAACTACTGAGAAGATTCTCCCCCTAAATTAATAAAATGGAACCCAAATCCGGAGTAATACAATAGGAAAATTAGGAACTTCAAAAGGAAAGAAAATGTAAACAAAAAGAAATTTAGTTCGAAGCATATGAATAGGTTTCACAAGATGTCTAAAGAACTCGCTTCTGAAAAGAACCCTTCTCATGACAAATATATGAAAGATGTATTTTCTTCCAGGTAAAATGTGTGTAAAAATCTCTATAAGTATGTTAGGAAAAGGAAAGGACCCAGCCATGAGGCGTCAGTAATAATGTCCAGAGAAAGTGATGCAATTTCCGACAATTTACCAATAGCTAAAGAATTAAATCATTGGTATGGGAACGTATTTAAGGATCAGAATAGTCTGGCTATAGACACTATCGAAAAGACTGCTTGTCCTCTCTTCCAAATTATCCGCAGAAAAGTTCAGGAAAGAATTAAGATCTTAAGGAAAACTAAATCTATAGGGCCTATTAATATTCTGAGACTGGGAGATAGAGCTGTTCTACGCTACTTGGAAATACTATTTCCTGTGTCTCTCAACAACGCGCAAATTCCACATGACTGGGAGAAAGTAACTGTAGTCCCTATTTTTAAAGTGGGCACCAGGCTGGGCCGTCAACATGGTTCTAGAAAATGTTTCTCCTGCGAGAGCCAAATTATGTCGCTCTTGCAATATATTAGCGAGTCATTAGACAAAGGTGTGAAAGTTGATGCTATTTTAACTGACTTTGGTAAAGCATTTCATGTAGTATCACATGGCATTCCGATCAGAAAATTGGTGGAAATGAACATCCGTAAAAGGGTGGTTTTTTGACCCGGGAATTTCTGAAAGACCGCACGCGGAGGGTAAAGGAGGGAAGTAAATACTCCGGCGCACTTTCTATAACGTCGGGAGTAGTACCCCGGTAGTGTTATAGGGCCACTCCTATTCACGGCGTCTATGAATGGTCTGCCGAACGAAATTCGAAGTGAATGCGGAACACACAACAATATGCAGAAAAGTTTTATAATTGCAGGTGACCTAAATCTTCCGGACATAAACTGATCTGGCGAGTCTATGGGAAGGGGCCACAGTCAGGTAATGGTAAACAAGCTAATTAGGGATGGTGCATTTACCCAAGTAGTAGACTTTCCTACTAGAGGAAACAACTCTTTAGATGTTTATCTTGTAAGATCCGATGACTTACACATTAGCTGTATGGCAGTACCAGGAATTAGCGACCACTCTGCCGGGCGATTGCACAACATACAGAAAAATGCACAATTCTGGCGATGATAGGTTACTACAAGCCGGTCTAAGTATACTCCATAAGTAGGCACTCGATAATAAAATGGAAATAAATTCCCGAAAATGTATTCTGAGAAGAATGGGGAAGAAACATAGGCAAGGGGACTTTTAATATTTCCTTGGATAGACGTTCTGGTAGAGTGACTCATGCAAGTACCAAGGAATCCATGTAAAGATATATCGAAAATGGAACACGCACGTAAGAAGTGTTATTTCTAAAGCGTGCAAGTCATTCATGATGAGGGTGCTAAAGGGCAGCAGGCGCAGAGCTACATATCACTCATTATGCTAGTCCTGGAATATGGAGCAGCCGTGTGGGATCCATACCTAACAGGAGTCATTAAGGAACATGAGATGGTACAGCGAAAGGCTGCAAGATTCGTGCTTAACGATTTCAATCCTAGAAGTAGGGTGACAAGTGTGATAGAAAAACTTGTGTGTGAGACACTGGGGACATTTTTTTTGCTATTGGTTTTACGTCGCACCGCCACAGATAGGTCTTATGGCGACGATGGTATAGGAAGGGGCTAGGAGAGAGAAGGAAGCGGCTGTGGCCTTAATTAAAATACAGCTTTAGCATTTGTATGGTGTGAAAATGGGAAACCACGGAAAACCATTCAGGGCTGCCGACAGTGGGGCTCGAACCCACTAACTCCCGGATGCAAGCTCAAAGCTGCGCGCCATTTACAGCACGGCCAACTCCCCGGTACACTGGGGACTACAAGAAAACGAACGCAGTTATGTGCCATGGATAATGTCTACACGAATACGCCAGCTTGGGGGGAGTTGAACAATCGACTAGAAAAGTAAAAGGTAGATCGCAGAAAACTATGGTAAATATTCGTTCCTAAATCGGAGAATTGATTGTAATTACCTACAGCTGTCTTAGAAACTTTTCGAAACTTTTCCCAAAAATGTGCTTCAAGAATAGACTCCAGCATTCTGTAAACTGTGTGTAAATTTTTATGTCATGGAGTCTTGTTTTAATGCAAAGCTCAACCCACTGTACATTGCAGTATTAAGGCATCTGAATTATTTAAGGTATGTGTGAATTTGTATATGAATGTGCTGCATTTACCATGCTAAGATATTAGTAATTGGACCGCTCAATCTACTGAAAATCATAATGTGAAATTTTGAAATATTTAAGGATCGAGTGAATTTGTATATGGTGATGCTGGATTTAGAATGTTAAACTAGTAATATTTCTTGTAATAGTTTCCTTCCATGGAATTGCTTGTTGAACTATTTTTGTTGTTCTTGTTGCTGTTAGGTAATTATGTTTTAACTACTGTAAGCGTTCATTGCCACCGGAGTATTTCCCACTTGCGATGTATTTGTTAATAATAATAATAATCTTGTCAAACCTTCAGCAGTGTTGAACTAACTTTGACAAGATTTAACAGTTGTTCTTGTGAAATACTGAACTGAACTTCGATGGTGTACAACAGGCATAATGCTTGAATCTGTTTTTAGCTTCTTAATACATTTTGAATTGAATCAAGCCTAGAGAGATTCCGTCCTGTATTTTCAGTTTTACAACCCCCTCCCCCGAATCCTTATTTCATTTCAATCCTTGCGTGAAACTCGACAGCGGAAATCTTGAGTACTATTTGTCAGATAACACCTGGTTTCCTTTGTATGGTTCTTTTCTTTCTTTGGATCTCTCTCCTTCGGGGCCCAGAATGCTTTCTTAACTGTACTAAATGTACAGCATGCGAATTCTCTAACATTCTTGGCCCAAGGTACGAAGTAGGAAACTTTTACTCCGCTTTAAAATAGACCCTATTAAGGCATACAATTGTTAAAGTGGGATATCAAGGTAGGCTACCAGGTCTTTGCCAAAGATTATATGTTACGGTTATTCTTCACATTCACAGGCTGTCTTCACTACAGCCTATGAATCCCAGAGGAATACGAACACTACCTGATGTACCTACGTATTTCAGTGCCATTTCCCGTACCAAGAGACCATTAAGGACCTAAAGGAGTCCATCCCTTAGGGTATTAGGCTCTTTACCACCAGTAGTAGCGATTGGGAATTAGAAGTCGGGGTAGGAGTCGCGGAAATGTACAGACAACCAAAAGTACCTAGGTTTGTGAGATATAACTGCCAGGGGCGAGGGGTGTGGTATATACATAGTACAGTCATTAAGTTCTGAGACTTGACTCCTGGAGGATAGGCACCCACACGACTCTGTATGTTGCACACGATGCCGCATTACACGTCGTACACCCACACAGAAAAATTTTGCAATGTGAGTAAACGCTTTAGACTGTTTCAAAATAATTTTCACCACACTCAATACACGTCTCCATACGTCGAAACCAGTCACTGAAACAACTCTGCCACTTTTCTTCGATTACGTTTCCACACTCTTGATCCCATGCTGCCAGAAGCCCCTCGTCGGATGCAAAACGGCGCCCTTTCAACTTCATCTTCACTTCTGGGAAGAGCGCGAAGTCACGTGGGGTAAGATTAGGACTGTATGGAGGGTGATCAAGCACACACAACCCTTATGTGGCAAGAAAATACATTGTTACATTACCGCGATGTGTTGGATCATTGTCGTGATGCAATACCCAAGTGTTGAGCCGTGACTTTGGACGGAGCTGCTTGAGAACCTGGATGACCTGAAGCAGACAAGTCTCACTGTACCACTTCGCAGTAACTGTGCTTTGTGTTTCTAGTAAAACCCGAGTCAGGATGCCCCGTTTAGTGAAGAATACTGCAATCATCCTTTTCTTCACTGACCTTAACTTTCGCACAGTCACAGGAGTACCCTCATCTTCAAACAGCTACACCTTGTTCTGGGATGTTGTTGGGACATTGTAATAATGAAGCCAAGTTTCATCACGTGTAACGATGCTATTGACATTACGCGAAGTCCCATTATCAAACTGTTTTAGCATTTTTCGGCACCATTTCACTCGATGTGCTCGCTGTTCTTCTGAAAGTCAATGGAGCACCCAAAGGGAACAAACCTTCCTAACATGGAGGTGGTCGTGTAGAAGTGAATGAATAGCCGGTGCAGGTATGTAGAGGGTCTCTTCTCCTGCCAATATGTCAACTGCCTCTCTTGCTGCAACAGCTTCAATGTTTTCCTCAGTCACTGATTCAGACGGTCGCCCACAACGAATATCGTCTTCAACCCCAAACTTTCCCCTCTGGAACTCTTTGTACCACCGGAAAATTGTTGTCCGATGTGGACAGTCTTTCCCCAGCACAAGAGTCATTTCTTCCAGATACTGGCCGACAGTTAATCAACGAGCAAAGCTGTATCGGATAATTAGACCACACTGACATCTCAACTTGCTTTCAATCCCACTGCTTGGTAGCAACTGGTCGGAAGGTCGCGCCTTTCTGCCTTCTAGACCGGTTTTCACCCCTCTTTTCATCCCTCACCATATCAGAGGTGTCCAGCCAACCGCTTTTGCGTATTGCAAAACTTTCCTAGTGCCCTTTGTATTTGTATTTTTATCAGCGAGATCGTAAATTACATTAAGATCAGTTAAACGTGAAGATGACAGGTGTTTCCCGTCAAAACTGTGACAGGGAGGGTAGCTCGATCCACTAGACAGCTGATCGGGGAATTCACCGCTGGGAGATAACGGTATATATTGGTCTGTCGACGTGTTTAAAATCATACCGTGTTCTTTAGAATAGAGTTCGTAATTTTGCAAGAAACTAATTGAAATTTTCATCCATGAGTAACGTTTATGTTATTGGATCGCATTCTCTAATATTAACTTGTGTAACAAAGATTTGAACGTATATTGGAAACCACGGAAGTTAGACTATAATGAGCGAATTTAACCATTTTACAGGGTGTCCAAAATAGAGTGTTGGTGGTGGATATTGATTTATTTTTAGGGCTGCACAAAGATTTATTTAACTGTCATGTTGGGATAATGACATAGTGTTGGCTTATTTTGCGTCGAGTTACTTATGCAGTTTTTAGTACGTAATAATTAGGGTTATCCAAGTGTTGATAATTGCTAGTGTTAGATTAAACTTATGGTGTGACGTCATGAAACAAATATAATACTGGAAATAAATGATATGTAAATTTTTTCAGCTTTCACGATATCAAGCGACGATGAACATTATAAAATAAACATAAAGAAATTTGAGTAGGGACTTGTTAAAGAAACCATTCGTCCGTGGAGATAGAATTTGTTGTTAATTAGGATTTATAAAAATCATGTCAATTTATTAAATTATTAAACTCAGTGGAAACCGTATTTGAGAACTTAAAGCCAAGTGATTAACTTGAAGATGTATTCTGGAAATCTTAGTTTATTTTGCGGGGAAAGTTCAGTTATTAACGTAACGCTTATGGGGAAATGTCCGAATGTAATGGATTTTACTGCCGCAAAGTATTGTGAGCATTGTTGTTGTTGTATTATTTGACTATGATTGATTGAGCATTAAATGTGCTGGTATTAGTAAAGTGGAAACTTGGATAGTCATGGGGTCATCAACCTCTCTGACTTAGATTAAGGTCATATGCCATTATAGCATCACTTTCCTTGCGGTCATCCTCCATAATGGCTTTAAAATAATTTACAAGTTTAGATGTTGGTCCATGACATAGTCACAGGTCACATCGATTCAATTAAGGGTCCATGCCGTACAACCACTGTGTGGCACATACCGACTGGACTGCCTTAATTATACCAAGAGTCCAGATTGCCTGTTACGAGGGCTGGATCATCACGAATCATTATGATGGTACATGTAGTCTCACACGGAAGCCGAATTTAAGGATTTCCATACTTTCTTTTCTTCACTCATAACTTGTGACAATGGTTTGTAGTAACGATGCCCATCAGGCAGTTAAGTCAAAGCTTCTCAAACCAGTATATCTCTCCTCTGCGTTGTAATTAGTGTTGTGTTGACTGAACAAGGTAAGTTTGAATTTAAATATTTCTTAAATAAACCACAAATTTTCTAGAGTTGATTCTTCATTTAAGTAGATAGATTAATATTACGGAAACCCGCCTTTTACCTCAGCAAGTGACGAAGAACCCGTTAACACACAACAATATGCAGAAAAGTTTTATAATTGCAGGTGACCTAAATCTTCCGGACATAAACTGATCTGGCGAGTCTATGGGAAGGGGCCACAGTCAGGTAATGGTAAACAAGCTAATTAGAGATAGTGCATTTACCCAAGTAGTAGACTTTCCTACTAGAGGAAACAACTCTTTAGATGTTTATCTTGTAAGATCCGATGACTTACACATTAGCTGTATGGCAGTACCAGGAATTAGCGTCCACTCTGCTGCAGAATTACATATTTGGTATTCCTTAAACACTAAAATAGATAATGAGGAGAAAACAAAAGTATATCAGTATAGTAAAGCTGACCCCTTTAAATTCCAAGAGTTTCTATGGCAAATATTTCCCAGCTGGGCATCAAAATGCTGGCACGTGAACTTAATGTGGAATAATTTCGTTAATAATATTAATAGAACTACTGAGAAGATTCTCCCCCTAAATTAATAAAATGGAACCCAAATCCGGAGTAATACAATAGGAAAATTAGGAACTTCAAAAGGAAAGAAAATGTAAACAAAAAGAAATTTAGTTCGAAGCATATGAATAGGTTTCACAAGATGTCTAAAGAACTCGCTTCTGAAAAGAACCCTTCTCATGACAAATATATGAAAGATGTATTTTCTTCCAGGTAAAATGTGTGTAAAAATCTCTATAAGTATGTTAGGAAAAGGAAAGGACCCAGCCATGAGGCGTCAGTAATAATGTCCAGAGAAAGTGATGCAATTTCCGACAATTTACCAATAGCTAAAGAATTAAATCATTGGTATGGGAACGTATTTAAGGATCAGAATAGTCTGGCTATAGACACTATCGAAAAGACTGCTTGTCCTCTCTTCCAAATTATCCGCAGAAAAGTTCAGGAAAGAATTAAGATCTTAAGGAAAACTAAATCTATAGGGCCTATTAATATTCTGAGACTGGGAGATAGAGCTGTTCTACGCTACTTGGAAATACTATTTCCTGTGTCTCTCAACAACGCGCAAATTCCACATGACTGGGAGAAAGTAACTGTAGTCCCTATTTTTAAAGTGGGCACCAGGCTGGGCCGTCAACATGGTTCTAGAAAATGTTTCTCCTGCGAGAGCCAAATTATGTCGCTCTTGCAATATATTAGCGAGTCATTAGACAAAGGTGTGAAAGTTGATGCTATTTTAACTGACTTTGGTAAAGCATTTCATGTAGTATCACATGGCATTCCGATCAGAAAATTGGTGGAAATGAACATCCGTAAAAGGGTGGTTTTTTGACCCGGGAATTTCTGAAAGACCGCACGCGGAGGGTAAAGGAGGGAAGTAAATACTCCGGCGCACTTTCTATAACGTCGGGAGTAGTACCCCGGTAGTGTTATAGGGCCACTCCTATTCACGGCGTCTATGAATGGTCTGCCGAACGAAATTCGAAGTGAATGCGGAACACACAACAATATGCAGAAAAGTTTTATAATTGCAGGTGACCTAAATCTTCCGGACATAAACTGATCTGGCGAGTCTATGGGAAGGGGCCACAGTCAGGTAATGGTAAACAAGCTAATTAGGGATGGTGCATTTACCCAAGTAGTAGACTTTCCTACTAGAGGAAACAACTCTTTAGATGTTTATCTTGTAAGATCCGATGACTTACACATTAGCTGTATGGCAGTACCAGGAATTAGCGACCACTCTGCCGGGCGATTGCACAACATACAGAAAAATGCACAATTCTGGCGATGATAGGTTACTACAAGCCGGTCTAAGTATACTCCATAAGTAGGCACTCGATAATAAAATGGAAATAAATTCCCGAAAATGTATTCTGAGAAGAATGGGGAAGAAACATAGGCAAGGGGACTTTTAATATTTCCTTGGATAGACGTTCTGGTAGAGTGACTCATGCAAGTACCAAGGAATCCATGTAAAGATATATCGAAAATGGAACACGCACGTAAGAAGTGTTATTTCTAAAGCGTGCAAGTCATTCATGATGAGGGTGCTAAAGGGCAGCAGGCGCAGAGCTACACATCACTCATTAGGCTAGTCCTGGAATATGGAGCAGCCGTGTGGGATCCATACCTAACAGGAGTCATTAAGGAACATGAGATGGTACAGCGAAAGGCTGCAAGATTCGTGCTTAACGATTTCAATCCTAGAAGTAGGGTGACAAGTGTGATAGAAAAACTTGTGTGTGAGACACTGGGGACATTTTTTTTGCTATTGGTTTTACGTCGCACCGCCACAGATAGGTCTTATGGCGACGATGGTATAGGAAGGGGCTAGGAGAGAGAAGGAAGCGGCTGTGGCCTTAATTAAAATACAGCTTTAGCATTTGTATGGTGTGAAAATGGGAAACCACGGAAAACCATTCAGGGCTGCCGACAGTGGGGCTCGAACCCACTAACTCCCGGATGCAAGCTCAAAGCTGCGCGCCATTTACAGCACGGCCAACTCCCCGGTACACTGGGGACTACAAGAAAACGAACGCAGTTATGTGCCATGGATAATGTCTACACGAATACGCCAGCTTGGGGGGAGTTGAACAATCGACTAGAAAAGTAAAAGGTAGATCGCAGAAAACTATGGTAAATATTCGTTCCTAAATCGGAGAATTGATTGTAATTACCTACAGCTGTCTTAGAAACTTTTCGAAACTTTTCCCAAAAATGTGCTTCAAGAATAGACTCCAGCATTCTGTAAACTGTGTGTAAATTTTTATGTCATGGAGTCTTGTTTTAATGCAAAGCTCAACCCACTGTACATTGCAGTATTAAGGCATCTGAATTATTTAAGGTATGTGTGAATTTGTATATGAATGTGCTGCATTTACCATGCTAAGATATTAGTAATTGGACCGCTCAATCTACTGAAAATCATAATGTGAAATTTTGAAATATTTAAGGATCGAGTGAATTTGTATATGGTGATGCTGGATTTAGAATGTTAAACTAGTAATATTTCTTGTAATAGTTTCCTTCCATGGAATTGCTTGTTGAACTATTTTTGTTGTTCTTGTTGCTGTTAGGTAATTATGTTTTAACTACTGTAAGCGTTCATTGCCACCGGAGTATTTCCCACTTGCGATGTATTTGTTAATAATAATAATAATCTTGTCAAACCTTCAGCAGTGTTGAACTAACTTTGACAAGATTTAACAGTTGTTCTTGTGAAATACTGAACTGAACTTCGATGGTGTACAACAGGCATAATGCTTGAATCTGTTTTTAGCTTCTTAATACATTTTGAATTGAATCAAGCCTAGAGAGATTCCGTCCTGTATTTTCAGTTTTACAACCCCCTCCCCCGAATCCTTATTTCATTTCAATCCTTGCGTGAAACTCGACAGCGGAAATCTTGAGTACTATTTGTCAGATAACACCTGGTTTCCTTTGTATGGTTCTTTTCTTTCTTTGGATCTCTCTCCTTCGGGGCCCAGAATGCTTTCTTAACTGTACTAAATGTACAGCATGCGAATTCTCTAACATTCTTGGCCCAAGGTACGAAGTAGGAAACTTTTACTCCGCTTTAAAATAGACCCTATTAAGGCATACAATTGTTAAAGTGGGATATCAAGGTAGGCTACCAGGTCTTTGCCAAAGATTATATGTTACGGTTATTCTTCACATTCACAGGCTGTCTTCACTACAGCCTATGAATCCCAGAGGAATACGAACACTACCTGATGTACCTACGTATTTCAGTGCCATTTCCCGTACCAAGAGACCATTAAGGACCTAAAGGAGTCCATCCCTTAGGGTATTAGGCTCTTTACCACCAGTAGTAGCGATTGGGAATTAGAAGTCGGGGTAGGAGTCGCGGAAATGTACAGACAACCAAAAGTACCTAGGTTTGTGAGATATAACTGCCAGGGGCGAGGGGTGTGGTATATACATAGTACAGTCATTAAGTTCTGAGACTTGACTCCTGGAGGATAGGCACCCACACGACTCTGTATGTTGCACACGATGCCGCATTACACGTCGTACACCCACACAGAACCACACCCATCGTCAAAATAGCCGCCGTTGCCCATTAACCACTTAAACAGAACCACATCCACCTTCAAAATAGTCGCCGTTGGCCGCCATGACGTCTTCGGACGACTAAAATCTGCGCCCACATAGGAGTGCTTTCAGGCGCAGAAAGAGAAAAAATCGCATAGTGTGAGATTAGGTGAGTACGGAGGGTGTGGCAAAACTGTCACCTGTTATCTTGCAAGTTCCTCTTGGACTAGGACAGAGCGATGTGCAGCGGCGTTGTCGTGTAGCGACAGCCAATTATTTGTACACAGGTCGCTTACGGCGAATTGCATCGTATAAACGGCCAAGGATCTCCTTGTAGCGGGTTTTATTTACCGTTACACCGTCTGGAAGGAATTCCGTTTGAATCAAGAAAGAGTTCCAGCATCACCTTGTCTTTTGACCTGTCTTGTCGTGGTTTTTTCTGTTGTGGTGATGATGGCGTTCTCCAGGTGGCGGATTGTCGGTTTCTCCGGTTGAGAAACGTCTGATCATCGTCAGCACTGCTGATGAGGTCACCACAAATCGTCATGCGATCATCACGTTGGTCTTGCGACAGGATTCGTGGAACACTGTGCTGTGTAACACGAGACATGTTGAGGTCATCCTATTGGAGCTGCGGGACCGTCTACCAATTGGGAGCGGTTAGCACGCACCAACGTTGCAACTTCCTGGATCTTGCGCTCCGTTCGAACTGTTTGTGGCCGACTAGTACGCACATCATCTTTCAAACTGTCCCGTCCTGGCGCAAAAGGTGGGTGCCGCCTAAACACAACACTTCAACTCAATGCGTCCTCACCGTAAACCTGCTGCATCATTTCAAACGTTTCGGCAGCGGTTTTGTCTAATTTCTGGCAGAACTTGATGTTTGTCCGTTGCTCAAACAGTGACATGTAAAGGTCCGACTGGCGCATTCAAATCACCGTCACAACAACGACCGTACGTCTGCTTCCAGTGCATGAACTCAACTGTCTCTTGCAGGGACGAGAGACTTACTGACATGGTACCATATCACGGCGCCACCTATGCGTTATAGTGCACCACAGCGCCGCCTTGCGGTCAGTCTCAGAACTTAATGACTGTACTACGTACATCAAAACTGGATAAAAAACAAAAGCTGCAAAATGGTAAGTTTTCGTCCTCTCTGAGCGAATCTTGACAGACGAGTAAATGAAGACAGTTTACCAAATTAAATGCGGTAAAAATAGATTTTTTGAGATTTTGATTCAACACCATACAATAAAATGTTCACCATTGGAACAATATTACACATGTGTTACGTATATTAAATATAACTACAGCGTGATTATTATACAATTTAAAATAATTTTGTAGAACGAATGCGCTCGGCAAGCGGGGAATCATATCTCTGTGTCCATGACCTCGGGAAGAAATATACCCCCTGTTACCCTTCCTCACAGCACATTCAAAAGTCTCCACTACTTTCTGTGGCATTATACAAATCGGTTAGCCGCGACAAACTACATTTGTGCGTATTTCCGCTAATGATTTTTTAATAACTAAAGAAATTAAAGGAAATAATTAGCCGATAGAACAAGAAGGCTTCTACAAATTGTTTTTTTAATCATTTATATAATTCCTAATTTCAGGCGGCTACTGTTTACTACCACTTAACCCTCGATTTTGTCGCTTCCTGTACGCTGACCTCCATTGATATAGCAATATTGCATGAGCACACTTTTATTCTTATTACGAAACAGACATTGCGATTATTAAAATACAACCCAGATCAAGTATAGAGTACTGTAAATTTGTCCAAAATTGCAGTTAAATCAAATGTTCTCTCCTTGTATGTCTTATTGCCATACAATAACTCTTTCCTTTGTACAGTATAGCGGGTTTTTAACCTTTCCACTCCCAAGTTTTTTCAGCTTTATGCATGCCCCATACTAGATTTTTCTGGACATTTTGACAGTGGTTGTAATAGGCCATAAATATTTTGTATTTACACAGCTACTGAAAAGTCATGTAACGACAATATTAGCAATAGTTTTCTCCTAACACTTTTCCCAAAACTTGAAAGAACTTGGCGTGATAAATGTCGACAGCTCGTTTCACTGAAACTTATCCCCACTATATTCATAAAAAATCAGACTCATCATGATTGCCTAAAATTTCTAAAGTATAATCTTTCGTTATACTTTCTTTACACTCCCGTGCACTCATCTCAGAAGACAGCTGTGAAGGTAAAACACAAGGCACATAATTATCGTCAAAAAACGGTAAGGCGATTTATGAATCGTCCGTCGTCTGAACAAAGCATGTCAACAGCGTTGGACTGAACTCGGAAGTGAACAAGAGCGCATTGCTTTAAATCCGAACTAACTCGTGTTTGGGACAGCAGGAGAAACGTTGACATCCGAGTTAACTCGGGCATGGGATGAAAAAAGGTTAAATCTTCACCGAATAATGAATTCTAGGAGGAAAGACTGGCATACATTTTAGCAAATGAACCTTTCCTCCTACGAGATATAAAACTCACTTTTGGGCCTCCTGACTCTGCCGCATCGTTGTTACCCTAGAAGAAAGGCGGCAGAAGGCCCAGCTGACCTCTGAAGGATGCTATGTACCAGAAGTAATGAAACGCAGCGAATGGCAAGGACCAGACTAAAAGCTACGTCAATGTACATAATACCATCATCGAATTACATGTGCTTTCACTGTACAGACGGCAGAACGTCAATTGCATTGTAGCCCTTTCACAGCGAGAGAGACTTAAGTGGGTCAGTGAGCAGTTGACATCCAAGTTTCAGCTACTTGTCAATATAAATTTGTACGAGGAATTACCCATTTTTGAGTGGGAAATGTTTTAAATACTCCCACAAATGTTTATGGAGTATACTAGAAGTTTCAAAGCTGTATTTGAGTGATTTTTAACTGTTCAACTTGATCTCATTTTAAGCTGGGTCGGTACAGATCTGTGCACATGGATATGAGGGTATTCAGGAGTTGTAATAAGGATGTAAATTAGAGGGCATATAAGTCTCTGGTAAAACCCCATCTTGAGAATGGTTCCAGTGTACGGGACTTTCACCAGGATTATTTCATTCGAGAACTGGATAAAATAAAATAAAATAAAATGTGCTCGATTTGTTCTGGATGATTTCCGACAAAAGAGTAGCGTTACAAAAATGTTGCAAAGTTTGGGCTGGGAAGACTTGGGAGAAATGAGAAGATCTGATCAGCTAAGTGGTATATTTCTTGCTGTCAGCGGAGAGATGGCGTGGAACGAAATCAGTAGACGAATAAGTTTGAGTGGTGTCCTTAAGAGTAGAAAAGATCACAATATGAAGATAAAGTTGGAATTCAAGAGGACAAATATTCGTTATAGGAAGGGGAGTTAGGGACTGGAATAACTTACCGAGGAAGATGTTCAATAAATTTCCAGTTTCTTTTAAATCGTTAAAAAAAAATTAGAAAACATCAGATACGGAATCTGGCACCTGGGCGACTGCCTTAACTGAATATCAGCAGTGACTGATGAAGCAATTAAATCATTTAATGAGGTACGTACGACCTAATTAACCGAATGCTACCTCCTGTGGATGCCAAACTGAATAAAGCCACGGTATCCCGTGATTATTGTAACAATAAAATAAGTGACGAACAAAAACTAGACTTGATAGTGAAGGGTGGCGAACACAATGTCCGTAGCTGAGTCTGGCATACTTGAACCAGTCTCCTCACATTTCTAGGAATTCTTTCATTTTCACGCCCTTCGTGACCATTTTCTAATACACCGAGATCTCATTTCCAGACTTTAGCTCTGAAGCAGTCTGTGTATGACTCAGTGAGAAATGGATGAAAGTTCACGCGTGCCTCCCCGCTGAACAATATTTATACATTATGTTCGTTAATCTATTTTACTGCCATTAACTGATGAAATACCCTACGTTTGATGCTTGTAGTACTTATTATTTATTTATTTATTTAGCGTATGGCATACAAATACATTATTACAAATGAACAACAATAACCAATGAACCAATCTACAAACAAATATCTAGACCTTGTATGTACTAAATACATTTTGGGGTTGCCATCAAGAAGTCTTCATATGGCCCTCCATATGCTCTGATGCTGCATTCCTCCCTGATGTGTTTAATAGTTTGTCGCGGTGCTCCACAGTCGCATAGCGGCGAGGAGAGCATTCGCCATTTAAAAAGTGAATCCCCACATCTTCCGTGTCCCGTCCTGAGTCGGTTGAGCATTGACCATACCTTGCGGGGTTGATGAAACCCTGGAACTGTCTTATCGATGCATGGCATTTTCAAGCATGTAGCTGGAGCATTTTGCATCCATTCCTCCCTCCAGGAATCGGTGATGTTGAACCCGATGTGATTGATCTCGGCTGCAAGAGGTGGATGTCTCCAACGAAGTCGTTTGAGTTTGAGGTCTGAGATGTTAGAGTGTACCGGTAGTCCAGGGTTTGCTAGGATCTTGTTGTATTCTCTGATCAAAGCTACTTTCCTTCGCAGGTTAAGGGGTGGTATGTTACTTAGGATAGGCAGCCAGATGGTGAGAGTAGACCTGATTGTTCCTGTAATAATAATAATAACTTTTAGTATGGGGAAACGTTGCATCTGATCTCAGAATATTATATGGAGAGTACTAAAAGGCACAGAGATGTGTTTGAGTGAGTTTTTACTCTTCAACTTGAGTTCATTTTAAACTGGTTGCTAATTATTAATAGTCACATATTATTATTATTATTATTATTATTATTATTATTATTATTATTATTATTATTATTATTATTATTATTATTATTGTTACGGAGATGTCCGTGGTAGGTAGAGGTGAAAGAAGGTGCGGGTGTGAATGGGTTTCAAGCTACGAAATTAACGTGCAATGTAAAATTAATTTAAAATTTAACTAGGTTATATTTTCTTTTCAAAGGCAAGAGATAACAATCATAACAGGTACAGAGTAGCAAAAATGTAGGTACAATATTACTGGGTTCGGGCTCAGTGCTCTTACTTCATAACTCTTGGGCAATCAGCCCCGCCTTACTCCCAAAGAAAATTTTAGCCAAGGGGCAGAAAACCCCATTCCTGCCCAGGAGCACTGGCTCCAAACATTACACATAAAGCCTGCACGAGGCATACAGAAACAAATTTCAAAGAGCGATCCGCTCTCAAAATTGTAAGCCTATCACAAGGCCACACCAAACTCTACCTTCAAGCTGTCCTCTAAGGACGTATTTACAGGGGTAAAATACCCAAACTACGGAGGTCTATTACATGAAAAGAAGGTTGATTACATGACCTCTAAAATAACAATTTGAGAGGAGGCGAACTTGCACTCCTAATACACCTTGTTTTTAAAACCTAATCTGGCTCTGGGCCACTAACGCAAGGGCTAATCCCATACTACAGAGGTGACTTAGAGAAGAACACTTTACATTACATAAACGAAGAATAGTTTGAGAAAATAAGTTCACCTCAAAACAAATGTGAGTGGGAGCTCGAGAGGGTTAGCACTCTCTATCCCAATATGTAGCTTTACAAGAAAAAGATGAAAAGAGTAATTACATTTTAGGAAAAGGTTACATGATGGAAATGCTTCGAACCCGCCGCGAGTGTTAAACTGCCGACCTAGCAAGAAAAGAAGTTATTAATAGGCCATTACCTGGTGTTGAACGGCTGAAGAAGAAAGAGGCGCTTCCCGCCTCCTGCTATGTACTTAATACACTGAAAGATGGAACAGAAGTGGCCCGGAGACCCCAAAATCAGCAGTTTATATCCTCTCGCGGAAGATTCTAGGCGTTAGGGGAAAGAAAACACCCTCCCACAAAATCTTTATTGGTTCGGGAAAAGAAACCCCTACATAGAGGAAAAAGAAACACATTATTGGTGGAAAATTAATTAAAGAAATTCGGGATTGGCTAGATCCAAACTAAGGGGAAAAAGAGGGGTATACAGCCAACTTAAACAATGACAGAAGGAAATTTAACAAAGAACAAACTCTTGAAATAAAAATTTCTCCAACAAAATAGTTCTTTGACTCCGCACTAGGTCGCACTATTGTTGATCTTCAGTAGTGTCCTCTAGAAGAGAAAGTTCACACTTCTTACTTCAAGCGAAACAAAAACACATCAAAAGTGACACAGTTCAAAAACTCAAAATTTTCCACGTGGTGACATCTTCTGAGAAAGTAGAGAATTAATAGAATAGATAAAGTTCAACCTTCCTCCAGAAGAGGAGTTTCAACTGGCGCAACTTTTAAATAAACGGTGTAGAGGTGTACCGCCCGGTACAGACCTCCCCCCCCAAAAGTTCCTCCAAGGGGTAACACAGAAGAACATAAGCTTTGTTTCCAAAATAAGGTCCAAGTTTTGATGTTGATATTAAGATTAATTGCGGAAGCATTTATAAGATTTTAGTAATTTGGTTGGTTGCAATTTCAAAATTTTGTTGTTGCAGGTGCAGTAAAGTTTTTCTGTTGTAGTAGTTGAATTTCTGAAGATAAATCTTTAATGCTTAAAAGTGAAGAAAAGTTTTGCAATGTCCACCAAATATTGTTGTTGAATTCCCAAATGTAGTTATCTCTTATAGTAACTGTCCATGTAGTTGATGTAGATTGAGTCGGATGGCCAGACCGGCCGTTGCAGCTTGCGTCCAACGGAGGCCGCTCGGACCCCTTAAGTACCCTGAGATACCGCTCGCCCGCACTATGAGGGGAGCAGAGGTGTTGAAGTACGCCGCGCCCGCGGTGAACAGATACAGGCTGCGGGCATGTAGCAGGACGTGCGCCGCACATCAGCCTTGGCCGGGGGGAGAGCTCCGGCTCGCCGTGCACATGTCGTCCTCGCTGGAGAGGAGGGGGCCCATCCCCCTCCCCAGTCGCTGCACGGTGCTGCGCGGCTGCGGGGGCGCTGAAACATTAAAGCTAGGCGGCAGAATTGTGTTGGACTATCATCTTCTTTGAGGGTACAGGCTTGTGGAGAGGTTGAGGGGCCGGCGGCGTGTAGATATCCATGGCATTTACTATTATGAAGCCACAGTGTAAGGTGGAGCAGGAGACGGGAGCGTGGTAATGGCCGTGGCAAGAACAGGATGGCAGTTTAACGGGTCGGGGCAGGTTTTACCCAAGGCTTACATCTAAAACCAAAATATTACAGAAGGGGCAGAAAGCCTTAAAAGTGAAACTCAAAAAAAATATAACCTTCATATCCTTTCAAAATAATATGGAGCAAGTTAACACAGAAATTACACCGGTTTCACCTGGGACAGGTGAACTCTAAATATCCTCTCGGTGGCTGGATTACTTAGCAATAAGGTAACCGGCGTAAGAAAATCGAGAATGATACAAGGCCCATGAAATCTGGGGGCAAGCTTGCCCGCGGGAACAAAATTTTTGACCATAACCTGGTCACCTACCTTCAAAGTGGTGGGTCTCCGTCCACGATCATACCTTTCCCTAACCTTTTCATGAGACACTTTAAGATTGGCTTTAGCCTTCTTCCAAAGATCTTTAATGTTATCCGGATCTATTGTCTCGGGTAGAATGTCATTCAAAGACCAGAGGTTAGAGAGCGGCGAGTTGGGAACAAACTTGAACATCAAAGAAGCTGGAGTAAACTTGTGAGATTCATGAACCGCCGAATTCAAAGCAAAAGCTATCCAATGCAGGGACGTGTCCCACCTGGAAGGATCTTCATGATGATAGGCAATAAGTGCGGACCTGAGATTACGGTTAACCCGTTCAGCCAGAGAAGGTTGAGGGTAATAAGCAGAAGTAGTTACATGAGAGATGGACAAGTCAAAACAGAATTTACGAAATAAATTTGATGTGAACGCCTTAGCATTATCAGATACAATATATTGACACGGACCAAAAGAAGCAAAAATAGAATTTAAGCAAGTAATGGTTGACTGAGCGGTAGCCAGCTTAGTCGGAAATAACCAGGAAAATCTTGTAAAACCATCTACACACACAAGGATGAACTTGTTGGCATTGCCCTTTGACTGGGGGAAGGGTCCCACATAATCAATATACAGGCGTTCCATGGGGCGCGACGCTTGATGAGAAGACAAAAGGCCTACTTTAGTGGACATGGTGGGTTTACTGATCAAACAAGATTTACAAGCTTTTACGAGTTCCCGAATTTCACCGTCCATACCTTTCCAGATGAACATTTCACGAATCTTTTCACGAGTTTTAAAGATACCCAGATGCCCTCCTAATGGGGTCTCATGATAATACTTGAAGATCATAGGTACAAGAACCGCTGGAACAACAACTTTCATCAACTTATCATGCCTCGAAGGGCAACATAGAACACCATTCCTCAGAACATAAGGGACAGCATGTTCCCCAGAAGAAAGGGTTTCCATTATAGGAGCCAGCGTCGGATCTTCACGTTGGTATTTCTCAATATCCCTAAAAAGCATGGGAGCATCTGTTAAGATGGCATTAACACCAGATAGTATGGACTCGGAAGGTGATGAACTATCGACCGGTTCGTGGGTTTCGACGTCGTTATGAAACATACGGCTGAGTCCATCAGCAACAGCATTTTCGGTACCTCTGATATGTCGTACATCAAATTGGAAGGCAGAAATACGGATGGCCCAACGGGCTATACGACCAGTACGACGCGGCCTACCTAAGACCCAGCTTAAGGCTTGATTATCTGTCTCCAGGTCGAATTTGACATGTTCCAGATAGAGACGGAACTTTTCTAAGGCGAATAAGACTGCCAACCCTTCGAGCTCATAGATGGAATACTTGGCTTCTTGAGCCGATAGAGTCCTAGATGCATAGGCGATGGGACGCCTCCCTAGTTCAGTCTCTTGAAGAAGGACTGCAGCTACAGCTGACGACGACGCGTCCGTTTGGACGATGAATTTCTTCGAGAAATCAGGCATAGCAAGTACAGGGGCATTACAGAGAGCTAATTTAAGATCTTCGAAAGCGGCTTGTTGAGAAGGTCCCCACTCGAATTTGATGCCTTTCCTACGAAGAAGGTTTAAGGGCGCCGCTCTATTAGCGAAGTTAGGAATAAACTTCCTGAAGAAATTCACCATACCAATGAATCTAGCGATACCTTTGATGTCCTTAGGAGGTTTAAAATCACGGATGGCCTGTGTTCTAGAATGATCGACAGCTACCCCATCGGGTGACACAATATGCCCTAGGAATGACATAGAGGGCTTAGCAAAGGCAACCTTGGACAACTTGACAGTTAACCCAGCCTTACGAAGGCGATTCAGAACTTCTCGCAGATGATCTAGATGTTCTTCAAAAGTCTCGGAAAATACGACGACATCATCCAAGTAGTGATATAAGTACTCAAATTTGATGTCGGAGAAGACCCTATCTAGTAGCCTAGTGAGCACAGCTGCCCCCGTGGGGAGCCCGAAAGGCACGTGGTTGTATTCGTATAAATTCCAGTCCGTGGCAAACGCTGTAAGATGTTTAGACTCCTCGGCAAGGGGAATTTGATTATAGGCCTGATTCAAGTCCAAGATAGTGAAGAACTTGGCCTTTCGAAACCATGAAAAGCAAGAATGAAGGTCGGGAAGGGGCACAGATTGCAACACCACCTTCCGATTGAGAGCCCTGTAATCAATGACAGGCCTGAAGCCTCCTTGGGGTTTCGGGACTAGAAAAATAGGCGAAGAATACGCTGACTTAGAGGGCCTAATAATACCATCCTTCAACATCTGATCGATGATTTCTTTCAGAGCCTTCATTTTAGGTGGAGATAGCCTATACGGTGGAAAACGGACAGGAATCGAATCCGTAACCTCAATTTTGTATTCAATAAGGTCAGTAACACCAAGAGTATCAGAGAACACCTCGGGAAACGACTGACACAGTTTGCGAATACTATCAGCCTGCTCCTCAGGTAGATGTCTAAGGTCTAACAACATCTCATCCTGGGTAGGCGAAATAGATGAACATGATACAGAATTACACTTTAACAAGGGAATTCTACAATTGGACGCAAATTTGAAAGTGCACGACCTACTCTGGAGATCGAGCACAAGACCAGTGTGAGAAATAAAGTCAGCTCCCAATATAATGGGGCAAGACAATTGCTTGGCCACAAACAATTTAACTTTCCAGGTAAACTTAAAAACACGAATTTTGACCAGTAAGGAACCTAGAATTTCTAATGGAGATGAATTAGCCGAAACGTATTGAACAGGAGAAGAGACATAGTCAGGGAGTTTACAAACAGATTTCAATTTAGAATACCAATCAGCCGAAATAATGGAACAAACACTGCCTGAATCTAAGAGAGCTGTTATAGGCTCGTTATTTAACTCAATCTTAAGAAAAGGAACAGGTGCGGGGGTATCCGCCGCAATCCTAAGACACTCTTTAGGGCATTCAAAAGATGAATTTGAAGGCTGGTCGTTCTCTGCATTTACAACCTGTTTACTAGGGGCTGAGTCTCGGGAAGATGGATTAGTCGGCTCAGCCGACGCCACTAGTCACTTTTTATTATTGGCATAGCTGGAATTTGCACCAGAAGTTGAGCAGGAGGGGGTGCTATTTGAGTTTGGGCAATTCTTGGCGATATGTGAGAAGGCCCCACACTTAAAACAGCCTTGTGATGACCCTGCTCCATTCCTTGTCCCACTTGACTTGATCAGAGGACACTTATTCCGCAGATGGTCAGGCGACCCACAAGCATAACATTTACGGGGATTGACTGGTCGGCGAGGTGGAGGCCGAGTGTTACTAAAGGAAGGCGGGGGTTCTTTCGCGACACGCAAGGAATCGGCATACCTAACTCCTTCCGCAGAGACGGCTAATGCTTCCAGTTCAGAGAAGGTTTGCGGGCACGCCGCGAAACACAAATATGACCTGTAGGGTGGTGAAATCCCTTCGACAATAGCTTGCACGATCTGATCCTCAGGGAAGTGGAGAGCAAACACCCTAGTATAAAACTTAATATCTTGGATGAAGTCTGCCAGGTTTTCATCCAAGCGCTGTACCCGATAATAGTATTTCTGAATAAGGGAGGACCTGGCCCTAGCCGGGATGAAGTTAGCTAGCAAATGGGCATGGAAATCCTCAATAGAAGATTGCTCGGCAATGGCTCTAACTATTTTGTCAGATAGAACACCAATAGCATAAGGATAGATAATTTGCAAAATTTGACATGGGGAAAGAGAAAACACAAGGGCATGATCCTGAAATTCCACTAGAAATCTTAAAAATGAAATTACGTCACTGGTGGTGTTGACGGAAAACTTAGAGATACCTCTAAGCAACATTGCTAATGGATGAGGCAAGCTGCTGAACCCAGGTGACATAGCCGTTAAAGGTTTCAAGGGCAAAGAAGTTAATTCAGAGCGGATGTTACTCAATGACGCACGGCGTTCAGATTCGTTGTTCGATGGGGCAGAGATAGTTTGAGCAGCAATGGTTATCCTATTGACTTCTCCCTGAGGAGGCTCTTCCTCGTTACCTACATTCACCGTGGCGGGTTGATCAGTTTTGGGAGGAGCTTCGCCGGTTAGCAATTGAGTGACCTTATTAGACAATTCAGAAATAGTTTCAAGGAGCGTATTAGCTTGCTTCCTCTGAACGTCATTCACCTTTAGAGACAATAGATCATTAACTCTATTTGCAAAGTGATACAGCCTGCCTTGCACACGCTTAATTTGATTAGGAGATGGATCGTTTTCATCAAAAAAGCTGACTACCGATGCTAGCCCAGTAATATTCTCGACAATCGTGGAAAGAGAGTCATCAATTTCTTTCTCTCCCAAATTGGGGATGGAAATGGGCAAATCAAGGGACTCTCTAAGCTTGTTAGTGTCTATTGCAACCGTGCCTCCAGATTGAACGTTTCTGATAGTTAACTCATATATCAACTCCTCTTTGCGCAAGTAGTTAAGGAGGAGAACATCGCGAGGGCCGGGCATGATGACAGAACAATTTTGAAAAACTCAAAAAATTCCAGCAACTGAGAAAATTGTTAGAGTTCGAATCAAAGCAATGTTTAGCCGTCAAAAGGGGCTAAATTGAGACCCATTCAACCACGCTCTGCTACCACTTGTTACGGAGATGTCCGTGGTAGGTAGAGGTGAAAGAAGGTGCGGGTGTGAATGGGTTTCAAGCTACGAAATTAACGTGCAATGTAAAATTAATTTAAAATTTAACTAGGTTATATTTTCTTTTCAAAGGCAAGAGATAACAATCATAACAGGTACAGAGTAGCAAAAATGTAGGTACAATATTAGTGGGTTCGGGCTCAGTGCTCTTACTTCATAACTCTTGGGCAATCAGCCCCGCCTTACTCCCAAAGAAAATTTTAGCCAAGGGGCAGAAAACCCCATTCCTGCCCAGGAGCACTGGCTCCAAACATTACACATAAAGCCTGCACGAGGCATACAGAAACAAATTTCAAAGAGCGATCCGCTCTCAAAATTGTAAGCCTATCACAAGGCCACACCAAACTCTACCTTCAAGCTGTCCTCTAAGGACGTATTTACAGGGGTAAAATACCCAAACTACGGAGGTCTATTACATGAAAAGAAGGTTGATTACATGACCTCTAAAATAACAATTTGAGAGGAGGCGAACTTGCACTCCTAATACACCTTGTTTTTAAAACCTAATCTGGCTCTGGGCCACTAACGCAAGGGCTAATCCCATACTACAGAGGTGACTTAGAGAAGAACACTTTACATTACATAAACGAAGAATAGTTTGAGAAAATAAGTTCACCTCAAAACAAATGTGAGTGGGAGCTCGAGAGGGTTAGCACTCTCTATCCCAATATGTAGCTTTACAAGAAAAAGATGAAAAGAGTAATTACATTTTAGGAAAAGGTTACATGATGGAAATGCTTCGAACCCGCCGCGAGTGTTAAACTGCCGACCTAGCAAGAAAAGAAGTTATTAATAGGCCATTACCTGGTGTTGAACGGCTGAAGAAGAAAGAGGCGCTTCCCGCCTCCTGCTATGTACTTAATACACTGAAAGATGGAAGAGAAGTGGCCCGGAGACCCCAAAATCAGCAGTTTATATCCTCTCGCGGAAGATTCTAGGCGTTAGGGGAAAGAAAACACCCTCCCACAAAATCTTTATTGGTTCGGGAAAAGAAACCCCTACATAGAGGAAAAAGAAACACATTATTGGTGGAAAATTAATTAAAGAAATTCGGGATTGGCTAGATCCAAACTAAGGGGAAAAAGAGGGGTATACAGCCAACTTAAACAATGACAGAAGGAAATTTAACAAAGAACAAACTCTTGAAATAAAAATTTCTCCAACAAAATAGTTCTTTGACTCCGCACTAGGTCGCACTATTGTTGATCTTCAGTAGTGTCCTCTAGAAGAGAAAGTTCACACTTCTTACTTCAAGCGAAACAAAAACACATCAAAAGTGACACAGTTCAAAAACTCAAAATTTTCCACGTGGTGACATCTTCTGAGAAAGTATAGAATTAATAGAATAGATAAAGTTCAACCTTCCTCCAGAAGAGGAGTTTCAACTGGCGCAACTTTTAAATAAACGGTGTAGAGGTGTACCGCCCGGTACAATTATTATTATTATTATTATTATTATTATTGTACCGGGCGGTACACCTCCACTCCGCTAATTTAAAAAGGTGCGCCTGTGGAAACTCCTCTGCTGGAGGAAGTCTGAACTTTATTTGCCCTATTAATTTTCTAGTTTCTCAGAAGATGTCACCACCTGGAAATTTTTGAGTTTGTGAACTGTGTCATTTTCGACGTACTTTTGTTTTGCTTGAAGTAAGAAGTGTGAACTTTCTCTTCTAGAGGACACCACTGAAAAACTACAATAAGTGCACCCTAGTGGGAAGAAAAATAACTGTTCTTTGGAGAAAATTTTATTTCAAAAGTTTGTTCTTTGTTAAATTTCTTTCTGTTATTGTTTAAGTTGGCTGTATACCCCTCTCTTTCCCCTTGTTTTGCATTTGACCAATCCCGAATTTCTGTTATTAATTTCTGACCAATCATTGGTATCTTCCCCCAACTTGAATATGTTTCTATACCCTAGCCAATAAAAAGTTTGTGGGAGGGTGTTTTCTTTCCCCTAACACCTAGAACCTTCCGCGAGAGGATATAAACTGCTGATTTTTGGGTCTCCGGGCCACTTCTGTTCTATCTTTCAGTGTATTAAGTACATAGCAGGAGGCTGGAAGCGCCTCTTTCTCCGGCAGCGGTCAACTATAAGGTAATGGCCGATTAATATATTCTTTCTTTGCTAGCTCAGCAGTTTAACTCTCGGGGCGGGTGCGAAGCGTTCCACCATGTAACCTTTTCCTAAAATGTAAATGTAACTACTCTTTTCATCTATTCTCTGGGAAAGCTACATTCTGGGATAGAGAGTGCTAACCCTCTCGAGCTCCCACTCATATTGTTTTGAGGTGAACTTATTTTTCTCAACCTATTCTTCGTTAATGTAAAACAAATTGTTCTCTTCTTAAGTCACCTCTTTAGTATGGGATTAGCCCTTGTATTAACGGCCTAGCGCCAAGTAGGTCTTAATCTAGTGTATTAGGAGTGCAAGTTCGCCTCCTCTCAAATTGTTATGTTAGAGGTCATTTAATTAACATTCTTTTCGTTTAATAGACCTCAGTAGATTGGGTATTTTACCCCTGTGTTTATGTCCGTTGAGGACAGCTTGAAGGTGGAGTTTGGTGTGGCCTGGGAGAGGCTTAAATTTGAGAGCGAGTGGCTCTTTTGAAAATTGTATGTTGTATGCCTCGAGGAGGCTTTTCAGTGTAATTTGGAGCAAGGGCTCCTAGGTATGAATGGGGTTTTCTGCCCCTCTGTTAAAACTTGTGTTTGGGGTAAAACTGAGCTGATTGCCCAAGCATTGTGAACTCGGGGCGCGAAGCCCAAATTCTGTAAATATTGTAACTACCTTATTTTGACTTGCTATTCTGTACCTGCCATGCTTGTTACTTATTTATTTTGAAAAGAAAATATAACCGTATTAAATTTTAAATTTACTTTACAGGCACTATAATTTCGTAGCTTGAGATCCATTCACACCCGCACCTTCTTTCACCTCTACCTACCGCTAAAACACGGTAACAAGTGGTAGCAGAGCGTGGTTGAATGGGTCTCAATTTAGCCCCTTTTGACGGCTAAACATTGTTTGTTCCGAACTCTAACTATTTTCCCAGTTGCTGGAATTTTTTGAGTTTTTCAAAATTGTTCTGTCACCATGCCCGGCCCTCGCGATGTTCTCCATCTTAACTATTTGCGCAAGGAGGAGTTGATCTATGAATTAACTATCAGAAATGTGCAATCTGGAGGCACGGTTGCAGTAGACACTAACAAGCTTAGGGAGTCCCTTGATTTGCCCATTTCCATCCACAATTTGGGAGAGAAAGAAATTGATGACTCTCTTTCCACGATCGTCGAGAATATTACTGGGCTAGCTTCTGTAGTTAGTTTTTTTGATGAAAATGATCCGTCTCCTAATCAAATTAAGCGTGTGCAAGGCAGGCTATATCATTTTTCGAATAGGGTTAACGATCTGTTGTCTCTAAAACTGAATGACGTTCAGAGGAAGGAAGCTAGTACGCTCCTGGAAAATATTTCCGAATTATCTAGTAAGGTCACTCAATTGTTAACTGGGGAAGTTCCTCCCAAATCTGATCAACCCACCATAGTGAATGCAGGTAGTGAGGAAGCGCCTCCCAAGGGAGAAGTTAATAGGATAACCGTTGCTGCTCAAACTATCCCTGCCCCATTGGACAACGAATCTGAACGTCGTGCATCTTTGAGTAACATCCGTTCTGAATTAACTTCCTTGCCATTGAAACCTTTACCTACTATGTCACCCGGGTTTAGCAGCTTGCCTCATCCATTGACAATGTTGCTCAGAGGTATCTCTAAGTTTTCCGTTAATACCACCAGTGATGTAATTTCTTTTTTAAGATTTCTAGTTGAATTTCAGGATCATGCCCTTGTGTTTTCTCTTTCTCCATGTCAAATTTTGCAAATTATCTATCCGTATGCTATTGGTATTCTCTCAGATAAAATCGTAAGAGCCATTGCCGAGCAATCATCTATTGAGGATTTCCATGCCCATTTGCTAGCTAACTTCATCCCGGCTAGGGCCAGGTCCTCCCTTATTCAGAAGTACTATTACCGTGTACAACGCTTGGATGAAAAGTTGGCTGATTTCATACAGGACATTAAGTTTTATACTAGGGTGTTTGCTCTTCATTTCCCTGAGGATCAGATTGTACAAGCTATTGTGGAAGGGATTTCACCACCCTACAGGTCATATTTGTGTTTCGCGGCGTGCCCGCAAACTTTCTCTGAACTTGAAGCGTTGGCCGTCTCAGCGGAAGGAGTTAGATACGCCGATTCTTTGCGTGTCGCGAAAGAACCCCCGCCTTCCTTTAGTAATACTCGGCCTCCACCTCGCCGACCAGTCAATCCCCGTAAATGTTATGCTTGCGGGTCGCCTGACCATCTGCGCAACAAGTGTCCACTGATCAAGTCAAGTGGGACAAGGAATGGAGCCGGGTCATCACAAGGCTGTTTTAAGTGTGGGGCCTTCTCACATATCGCCAAGAATTGCCCAAACTCAAATAGCACCCCCTCCTGCTCAACTTCTGGTGCAAATTCCACCTATGCCAATACTAAAAAGTGACTAGTGGCTTCGGCTGAGTCAACTAATCCATCTTCCCGAGACTCAGCCCCTAGTAAACAAGTTGTAAATGCAGAGAACGATCAGCCTTCAAATTCATCTTTTGAATGCCCTAAAGAATGTCTTAGGATTGCGGCGGATACCCCCGCACCTGTTCCTTTTCTTAAGATTGAGTTAAATAACGAGCCTATATCAGCTCTCTTAGATTCAGGCAGTGTTTGTTCGATTATTTCGGCTGAATGGTATTCTAAATTGAAAACGGTTTGTAAACTTCCTGACTATGTCTCTTCTCCTGTTCAATACGTATCGGCTAATTCATCTCCATTAGAAATTCTAGGTTCCTTACTGGTCAAAATTCGTATTTTTAAGTTTACATGGAAAGTTAAATTGTTTGTGGCCAAGCAAGTGTCTTGCCCCATTATATTGGGAGCTGACTTTATTTCTCACACTGGTCTTGTGCTCGATCTCCAGTCTAGGTCGTGCACATTCAAATTTGCTTCTAATTGTAAAATCCCACTATTAAAGTGTAATTCTGTGTCATGTTCTTCTATTTCGCCTACCCAGGATGAGATGTTGTTAGACCTTAGACATCTACCTGAGGAGCAGGCTGATAGTATTCGCAAACTGTGTCTGTCGTTTCCCGAGGTGTTCTCTGATACTCTTGGTGTTACTGACCTTATTGAATACAAAATTGAGGTCACGGATTCGATTCCTGTCCGTTTTCCACCTTATAGGCTATCTCCACCTAAAATGAAGGCTCTGAAAGAAATTATCGATCAGATGTTGAAGGATGGTATTATTAGGCCCTCTAAGTCGGCGTATTCATCGCCTATTTTTCTAGTCCCGAAACCCCAAGGAGGCTTCAGGCCTGTCATTGATTACAGGGCTCTCAATCGGAAGGTGGTGTTACAATCTGTGCCCCTTCCTGACCTACATTCTTGTTTTTCATGGTTTCGTAAGGCCAAGTTCTTCACCATCTTGGACTTGAATCAGGCCTATAATCAAATTCCCCTTGCCGAAGAGTCTAAACACCTTACAGCGTTTGCCACGGACTGGAATTTATATGAATACAACCGCGTACCTTTCGGGCTCCCCACGGGGGCAGCTGTGCTCACTAGGCTACTAGATAGGGTCTTCTCCGACATCAAATTCGAGTACTTATATCACTACTTAGATGATGTCGTCGTATTTTCAGAGACTTTTGAAGAACATCTAGATCATCTGCGAGAAGTTCTCGATCGCCTTCGTAAGGCTGGGTTAACTGTTAAGTTGTCCAAGGTTGCCTTTGCTAAGCCCTCTATGTCATTCCTAGGGCATATTGTGTCACCCGATGGTGTAGCAGTCGATCATTCTAGAACACAGGCCATCCGTGATTTTAAACCTCCCAAGGACATTAAAGGTATCGCCAGGTTCATTGGTATGGTGAATTTCTTCAGGAAGTTTATTCCTAACTTCGCTAATAGAGCGGCGCCCTTAAACCTTCTTCGTAGGAAAGGCATCAAATTCGAGTGGGGACCTTCTCAACACGCCGCTTTTGAAGACCTTAAATTAGCACTTTGTAATGCCCCTGTACTTGCTATGCCTGATTTCTCGAAGAAATTCATTGTCCAAACCGACGCATCGTCGTCGGCGGTAGCTGCAGTCCTTCTCCAAGAGACTGAACTAGGGAGGCGCCCCATCGCCTATGCATCTAGGACTCTCTCGGCTCAAGAAGCAAAGTACTCCATATATGAGCTTGAAGGTTTGGCAGTCTTATTCGCCTTAGAAAAGTTCCGTCTCTATCTGGAACACGTCAAATTCGACCTGGAGACAGATAATCAAGCCTTAAGCTGGGTCTTAGGTAGACCGCGTCGTACTGGTCGTATAGCCCGTTGGGCCATCCGTATTTCTGCCTTCCAATTTGATGTTAGACATATCAGAGGTATCGAAAATGTTGTTGCTGATGGACTCAGCCGTATGTTTTCTAACGACGTCGAGACCCACGAACCGGTCGACAGTTCATCACCTTCCGAGTCCATACTATCTGAGGTTAATGCCATCCTAACAGATGCTCCCATGCTTTTTAGGGATATCGAGAAATACCAACGTGAAGATCCGACGCTGGCTCCGATAATGGAAACCCTTTCTTCTGGGGAACATGTTGTCCCTTATGTTCTGAGGAATGGGGTTCTATGTTGCCCTTCGAGGCATGATAAGATGATGAAAGTTGTTGTTCCAGCTGTTCTTGTACCTATGATCTTCAAGTATTATCATGAGACCCCATTAGGAGGGCATCTTGGTATCTTTAAAACTCGTGAAAAAATTCGTGATATGTTCATCTGGAAAGGTATGGACGGTGAAATCCGTGAACTAGTAAAGGCTTGTAAATCCTGTTTGCTTAGTAAACCGACCATGTCCACCAAGGTAGGCCTCTTGTCTTCTCAGCAATCGTCGCGCCCCATGGAACGCCTGTATATGGATTATGTAGGACCCTTCCCCCAGTCAAAGGGTAATGCCAACAAGTTCATCTTTGTGTGTGTAGATGGTTTTACCAGATTTTCTTGGTTATTTCCGACTAAGCTGGCTACCGCTCAGTCCACCATTACTTGCTTAAATTCTATTTTTGCTTCTTTTGGTCCGTGCCAATATATGGTATCTGATAATGCTAAGGCTTTTACATCTAATTTATTTCGTAAATTCTGTTTTGACTTGTCCATCTCTCATGTAACTACTTCGGCTTATTACCCTCAACCATCTCTGGCTGAACGGGTTAACCGTAATCTCAGGTCCGCACTTATTGGCTATCATCATGAAGATCCTTCCAGGTGGGACACGTCCCTGCATTGGATAGCTTTTGCTTTGAATTCGGCGGTTCATGAATCTCACAAGTTTACTCCAGCTTCTTTGATGTTCAAGTTTGTTCCCAACACGCCGCTCTCTAACCTCTGGTCTCTGAGTGACATTCTACCCGAGACAATAGATCCGGACAACATTAAAGATCTTTGGAAGAAGGCTAAAGCCAATCTTAAAGTGTCTCATGAAAAGGTTAGGGAAAGGTATGATCGTGGACGGAGACCCACCCCTTTGAAGGTAGGTGACCAGGTTATGGTCAAGAATTTTGTTCCCGCGGGCAAGCTTGCCCCCAGATTTCATGGGCCATGCATCATTCTCGATTTTCTTACTCCGGTTACATTGTTAGTAAGCAATCCAGCCACCGAGAGGATATCTAGGGTTCACCTGTCCCAGGTGAAACCGGTGTAAATTTGTTTCAACTTGCTTCATATAATTTGATAGGAATATGATGGTTATATTTATTTTTTTTGAGTTCCACTCTTAAGGCATTCTGCTCCTTCTATTTTATTTTATATGTAAGCATTTCTTGTAAACCTCCCCCGATTGTTAAACTGCCATCCTGTCCTTGTCACGGCCATTACCACGCTCCCGTCTCCTGCTCCACTACACACAGTGGCTGGCTTAGATGGAATGCCATGGATATCTGCACGCCGCTGGCCCCTCAATCTCTCTACATGCCTGTGCCCTCAAAAGAAAAATGATGGTCCAACACAATTCTGCCGCCTAGCTTTAATGTTTCAGTGCATCCGCAGCCGCGCGGCGCTGTGCCGCGGCTGGGTTCGAGGACGGGCCCCCTCGGCCCCAGCGAGGACGACATGTGCACGGCGAGCCGGAGCTCTCCTCCCGGCCAAGGCTGATGTGCGGCGCACGACCTGCTACTTGCCCGCAGCCTGTATATGTTCACCGCGGGTGCGGCGTGCTTCAAAACCTCTGCTCCCCTCATAGTGCGAGCGAGCGGTATCTCAGGGTACTTGAGGGGTCCGAGCGGCTTCCTTTGGACGCAAGCTGTAACGGCCGGTCTGGCCATCCAACTTAGCCTACATCAACTACATAGACATCCCTGTTCAACCTTAATACCGTTTCATGGGAATTCAACAGCAATATTTGGTGGACATTGCAAAATTTTTCTTCACTTTTAAGTATTAAAAGTTTATCCTCAGAATTCAACTACTACAAACAGAAAGACTTTACTTTACTTGCAGCAACAAAATTTTGAAACTGAAACAAACCAAATTAAGAAAATCTCATAAATGCTTCTGCAATCTATCTTCATATTCACATCATAACTTGGAACTTGTTTCAAACTGACTTCATGTGTCATCACTCGAGGAACTTTTGGGGGGGGAGGTCTGTACCGGGCGGTACACCTCCACTCCGCTAATTTAAAAAGGTGCGCCTGTGGAAACTCCTCTGCTGGAGGAAGTCTGAACTTTATTTACCCTATTAATTTTCTAGTTTCTCAGAAGATGTCACCACCTGGAAATTTTTGAGTTTGTGAACTGTGTCATTTTCGACGTACTTTTGTTTTGCTTGAAGTAAGAAGTGTGAACTTTCTCTTCTAGAGGACACCACTGAAAAACTACAATAAGTGCACCCTAGTGGGAAGAAAAATAACTGTTCTTTGGAGAAAATTTTATTTCAAAAGTTTGTTCTTTGTTAAATTTCTTTCTGTTATTGTTTAAGTTGGCTGTATACCCCTCTCTTTCCCCTTGTTTTGCATTTGACCAATCCCGAATTTCTGTTATTAATTTCTGACCAATCATTGGTATCTTCCCCCAACTTGAATATGTTTCTATACCCTAGCCAATAAAAAGTTTGTGGGAGGGTGTTTTCTTTCCCCTAACACCTAGAACCTTCCGCGAGAGGATATAAACTGCTGATTTTTGGGTCTCCGGGCCACTTCTGTTCTATCTTTCAGTGTATTAAGTACATAGCAGGAGGCTGGAAGCGCCTCTTTCTCCGGCAGCGGTCAACTATAAGGTAATGGCCGATTAATATATTCTTTCTTTGCTAGCTCAGCAGTTTAACTCTCGGGGCGGGTGCGAAGCGTTCCACCATGTAACCTTTTCCTAAAATGTAAATGTAACTACTCTTTTCATCTATTCTCTGGGAAAGCTACATTCTGGGATAGAGAGTGCTAACCCTCTCGAGCTCCCACTCATATTGTTTTGAGGTGAACTTATTTTTCTCAACCTATTCTTCGTTAATGTAAAACAAATTGTTCTCTTCTTAAGTCACCTCTTTAGTATGCGATTAGCCCTTGTATTAACGGCCTAGCGCCAAGTAGGTCTTAATCTAGTGTATTAGGAGTGCAAGTTCGCCTCCTCTCAAATTGTTATGTTAGAGGTCATTTAATTAACATTCTTTTCGTTTAATAGACCTCAGTAGATTGGGTATTTTACCCCTGTGTTTATGTCCGTTGAGGACAGCTTGAAGGTGGAGTTTGGTGTGGCCTGGGAGAGGCTTAAATTTGAGAGCGAGTGGCTCTTTTGAAAATTGTATGTTGTATGCCTCGAGGAGGCTTTTCAGTGTAATTTGGAGCAAGGGCTCCTAGGTATGAATGGGGTTTTCTGCCCCTCTGTTAAAACTTGTGTTTGGGGTAAAACTGAGCTGATTGCCCAAGCATTGTGAACTCGGGGCGCGAAGCCCAAATTCTGTAAATATTGTAACTACCTTATTTTGACTTGCTATTCTGTACCTGCCATGCTTGTTACTTATTTATTTTGAAAAGAAAATATAACCGTATTAAATTTTAAATTTACTTTACAGGCACTATAATTTCGTAGCTTGAGATCCATTCACACCCGCACCTTCTTTCACCTCTACCTACCGCTAAAACACGGTAACAATTATTATTATTATTATTATTATTATTATTATTATTATTATTATTATTATTATTATTATTGATTAGTTATGCCCACCTAAGGAGCGCGTTTCAACTTATTAGCACATTATTTGTTTTCGCATTTTGGTCCATAGGATTTTCCTGAGGAATTTTCTTTCTTGTTTTTCGATCATCTTCATTCGATACCTGCCAGCAATTACGGATTCAGATGCATAAACTGTTTCTGTTCTATCTACCGTGTTATCTTTCTTTCTTTCTTTCTTTCTTTCTTTCTTTCTTTCTTTCTTTCTTTCTTTGTTAATCCGTTTACCCTCCAGGGTTGGCTTCTCCCCCGGACTCACCGAGGGATCCCACCTCGACCGCCCCAAAGGCCGTGTCCTTGAGAGTGAGACATTGGGTGGGGGGATACAACTGGGGACGAGGACCAGTAAAACGCCCAGGCGGTCTCACCTGCTATGCTGAAGAGGGGCCTTGTGGGAGGTTGGGAAGATTGGAAGAGAAAAACAAGGAAGAGGGAAGGAGCCAACCATGGCCTTAATTTAGGTACCATCCCAGCATTTGCCCGAGGAGAAGTGGGAGACCACGGAAAACCACTTCGAGGATGGCTGAGGTGGGAATCGAAACCCCTCTGCTGAGTTGACCTCCCGAGGCTGTGTGGGCCTCGTTCCAGCCCTCGTACCACATTTCAAATTTCGTGGCAGAGCGAGGAATCGAACTCGGGCCTCCGGGGGGTGGCACCTAATCACACTAACCACCACATTGAGAGTCGACTCTACACCACAGTTATAATGTCACAATTTTCCATTCTTTATATAGTTCTATTATTGTATCTGTAATTTTTTATGCTCTTTGAAGTTTTGCAAGTCTTTCTTTCTCAGCTTGCAGATTTAATCTTCCTGGTTCCATAATTTCACCTAGATATTTAAATATGTCTACTTGAGCGATATTTCCATATTTGATAATTTAAGGTTAACTGTTAAAACCTGTTGCCATTGATGCTTTCACCGCCCTTACTTATAGACATGATACTGTACTGTATAGGCTTTTGGGCTTATTCCGTGTCAGAAGAAAACTTCGACTGTCGACGAGAAAGGCTTCTTAAACAATGACTTTGAAATTTAGACCTTATAATAGAAGTGGAAGTGGTACGTTCATTCGTCACCAGATGGCTCCTCGGACATGGCACAGCACTAGCGTTCGAAGCGGAAGCTGACCGAACTATCAGAATCAGTCTGAGCGGTTCGCATAACATGTGTACGTAACATATGACGCTGACAGGTGTATGGCATTGACACAAGCCTGGAATGAAACATCTGGTGATGTGAAACGTACGAATTTGGAAAACACCGAGACGAAATAACAATAGTGAAGGGACAGGGAAAGGAACTACCTACGTAAATCCTTAATGCCTGACCACCAGGTGTTACTAAATTCATACCGAGTGTCCCAATGGAAATTCTTAGGATTTCTAGGTATTTCCACAGCTTCCCGTATAATCCTGGACCTGTAGTGTCTAGTGTGGGTAAGAGCTCGAGCAACTTGGAACATGACATCATGACCCGACGATAGAGCGTGCTCAGCTATTGCCGGTTTGTCAGGTTGGTTGAGACGAATATTACGTTCATGTTCTTTGATACGAGTACCAATGGACCGGCATGTTTGGCCGATGTATACCTTACCACAAGTACAGGGAGTTTCATAAACCCCAGGATGTTAAAGTGGGGACAATTTGTCCTTGCTTTTACTCAGACTGTGAGCAGTTTTAGTGGCGGTGCCAAGCACTGTCTTTATATTTTGTTTGCGGGGGACCTTGGCAATTCGGTCTGTGGTGTTGTGAATGCAAGGCAAATAGGCACTTCCCTTCACTTCTTCCTTCTGTGAGATTTGTTTGGTCGTTTATCTGGGATGCAGAGCTCTATGAATCTGCAGATCGCTGAAACCATTACCCTTGAACGTGACTTTGAGAATTTGCATGAAGGTAGCGATTTGTATGGGTAGGCTTGCGGTAGACGGTATGTCCTAAGGAGCCGTCCGGTTTCTTTCTTCCTAGAACATCCAAGAAAGGAAGGCAATAGTCCGACTCCATCTCCATAGTGAACTTAATTGAAGGATATTGCTGATTTAGGTGGTTTAGACATAGATGAAGTTTCTGAAGACCTTCTGTCAAGACCACAAATGCATCATCAACATTCCTCCACCATATCATAGGTTTGACGGGCGCCGAAGGAATAGCCTCTACTTCAAAATGCTCCATAAAGAAATTAGCCACTACGGGTGAAAGTGGACTTCCCATAGCCACTCCGTCCCTATGTTCGTAAACATTCCCACCCTACAAGAAAAAGCTGGAAGTCATGCAGTGGTAAAATAGCTTAGTGATGTCCTCAGGGAACTGGTGTTCAATGAGCGACATGACCGAGGCAATTGGCACTTTAGTGAACAAGGACTCCACATTGAAACTCAACAAAAGTGCATTGGGTTGACAGCTTGTTGGCGAAATACCGAGAGTCCCTGACACCTCATCCGTAGGTAGTTTGTGGATGGCTGTCTCAACGGAAGTAATAACTCCTCAGTGGGAATTTTAGAGGGAGCGACAGTGAAATTAAGACTCCCTAGGTAGAACTGCCGTTTGGTTCTCGTCCAAGGATTTCTTGGAAGGATTGACGTCAGTTTTACTAGCATACAGTTTTGTGCGAGAGACCGCCTGTTTCTCAGCTAGTGGGAGGAACTTAGATTTCTGTCTGAATGAAAACTGATTGAATTTTCGTTCAGCCTGTATAGCAGTAATGCGATCGAAAGTCAACCACAATTCCTGCGAGAGAGTGTTTCTAAAAAGCAGGGTAAACGAAACAACTCCCGTGAGACTGAGAACAGTTCCTTACGAATATAATCCACTCTCTCGATAACAATAGCCATGCTAGCGCGTTGATATATTCTCCTGACCTTCGGTGCATTTAACGTGTGCTTCAGCTTCACACAGTTGGGAATGATGTTACGGTCCCTGCATCTCAGTAGAAAGCACAAAAAAGAAAGAAGAATAGACTTCTCCTTAATTTGCTGAAATTTTAAGCCTTTTTAAAAGTATCCTCCCCATACAGGTTGTTTAATGTTGCCATTGATGCTTTCACCGCCCTCACTTATAGACATGATACTGTACTGTGTATAGGCTTTTGGGCTTATTCCGTGTGAAGAAAATAAGGTGAAATGATTCACGTTTTGCAGAGAAATGTGCTCGGCGTCATCAGAAGAAAACCTCGACAGTCCACGAGAAATGCTTCTTAAACAATGAATTGAAATTTAGACCTTATAATAGAAGTGGAAATGGTACGTTCATTCGTTACCAGATGGCTCCCCGGACGTGGCACAGCACTAGCGTTCGAAGCGGAAGCTGACCGAACCATCAGAATCAGTCTAAGACAGTCACATAACATGTGTACGTAACATATGACACTGGCAGGTGTATGACATTGACACAAGCCTGGAAAGAAACATCTGGCGATGAAGAACGTAAGAATTTGGAAAACACCGAGACGAAATAATAATAGTGAAGGGACAGGGAAGGGAACTACCTACGTAAATCATTAATGTCTAGCAACGAGGTATTACTTAATTGATAACCAGTGTCCCTGTGGAAATTTTTAGGATTTGTATGTATTTCCACAGCTTCCCGTATAATCCTGGACCTGTGGTGTCTAGTGTGGGTAAGAGCTCGAGCATCTTGGAAAATGACATCATGACCCGACGATAGAGCGTGCTCAGCTATTGCCGATTTGTCTGGCTGGTTGAGACGAATATTACGTTCATGTTCCTTGATACGAGTACCAATGGACCGGCATGTTCGACCGATGTATACCTTACCACAAATATAGGGAATTTCGTATACCCCAGGGTGTTAAATTCGGGACAATTTTTTCCTTGGTTTCACTCAAACTTTGAGCAGTTTTAGTGGCGGTGCCAAACACGGTTTTTATATTGTGTTTGCGGAGGACCTTGGCAATTCTCTGTGTGGCGTTGTGAATGTAAGGCAAGTAGGCAGTTCCCTTCACTTCTTCCTTCCCTGAACTTTGCTTGGCGTTTTTACCAACATAGGGACGGAGTGGCTGTGGGAAGTCCACTTTCGCCCATAGTGGCTAATTTCTCCATGGAGCATTTTGAGGAGGAGGCTATTTCTTCGGCGCCCTTCAAACCTACGATATGGTGGAGGTATTTTGATGATGCATTTATGGTCGGGACAGAAGGTCCTGAGAAACTTCAACTATATCTAAACCACTTAAATCAGCGACATCCTTCAATTGAATTCACTATGGAGATGGAGTCGGACGATTGCCTTCCTTTCTTGGATGTTCTAGGAAGAAAGAAACCAGACGGCTCCTTAGGACATACCGTCTACCGTAAGCCTACCCACACAAATCGCTATCTTCATGCAAATTCTCACCAGCATCCAGCACGAAAACAAGGCATTCTCACGACACTCGCCAAGAGGGCGAGACGAATTTGTGAACCACCAAATATCCAGGTGGAGATGGACACGCTCAAAGTCACGTTCAAGGGTAATGGTTTCAGCGATCTGCAGATTCATAGAGCCCTGCATCCCAGATAAGCGACTAAGCAAAGCTCACAGAGGGAAGAAGTGAAGAGAACTACCTACTTGCTTTGCATTCACAACACCACAGAGAAAATTGCCAAGGTCCGTGCAAACACAATATAAAGACAGTGCTTGGCACCAACACTAAAATTGCTCACAAATTGTCCCCACTTTAAAATCCTGGGTTTTATGAAATTCCCTGTACTTGTGGTAAGGTATACATCCGCAAAACATGCCGGTCCATTGGTACTCGTATCAAAGAACATGAACGTAATATTCGTCTCAACCAGCCAGACAAATCGGCAATAGCTGAGCACGCTCTATCGTCAGGTCATGATGTCATGATCCAAGATGCTCCCACACTAGACACTACAAATCCACGATTATACGGGAAGCTGTGGAAATACGTAGAAATCCTAACAATTTCAACAGGGACACTGGCTATGAATTTAGTAATACCTGGTGGTCAGGCATTAAGGATTTACGTAGGTAGTTCCCCTCCTTGTCCCTTCACTATTGTTATTTCGTTTCGGTGTTTTCCAAATTCTTACGTTCCTCATCGCCAGATGTTTCATTCCAGGCTTGTGTCAATGTCATACACCTGTAAATGCCATATGTTACGTACATATGTTATGTGAACCTCTTAGACTCTGATGGTTCAGTCAGCTTCCGCTTCGAACGCTAGCGCTGTGACACGTCGGGGGAGCCATCTGGTGACGAACGAACTACCATTTCCACTTCTATTATAAGGTCTGAATTTCAAAAAGGCATATATTAAGAAGCCTTTCTCGTGGATAGTCGAGGTTTTCTTCTGATGACGCCCAGCACAGTTCTCTGCGAAACTTAAATAATTTCACCTTATTTTCTTGACACGGCATAAGCCCAAAAGCCTATACAGTATCATGTTAAAACCTGATCTAGTCTCTTCCATATGTTTTTTCTTATCATAAGAAATTTGAAGTCCTGTCTTGGCTGCTATTTCATGGTGTTTTTTTACCGACTGTATTGTTTCCTGTAATAGACATAATTTGTCCCCTTGTCTGACACTTATTTTGATTTTAAATGGTTCAGAAATGTACCCGAATGTTTTTCTTTCGATATTGTGTCGGTCAATGTTTGATTGATCAATTTTCTTGTCAACTTGGAATTATTATTATTATTATTATTATTATTATTATTATTATTATTAGTATTATTATTATTATTATTATTATTATTATTATTATTATTATTGTTACGGAGTTATCCATGGTAGTTAGAGGTGAAGGAAGGTGCTGGGATGAATAGGTCTCAATCTACGAAATTAAAGTTAATTTAAAATTTAACAAGGTTATATTTTCTTTTCAAGATCAAGAAATAACAAATATAACAGGTACTTAGTAGCCTAGCAACAAATCGAGAATGTACAATTACGGTAGTTACAGGATTTGGGCTCTGAGACCCAGACACACAATTCTTGAGCAATTAGCCCAACTTTACTTGAATATACAAGATTCAACAAAAGGGGGAGAAAACCCCTATCATGTCCGGGGGCACTTACTCCCAATTACACAGTAAAGCCTCCTCGAGGCACACAGAAACCTTTTCTGAAAGAGCAACCCGCTCTCAAAGTTCCAGCCTATCAAAGGCCACACCAAACTCAACTTTCAAGCTGACCTCCAAACACATGAAAACAGGGGTAAATATACCCAACCTACTGAGGCCTATTAAGTAAAGAAACAGGACAATTACATGGCCTCCAAAATACCAACTTGAGAGGAGGCGAAACCGCACTCCAAATACGCCTTATTGAAACCTTCTTGGCACTAGGCCGCTAATGCAAGGGCTAATCCCATACTAAAGAGGTGACTTATATAAGAAAACGATTTACATTACATTAGAAGGGAAGAAATGGTAGTGAAAATAAGGTCACCTCAAAGCAATATGAGTGGGAGCTCGAGAGGGTTAAGCACTCTCTATCCCCATATGTAGTTACAGAGGCAGAATTTAAATCAAGAGTCTTTTACATTTTAGAAGAAAGTTACATGGTAGAAGGTTTCTAACCCGCCCCGAGGGTTAAACTGCTGAGCTGGCAAGAAAATAAGTTATAAGACGGCCATTACCTGGTGGTTGAACTGCTGCCCGAAGAAAGAGGCGCTTCCCGCCCCTGCTACATAATTTACACACTGATAGATGTTACTGAAGTGGCGCAGAGAACCGAAAATCAGCAGTTTATATACCCTCGCGGAACATTCGAGACCTTTCAGGAATGATAACACCCGCCCACAGTCATTTTATTGGACGACCAAAAGATTACATGTCAGAAGTGAAGAAGAAAACCAGGATTGGTGGAAAATTAATTACAAAAATTACTCATTGGTCGAATTCAAAACTGGCGGAAGGTGAAGGGTTATACAGCCAACCTAAATAATGACTGAAAGAAATTTAACAAAGAACAAACTTATGAACACAAAATTTCCCCAAAAACACAGTTCTTTCACTTCGCACTAGGGTGCATAATTGTAGTCCTTCAGTAGTGCCATCTAGAAGAGAATGTTCACACTTCTTACTACAGGCAAAACAAAAATACATCGAAAACGACACCGTTCAGAACACTTCAAAATTTACAAGTAGGGACATCTTCTGAGAAACTAGAGAATTAACACTGTAGTTAAAGTTCAGGCTTCCTCCAGTAGAGGAGTTTCAACTGGCGCAATGTTTGAATTAGCGGAGCGGAGGTGTACCGCCCGGTACAATTATTATTATTATTATTATTATTATTATTATTGGCTAGGGGCTTTACGTCGCACCGACACAGATAGGTCTTACGGCGACGGTGGGATGGGAAAGGCCTAGGAGTTGGAAGGAAGCGGCCGTGGCCTTAATTCTGGTACAGCCCCAGCATTTGCCTGGTGTGAAAATGGGAAACCACGGAAAACCATCTTCAGGGCTGCCGATAGTGGGATTCGAACCTACTATCTCCCGGATGCAATCTCACAGCCGCGCGCCTCTACGCGCACGGCCAACTCGCCCGGTATTATTATTATTATTATTATTATTATTATTATTATTATTATTATTATTATTATTATTATTATTATTATTATTATTATTATTATTATTAGTCTATTATTATATATATATATATTGCGAATGAGCCCATTAGGACTACGCAAAGTACTTAGAGGCAGGCATTTGCCTTTCTTTGTGCCCACACTTCCTTCATTCGTTTGCTGTGTGCTTCTTTTCTCTCTTGAGACCATGTTGTTCCGGTCTTCTTTGGTTTTCCCTCTTGGTCAACTTGCCACTTATGAACTTTGGTTCTGAAGATAACCCGGCTTTGGATGTCTTCAGGTGTAATTCCTGCCAGTTTGAGATCTGTTTTAATTTCGCCAATCCATTTTATTGTGTCCGTTTTAGCTTTACTTCGGTTTTCATAAAATTCAACTATTTGCTTGGTAAGTCTATCTGGGTTCATCCTTTTTATATGTCCAAAGAATCTTAATCTGCGTTTTCTGATGTCGCTGTGAATGTTAGAAAATTGTTTGATTTCCTGTTTCCCTCTAAGGCGGTACTGTTCATCTACGAGTTTCGGGCCTAAAATTTTTCTAATGATCTTGCGTTCCTTTTTCTGAATATTTTCTAGATCAGTTTTCCTGTTCAAAATTAGTGTTTCTGATCCATAGAGGCATTCTGGTTTTATAACTGTATTATAGTGTCTTAGTTTAGCATGCTTGGAGAGACACTTTTTGTTATAGATATTTTGGGTGAGTCTATACGCAGTTTCCATTTTTTGGCATCTAACTTCATTGGCTTTTGTTTCCATTCCATTCTCCTGAATTATTTCACCGAGATATTTGAATTGCTGGACCCGTTTTATTTTGCCATATTTTGTCTCCATGAATTTAGGGGCTTCTTTGCTGCAGGTCATGTATTCAGTTTTTTCAAACGATATTCGGAGGCCGACTTTTTCCGCTGTTTCTTTCAGGAGTTCAATCTGGTTTATGGCTGTTGAAACGTCACGAGTTAAGATTGCCAGATCGTCTGCAAATGCCAGGCAGTCTACTGCTAATTTGCCCCTACCAAGAGTGATTGGTTGGTCAATCTTGAGGGCAGACTTCTGTTTGCGCCATTCCTGTATTACCTTTTCAAGGACGCAGTTGAAGAGTAGTGGAGAGAGCCCATCTCCCTGTCTTACTCCTGTTTTGATCGGAAAAGTGTCTGAGATTTCCCCCATGAATTTAACCTTAGATTTTGTGTCTGTCAATGTCTCTTTTACAATTGCGAGTGTTTTCCGGTCTAGACCCTGTTCTTTTAATATCTGAAACAGTGATTGACGATCAACTGAATCATAGGCCTTTTTGAAATCAACAAAAGTACAAACTACATTTTTGCTACAAATTCTCTGATGCCTTAGGATTAACTTTAGGTTCAAAATTTGCTCTGGACATGAACGGCCTGGTCTGAAACCTGCTTGATATTCTCCAATTTTTGGTTCTAGTTGCTGTTGGGCTCTATCGAGAAGGCACTGAGATAAAATTTTGTAGGCAACAGATACCAATGAGATTCCTCTGTAGTTATTTACGTCTGTTCTGTCTCCTTTCTTATGTAAAGGATGAATTAGTGCACTTTTCCAATCTTCTGGAATTTGTTCTGTTTCCCAAATCTCTTGGATGATACCGGTGAATTCTTTTATAGTATTTGGGCCTGCTGATTTGAGAATTTCTGCTATGATCCCATCCTCACCTGCAGCTTTATTCATTTTAAGTCGTTTTATCTGTCTGGTAATTTCTTCTTCATCCGGTGGTACTGAATTTGGGTTTGTGAAGTCAGGTTCCTGCGGTGGAAATCTTTGTGTTGGCTCTGGGCAGTTAAGCAGTTCTTCAAAATACCTTGCAAGTTCGGTGCAGTTTTCTTGATTGTTCAGTGCAAATTGCCCATTTACTTTCTTAAAGCAAAGGTTTTGTGGCTGATACCCTGTTAGCTTTGTTTTGAAGTTCTTGTAGAAATTTCGTGTGTGGTTTTTCTCGAAGTCCTTTTCAATTTCCAGTAGTTGATCTTTCTCGAATTTCCTTTTGGTCTGTCGGATTAATTTCGCTGCCTCTTTCCTGACTGCCAAAAACATTTTGTGATTCTTATCGGTCTTTTTGCTGTTCCACTTATTGTATGCATTCTGCCGGGATTGGATGGCTTGTTCACAGTCTGCGTTCCACCAAGGGTGTTCTTTTCTTTTCTGCAGAGGAATCAGTGTTTGTGCTGTTTCAATTAGTTTGGTCTTGAGTTGCTGCCAATTGTTGGACTGCTTTTTCTCTAATTCTTCGGTGAGAGATGGCTGGATCCGACTAGTATCAAATTTCGGAATTATTTGCTTCCTTCTTCTGAACCTTTGGGGTATCAACTGTAGTTTGACTCTTGTCAGATAGTGGTCTGAGTCTATGTTTGCACCCTTCCTTACTTGGACATTCCTAATTTCTCTGTGGTTTGGGTACGAAATTGCCACGTGGTCAATTTGAAACTCGCCCAAGAGGGAGTTGGGTGATCTCCATGTCATTTGTTTAGAAGGTTTCTTCCTGAAGTGAGTCGACATGACTTTAAGGTTGAATGCCCTGCAGAATTCGACTAATCTCTGTCCATTTTGGTTCGTCCATTTATGTGCTGGGAATTTTCCAACTGTTTTCCTGTATTTCCTTTCCTTGCCTAGCTGAGCGTTGAAATCTCCTAACAGAATTTTGACGTGGTTTTGAGGAATTTTTGATGCTGTTTCTTCTAGTATTTCCCAGGATTTGTCTACCTTCTCGCGATCTGTTTTATTGTCTTCATTGACTGGCATATGTGCATTGATCAGTGTGTATGATTTGTTTGCACACTTTAGGGTGATTGTCATTAGCCTATTGTTTACACATTTCACACCTGTTACTGAGTTAAGTATGCTCTTCTTGACTGCAAATGCAACTCCTAAATGGGGTGTGTTTTTGAGAATCCGTTTGTCTGTTTTACTTTTGAAGAGTCTGTAGTTCCCGAAATCCATTGCGTGTTCGTCAGTCAGCCTCGTTTCTTGGAGTGCCAGTATTTCTATTTTTTGATCATTTAGGGTTTGCTCTAGTTCGTACAACTTCCCTGCCCGCAAGAGAGAATTTATGTTCAGTGTTCCGAAAAATGTTTTGCTGTTTGGGCGAAGTTGGCCAGAGGTCTCCGACTCCCTCTGTTTGCGTGTCCAGCCAGACTCCCCAGAATCCGATAGTCTAGTTGTGCTGCTAATGTCAGCAGTGGATTGGTTACCACCTGGGGTACAAATTTGTTTTCTGCCACGCCTCATGGTACTTGATTATCCAAGTATTGGACCGTAGTCCAGTTTCATAGGACTGGAGTGGATAGTTCCAGAACATACATTTCCAGCCGCACCTCTGGTGAACAGACGCTGACCACTTTGCCGCTTGCTGCAAGTCAGACGCGAAGTGGATTTCAGTCAGTTCTTCCGCCCTCTCCGCCATCGGGATGAATCCTCTTATGCCGTCGAGGCCGTTGACCATTTTCCTTGTTCCCTCAGTTGATCCGCGGGTGCTTATTTGGCTATGCCTTATTCGCACCTGTCCTGCATATCTACAGGAACTTTCCCTATCAGCCATTGGGACGCGCCGTGTCGGGGTTGAGGGCCCCCACATTAGTCTATTATTATTATTATTATTATCATTATTATTATTATTATTATTATTATTATTATTATTATTATTATTATTATTATTATTATTATTATTATTATTATACATCAAACTATGAGACTATGAATTGAAGAGCGTAGACAATTCCCATACCTTGGTAGCATAGTTTCAAAGGATAACCTAGCCACAAAAAAATCACCAACAGGCTGCAAAAGCGTTCCATCTTCTACCAACAAGTAAGAACCCTCCTTTGCAATGAAAAGATCCCAAGGGAGAAAAACTAACCATGTTCAACAATTACTTCATACCAATCTTGACTTAGTGTATCAAACATGCACCCTCACAAAGAGAGACTCATCAAGACTTCAGGCATCAGAGAAGAAGTTCCTGAGATCCACCATCCAAGAAACCAAGATGGATAAGTTAAGAAATGAAATGGTGAGGAGAGAAGCTGGGATAAATTCATGTCTGCTAGACGGAGTCAGATCGTCACGACTGCAGTGGTTCGGACACGTGAAGAGAAATTAACCTACGAGGACAGCCCGAATACAGCTGGAAAGAGAGATAGGTGGAAAACGGATGGTAGCAAGACCTAGAACCCTTTGGATAGAAGTGATCAAGGCCCATATCACAATCATGGGAAGGTCACAACACGTACACTAATAGAGGAGATTTGATGATGCATGTCAACATTACCCTGGAAATTGGAACTCTAATTATATGATGATGATGATGATGATGATGATGATGATTACCCTTATCTCCATCTTCTTCTATATAATTACGTCACCTATTCCAAGTTGGCCACTTATTTTATTCTTACAGCCTTCCTCTTTCGAATGGCACACGGGACTTTTGGATATCCCTCATACTCCTCGAGATATCAGGAAATGTTTGATATACACTCTTCCATTTCATCGCAGACAGCCAAAGGTAACCCACATCCGTGCCGATTTCTTCTTCCTCTTCTTTAGTTTTAACCGAACGTGGACCACGTAATTCGAATTCAGCTTCGTCTGTTTCTGGGCTTTAATCCTCGTCCAGAACACCTTCATCCTTTCACTCTGCAATCTCCTCCTTTTTTCTATCCAGGACGCTTGGGTACCAGATTTGACTTTTTCTTCAAAACTTTTCGTTGCCTTGATCCTCTGTTTGTAAGCATCCCTCTTGTTGATTTCAGTTCCTTGTATTCCCATTTCTTCCAGGTCCCTCTTCATCTCCTGGTACCAGCGCACTGTAGTTTACCTGATCTCAAAAAATTATTATCTGATTGGTCAGTTTTCCCGGGTTCATTCCGTATATATATCCTAAGAACAGCGCTCTCCTCTTCCGGACGGTATCTAGGAACTTTTCAATTTTGAGATATAATTCTTGATTTCCTTTCTTTCTGCATAATCCATCCTCTGTTGTTTGAGGTCCCGTATCTTCCTCAGAAACTTCCCCTCCACTAGTTCCAACTTATTGAACAATCACTGTCTAGTAGTGTCTGAGTTTTGAATTGATCGAGTTACTCTTGTTGCAAGTGTTCATATTTAGTTTCTATGCCAAGTTCATCTTGTTAATTCTCGATAACAGTGCCTTTATATCTGACAGGTTATTGTATATCCACTCCCCCAGATATTTGAATTTCTCCACTTTCTGAATCCTTTCTTTCTCAACCGTCATCCACCTGGATGCTGTTTTGATGTTGGCCATGTATTGTGTCTTCTGGAAGGAGATGCGTAAGTCTGCCTTACTTGCTTATTGCTGGAGTTGGACAATTTGGTTCTGTGCCTCCTCTATTGATTCTGACAGAACCACAATGTCAACCGCAAAGGCTAAACAGTGAACTCAAATTTCCTTGTCTTGAATCGCATTATTCGTACACCGCCTATTCCTTGAATTTTTGGGAAACACGTTGAAATTTAAACAAAGATACTTGATAATAAACAATTACTTAAGGTAAGTGTAACGTAATTATAAGCGACTGGATAGAAAATCTAATCCGTAAGTCATCACTCAATCAGTAATGGACGGTAATTATTACTGGACGATGTTTACCTCAGGTTTCATTCCTGAGGGTTGGTTCGAGGTCCACTCAGCCTACTTGAAAACAATCGAGGAGGTATCTGGCGGTTAGGGCATGGCCTCGGTCTAGAAAGCGAAGAAAGAGAGCCAAGAGGATTCGTTGCGCTGACAACCTCTCAATCGTAATCTGCAGGTCTTAGCCCTGACCAGCAGTCACTTAAAAGGTCAAAAAATCATTTTATGTAATCCCTCAAGAGCAAGCTTGCTTTATAGGTAGGAGAAGCAGTCAAGATCAGGTACTGGTACTGGCCACCTATATTGATCCTTGTTACCAGAATAAGCTAAAAACATCAGCAGCATTCATAGACCTGTCTGGAGGAAAGAACCTGTTTAAGAAATACTAAACGTAGTACCCTGCAGGAAAGTAGTAATCATAATAAATCGTTTTCTGAGTAGCAGACTGCTCACAGTACATCTGAACAACAAAACCAGCAGGCAGTTCAAATTAAGCAACAGTTTGGCACAAGGATCTGTTCTTGCACCACTCATTTTCAAACTTTATTTGTACGGCATGCAAACCTCCAGTTGTATATGCTGACGACTTGAACATGACCACACAACATCGATCCTTTACTGTGACCAGGGAACCTTGACGACTGATCTGGCCATACTGACCATTTAAGAAATGGGGACTCTGGCCTAATATGAAAAAATCAGAAGTAACTTGCTTCCATTCTAGTAACAAGCTCGCAAACAGGGAACTACCTGCTCTCTTGAATAATCAATAATCAACCTAAATATTTTAGTGTGGCACTGGACAGATCACTGATCTACCGACAACACCTTTTTCAGACTTTAGCTAAACTAGGATCAGGAAACAACATCCTGTCTAAATTGACGCCCACTTCATGGGGCGCTCAAGAAAATGTACTCCGGACGACTGCTCTTGGCCTAGTTTACTCCGGGGCTGAATATTGTGCGACAGCTAGGCTCAGCAGCTGCCATGTTAAGAAGACTGACGTCCAGGTAAACCAGACTATGAGACTGATATCTGGGAATATTAAATCCACCCCAGTTTACTGGTTACCAACTCTCTGTTATATTGCTCCTCCACATCTTAGGAGACAAATCGGCTTAATCCGAGAATATCAGAAAGTTGTGTCCAACCCGCAGTTACCAATCAATGCTGATATTTCTGATCATATGACATTACATCACCGAACAGCTTCAGAACCCTATCAATATGAGCAGTATTGATACTCTCTGTAAACAATTTCAAGCTACAACAGAAATAGAATAAAGAAGGTTCCACCAAGGAACATGCTTAACGTCTACGAGTCAAAGAGCATTAAAAAGGCCCCCGGGATTCCAGCTAAAGGCCCGATTAAACCGGATACGCACTAATCATAGACGCTGTGCTACCTTGGCATATAAATGGGGTTGGAAACCATCAGCCGCCTGCGACTGTAGAAATGAGAGTCAGTGTCCTATCAGGTGTTACCCAAACGAGAAACAAGATATTATTGACGCCACACCTGACGAAGCTGAATGGCTCAATAATCTGGACTGTAATTTATAATGGCTGCTGGTAAGTTCCATCATGAACGTGTTTTTATTTTTTTATTTTTTCTGCTATTTGTTTTACGTCGCACCGACACAGATAGGTCTTACGGCGACGATGGGACAGGAAAGGGTTAAGAATGGGAAGGAAGCGGCCGTGGCCTTAATTAAGGTACAACCCCAGCATTTGCCTGGTGTAAAAATGGGAAACCACGGAAAACCATTTTCAGGGCTGCCGACAGTGGGGTTCGAACCTACCATCTCCCGAATACTGGATACTGGCCGCACTTAAGCGACTGCAGCTATCGAGCTCGGTTTTGTTTTCTTTGTTTATTCTCCATTGTTTTATACTTTATGTAACTCATGCGATAATTAAATAATATTTTTCGTATTTAATATTCAAAAAAAGTTCAAACATCTACTTTCCACACATTAACTGTTGAAGCGATATGTGCGTGTGTGTATATCTGATCTCGTGTGCCTCCTTATTTCATGGTGTCTCTCTATTACGTTTCCTTCCTAATAGTCTGAAGATGATATATATCTCCTCTGAAGACATAACTGGCGAAACACTATGTATTTGATCTTTGAAATAATCCATCAGTCAGTTGTGGACGAAAGCTCTCCTATGTCTGCTTATTGAACGATGTTTACCAGCAGAAAAACGTCCCGCATTCTGAGAGATGGCTCAGTTCCAAAACAATTTGTAAGTCCTTTAGGTCGCCGGTTATGACAGGGAGACTGTTAATTTTAAGTGGACATAAACCCTGAAAGTTACGTCGAGAGGATGAGAGAAGTTTGTAGAGGATAAAAACCACCACCAGCCTCTTCTCGTGTAATGAGGGCAGAGTCAGCTTCCAACAGAGGTAAGAAAGGTTCATCTCCACATGCTTTTAATATCACTAGTTCAGCTGAACCATTTTGTGTTTTAGTTACCGCTATACTCGTATCTGATGCCTCGTGCTGCAGAGAGAGATATGTGGTGATGCTTAAAAGGAAACTAACCGAGGTTACAACTCAAAGTGGAAGAAAACGGTAAGGTCATTTGTTAAGTTCATAAACTGTTCTATTTAAATGAGCTGGTATATTTTCCTATTTCCATTAATTTTTATATTCCAGGCTTCTGAAATTAATGTTATAATGTGGATGTTGTTGCTTTGAAAGCCCCATTTGTACAGATATATGTCAAATGTGACATGACCCGAGCAAGTTGTCTGCAGCTGTGAGCTTGTATTAGGGGGATAGTGGGTTTAAATCTCACTACCGGCAACCATGAAGATGGTTTCATGGTTTCCCTTGATTTCACAGCTGAGGCTGTGCCTTAATTCAATCACTCATTCCAGAGAATAACAAGATAAGTAAACATCGAATTTCTGAGGGAAAGCTTCCTTTGGTTTTTAAACAATATTAAATCACCCATTCACTAAATGATGTCAAACCATTCTGCGTCACATGAAACAGCTTTTTAAATGAAGGTTTTGTTTCTTTTTATTTCAAAATATTAATGAATTATCTGCTTTGTATCGTGAATGAAACTGACATGTCCTATATTTAACAGGCATTATTTCCGTATGTGGACCTGTCAAAACCAAATTGTTCTAAAACAAATTCGTGTATTGTTAGCTAGTAAGATCTAACAGCTCTCTTTAACAAAGGTATCTTGTAAATTCATTGCCAATAATGCTGTTACAAGATAATAATGCCCACGTCCACAATAACAAAATAAAATGTATTACACACCGGAAAAGCTGGCTTATCTGGTTAAAGCCACTTTTATTAACAATATTCAGAATATTAACTAGATAATTCTACGTATCTGGGTCTTACCGGGGACTGTTTTGTATTCCTGAATAATCTGGAAGTAGAATTCGGCCATTTCTTCAGTATTATGACGAAACGAGTAATGGCGTTAGTGTCAAGGGATAGAGAGCATTGACTTCAGTAGTTTAATTCAAAAATGTAAAAAAATTTAAAATGTCTTATCTGGTTTCTCCCAAGGGTGAGTGAATTTAAACCAAGGCCGATTCCTTCCCACTCCTATCCCTTTCCCATCCGATCGTCGCCATAAGACCTATCTGTGTCGGTGCGACGTAAAGCAGATTATAAAAGAAAAAATTAAAGTGGCGTGGTATAGGTAATGCAAAGTTTCAGATATTCCCACAAGTCAACAGCATTCTTTGACTGTAACAAGCAAACTCTTCCCCAGAGAGGACAGCATCACTTAAACTAAACATGAATGATGTCAATCTTCGTTGAGTCCCCAGTGCTAGCTGCGAGTCGACCCTCTGTTGCATGTGTGGCAGAGAGACAGAAACCCCTCATCTAATGGACAGCTCTCCTCATATCGGGTTACTGAAACTTTCACTACATTACAAGTTAAAAACCTGCTAGCCAAGAAAAGTGTTTACTACGAAGAGGTGTTTGCTGTCTTTGGTTACTATCTAAGTGACAACCATCTCCTTCCATCAAACGTTCATTTCCTATTCCAATATCCCAAGCACCCCCTGATAATATGCAACTACATTCCATTTTTCCGTATTGGATATACGTAGTAGAGACATTAAATCCGACAACTGGCCGTCTAGTGTCCCTGTGGTCCACTACAGCGGAGCGTTTACACCACAATATGTTGTCGTGACAGTTTTTCGCTAGTCCTAGCAAGAAGTAGTTGTCTGCAAATAGAATGAGCAGAATTACGGTCTGTGTTTTGAAAGGTAGTTGACTATCGGTGGCGGGACTTGAGTATGTCGTTTGAACAACGGGCAAATTCCAAATTCTGACAAAAATTAGGCAAATCTGATTGCGTAAGGTTTGAAATGATCAAGTCGAAATAGTCCGGTTCACAACGACGAAAAAGTCATGAACAGGTAGGTCGAAAAACTACGTATTCGTTTGTTAGCGCCAGTCCACAAACATATTGACTGTAGTACACAAGTGTACGCTGTGTTGCCTACAATGTAGGAATCAGTCTAAGAACTTGACTGTATTACATGAGCGTGCGAAGTGACAGTTCTGCTTGGACCAGCGTGCGTGCAAGTCAGGGCAGCTAGTGAGCTCTCGAACTGAGTGTACGGTCTAACGAGTCTGTTTTTACTTGTGTATAAGTGACTATCTGATAAACTCTTGACAGTGGTGACAGATAGGGTTGTTCAAGATATCTATGTGTTCATAGTTAAAAGATCATCATGATAGTGGAAAGGAAGAATACGGTTGTGATCAACTTCACCGACAGAGACACGCCCCGACCAGCCCCATACGAAGTGCATGACTGGATTTTTGACACCTTGCACCTAGAAGAAAGTGACATCGAGATGTTCCAGCTTAATGGTATATCGCGGCAAGTGTACATAAAATGCAAGAAGCAGGAAACAACTGAAAAACTGCTACAATAATTACCAGTATATTGCCAATCCTGGGGAAGACTCGAGAGGTACTGCAATTATATACCGATCTGGATTACACATTAAACTTTGTGAAACACACCCTAGTGGGAGGATCACATCGATATTAACAGAAGATAACACACTGTACATAAACATCTACCTGCACTCTGGAACACATCGTCGTCACGAGCGAGAGGAATTTCTGACCACACACTTACCATTCTATTTACGACATAACTACAAAGACTTAATTTTCGGTGGGGATTTTAATTGTGTTTTACACGCCAAAGACCAGAGATGAGAATTCAATCCTTCTCCTGCACTTGAAAGGATATGTCAGGCCTTAGAGCTTCGTGATGGATGGGAAAGTAAACATGGCAATTTCGTACAATTTACATTTTTCCGAGGAACAGCGGCTTCTAGAATTGATAGATTTTACGTTAACAGAGACCTAGCACCGCATGTACATGACATCAGTGTTAAAATATTACCCTTCAGTGATCATCACGCTGTCCTACTGAAGATTCGTACCACTAGGAGAATACCTGTTATCGGGAAGGGATATTGGAAACTAAATAATGCGTTGCTTGATGACGAGCAAGTGAAAGAGAGCTTTCAACAGATGTGGTCAAATATGCTCAGTCGTCTCACCCAACAGGGACCTTTAACTGTAAACAAGTGGTTGCATAAGGTTAAACCGGCGATTCAATCCTTCTTTAAGAAACATGGAGCAGAAAAAGCACGTAACAGACGGAAAACTCTGCACTCTTACTACACTATACTAACTGACCTTCTGGCGCGTCAACAGGCAGGTTACAACGTAAACAGTCACATAGCCGCAGTTAAACGAAGAATAACAGCTATTCAGGAGAACATCCTACAGGGTTCCTTAGTTCGTTCGTGTTCTAATTCACCCTTAGCAGAAGAAAAAGCTCAGCTTTATCATGTAGCCCATGAAAAAAGGAACGGGAAGAGCAAAGTAATATCTACTCTTCATACAGATGACAACAGACGACTCTTATCTACTAAAGACTGTCTAAATGAAACTGAGAAATACTTCCTCGAAACGTTCCGGGACTGTGAGAATTCCCCGCTAGATCAAACGAACATTCTGTCTTTCGTCGATCAACAACTCAATGATAATGATAGGCAACAGCTCCTCCGTCCAATTGAAGAAAGTGAACTATTCGAGGCCCTACGATCGGCCAGTAAGAGATCAGCTCCCGGCCCTGATGGTCTGACTTACCTTTTCTACAAAAAGTACTGGAACATCCTGAAAACAACCCTTTGAACACTAATGCAACTATTGTTCGCCAATCTACAAGATTGCACAGGCGTTAATGAAGGCATTATAATCCTTATACCCAAAGTCGCCGCACCACGAACTGTATCGGATTTCCGCCCGATAACACTCCTCAACACCGATTACAAAATCTTCATGAAAATACTGGCGAAAAGAATACGTCCCTACCTTAATAACATCATCAAAGAAGGGCAAGGAAAATTACCCACATCCTACAGGCAGTAAGGAATGCAGTGTTACACTTTGAAGCAGAACCAACTGAAATGGGCGCGATTCTAAACCTGGACTTCCGAAAAGCTTTCGACAGAGTGCATCATGGGTACTTGTTAGCAGTGCTGCAACGCGTGGGTCTCCCAACCGCAATATGCAATCTTATTCGAACCCTGTATAGTTCGGCGCATTCTCGAATCCTTCTTAATGGACTCTTTTCCAGACCAATTCCAATTAAGACATCGGTACGACAAGGATGTCCCCTCTCAATGACTCTTTTTGCTTTAAGTATTGAGCCCTTTATTCGGGCAGTCCACTTTCTACTGTGCACGATTCCCAACCCCCAGAGCCTGTTCACGGTTGCAGCCTATGCTGACGACGTCACCATATTACTGCAGATACCAACCGTTGCGCCACAGTTGAAGAGTATAATAACAACTTACGAGAAAGCCTCTAATGCCCAAGTCAGTTATCAAAAATCCGAGATACTACCGCTTGGTAGCTGGTCACAAGAGATGACAATTGGGTCCATACCAATTAAAGATAGAATTAAGATTTTGGGATTAGTGTTTACCCCTAATATGTCCCAAAATATTGACATAAACTGGTCAACCATAGTTTCAAGGGTACGCGCCACATTGTCAATCAGTTTGAGTCGAAACCTGAACATCATCCAAAAGGTGTGGCATATAAACTTGTATGCCTTGTCTAAATTGTGGTATGTGGCACAAATTCTACCCATGCCGGTAAAAATAAGCCAGCGAGTTGAACTCTGTATTAGTTATTATTTGTGGCGCGGATATATGTTTCGTGTAGCAATGTCACAAGTGAGAAAATCCGTAGCGCAAGGAGGACTGGGTCTCATAGCAGTCGGCGAAAAATGCCAAGCGCTTTTAATGCGAGAGATAATGATTGCGAAGACGGGAGTAGGAGCTGCTCATAATACTTACTTTTGGAATACACATCAGCAAAACCCGAAGTATTTAGTGCCGACTCGATGTTTTAGAAGAGCGCTGCAAGCGATAGATACGGTACGAGTGACAGGAAACAACGTTCCTCCTACACGAGTAATATACAATCATCTATTACAGAAGAACGAAACACAACCCCAGATCACGGAGAAGTACCCAAATCGGACATGGAATGAAATCTGGAGAAATTTCAAAGATCCTCTTATACCAACTGACTGGAAAGTAGCCGCATATAAAGCTATAAACGAAATTATTCCCACAGAAGATAAAAAATTCCGTCACAACATCACCCAATCCCCACTCTGTAAAAAATGTCTGGAGGTGGACACACAGAGGCATAAACTTACTACCTGTGGAAATGTCAAAGTTATATGGAAATGGTTTTGTTCTGTGCTAAGACAGATGACAGGATCGACGAATCCTAATGCAGCTTACAGAGCAGCCTTAGAGCTCGATTTCGGTACGCAGCACTTGAAATTTGCGCAAACCTGGCTTGTCATGGGTATCTTTATTTTGTCCAGACAAACGAACAGTGCTCCCTTAACACGTTCATTCGTCTTCTAAAAGATGCCAAACGAACATTACTGAAACGTGTGCCATCGAGAGAGAAACATCAAGTTAAGGAACTCGAGAGTGTTTCATTATAACAGTCGAATGGTCGTGCAGTGGATAGTGCAGTGTTTTTCACGCAATGTGTTTTGTGCCAATGGCTTTTTTTTTTTCTCAGTTGAAATGACTACTCTCTAGAACAATCAGGACAGAAGGACTTGTGACTAGTGCACATTATACTGAAATAAGAGATTCAGTGCTTTGCTTATTGTGTTACCTACTTTTGCATGTTGATACTGTATCTTGTTATTTGTGAGAAATAAATGATTATTTAAAAAAAAGTGATGCCTATACTGCAGGCACCAGAACACGAACTTATTTGACTGTAGTAGTATATTCATCTGTTACCCTCCTAAGATCATAAACGTTACCGTAACAAGTCGGACTGGGATTGAAAAAATCAAAAGGTTTTTGAAAACACAAACGGAGAAGGAAATCTGACAAACATAATTCAAACAAGTTTAGCGAAGCCTTTTTAAGAGTATACTCAGATATAACAACTTTCTCGCGAGCATTATTGAGGATAATATTCCAGGTAAGAATGAAAGGACTCGGAAGAAAGTTATACAAAATTCTGGATGTAAGAATTAAAAAGACACGGGGAGAACATCAGGAAGAAGTGAAGAATGTTTGATGCGCATCTAAACTAGTGTTCATACTGTTCAGAAACTAAAGTCCTTACATGGACTCAGTGAATAATCATTGCACACGTCGTCGCTCGGGAGACGGTGAAGTCTTATTGCACATGGCCCTTTAACTTCTTCCGGCTAGTCTCACTAATTAAGATCGCTCTGAGGGTCCGAGATTCTGTCTCGATTATAACGCAGACGTCCAGAACACATACCAAACTCGTGGTGCAGTGCTTCTGACTTCGGGACTGCGTATTTGTCCCAACACTCTCCTCTTCATATTCAGACAACACATCACACTACTAACTACCACAGAAACACGCAATATTGATTACTTCCCTTCCACAAAGGGTAGGCGTCAGGAAGGTCATCCGAGCGTAAAACAGGATCGAATCCACCATACCCGTGACACCGGCAGGGAGTGAAAATATGTATAGAATAATAAGAAGAATAAGCGTACAGCTTCTTATTGTCATTATGAAGCATGTTTCATTTCTCAAATTTGGCCTGTTCTCTGCTTCAACATCAACAGACAAATGTTAAGTGTCAACGTGGTATGTTGACTTTTCCATTATATTCCTTTCGTGTTTTCCCACTGAACCATCTGTGATGCTTTCTGGCCACAAGGCTACCAGTATTTCCTCACTGCCACTTCACAGATTCCGTGAACATCCTACAATACAGTTCCTTTACAGTTTGGGATAAAATGGTCGAAACATTACTGAGTTAGAATCTTAATTTCATCTCCTTTAACTCTGGCCCCATTTCCGCCTATTTCTTTTTTACATATTTTACTACTTGTTCTACAACATAATATGCACGTTTCAGCAAGGGGTTACTTTGGAATCGTAAACAGTAACATTTGGCTTAACAGAAACAGTTTAATTGATTGATTGGGAAAGAAGTGGATTTAAATCCCATACTTGGCCATCTTTGCAATGCTCTTCGATGGTTGACTCAGGGTGAATGCTGGGATCGTATCTAGCATACCACTCACTTCTAGCAACACTCAGTTGCAAACAGACAACGACGATGTTTATCAAACAGAATGCACATTTATTTATTTATTTATTTATTTATTTATTTATTTATTTATTTATTTATTTATTTATTTATTTATTTATTTATTTATTTATTTATTTATTTATTTATTTATTTATTTATTTATTTATTTATTTATTTATTTATTTATTTATTTATTTATTTATTGATCGATTGACTACTCGACTAACATCTAGTTCTTCAGAACATCACGATCAAGACTCACAAAATTGGTGGTAGTAGTCGCCGTTGTTCTAAAATGAGGAACAACTGGGCAACCATTCTCTCTTGATATCAAACCAAACTAATCCCATGAGACTACAGCTCTCACGATCCTTTGCTTACCAAGTGATCATTGCTCGGCCCAAAGGCCAGTAAATTACGAGGTGACATGATCAGCACAATGAATCAACTCAAACACGTTTTTCTTTCTTCTTTTTTCGCAAATTGCTTTACGTCACACTACAACAGATAGGTTTTATGGTGACGATGGGACAGGGAAGGGCTAGGAATCGGAAGGAAGTAGTCGTGGCCTTAATTAAGGTACAGCCCAAGCATTTGCCTGGTGTGGAAATGGGAAACCAAGGAAATCCGTTTTCAGGGCTTCCGAAAATGGGATTCGAACCCAATATCTCAGGGATGCAAGCTCACAGCTGCGCGCCCCTAACCACGCGGCAACTTTCTCGATCAAACGCTGTTGTTGTCTTTCTAGACCGGGATCACTATCTCGCCATCAGATAGCTCTTCACTTCTAATCACGTAGGGTGAGTTGACCTCGAACCCGTCCACAGATCCAGTTATAAATCCTTGATCTGGCCAGGAATAGAGCCCAGGGGCTACGGGTAAGTGGCAGGCATTCTAACCCTAGCCGGCAAGGTTGAATAATGGAGACTTAAATTTGAGCTCACAAACATAAGAAACTGAGAAGAAATATTTGCATCAGCCGACAGCTCGCACGGAACCGCTTGCATTCTATGAATGCTTTCCCCGCTAACACAGTCAGAGAATGCGGTAATTGTGTTGTAGCATTGTGAAGGAGACACGTGACATCTGCCCTCTCCCACCTGTTCAGCTCGTGAGGTCTCACTCGACTTGGGGAGGTCCAAACGTCACATTGTATATTTATCACAAATGTCAAGAGAAACTGCCAGGGCTGTCAATAACGTATTCGCACGTAGTCCAAACACTCGCAGGTGATCGGGCATGCGCAAATAGGGTGGCACTGTTGTCGATGTGTAGTGTGCATTTGCCGGGCATGCAGATGGGACTGCTGTTGCCGTGTGGCATTGAAGTGAAGAGTGTCGATTTCACCACTCTAAAGCATGTTAAGGAGATCAGCGTTTGAATTAAAATCGAGGTTGTCCATAGAAAAAAAAATATGAATGTTATCGAGAATTACCTGAAGCCTGTGGCGAGAATGCATTACCGTATTGGACGGTTGCACGATTGGTCAAGGAGTTGTCATGTCGGAAACAATGTCAAGCTTTTATTACAATCGGAAGTTTTGGAACACCCTCCGTACTCTCCATAGGTGAGTCCTTGTGACTTCGACCTGTTTCCGAATTTAAAGGAACTCCTCCGAGACCACCGATTTCCTCACGTGGCATCTGTACTCCGCTCAGTATGGAGCTTCGTCGCTGTCATCAACAGAGAATGCCTCGCCAACGGTCCCTAATGACTTCTCTGCAATTGTTTCTATCAATATTGCTACTACTTTACGTACAACCCTCGTAACACTTGAGTTTGTGGAAAATATCCCGAGTTAGGTCTTCTTCTCTCTGCGTCATCTTCGTCGAAGGTTAGCGATCATGGTGGCAATCTTTGTTTTCCATGTGCAATGCGGAAAATTTAAACCCTACCAATCTTGGAGTTTCATCATTCGGGAAGTCCTTCTTCGGCTTGAATTGCGCCGTTCTTCTATCTCACCCTGAAACACTATTTGTAGAAACCTATACAGCAAAGACCGGGTAAACCGAAGTCGGGTTAACAGAAACCCGTGTTATCCGAAGTGCCAACGAACTGTGTGGACTACTGCAGCGGAATAATCGCGAGCGCAAGAGCGTCCTGGACTATCGCAAGCGGACTGGTGAATGTTCGTCCTTTAGTTGAATCCGTAGCCACCGGCTCCCCAGTCCATTAATATTTGATAATGTTTTTGAGTAATATAGTTAAAAACCCATGGCGCAACAACCCCGAAAGGCCATGGCTTACAAAGCGACCGTTGCTCAGCCCGAAGGCCAGTAGATTATGAGGTATCGTGTGGTCAGCACGACAAATACTCCCGGCCGTTATTATTAGCTTTCTAGACCGGGACCGCCAACTCACCGTCCTCAATTGTAATCACGTAGGCTGAGTGGATCTCGAACCAGCCCTCAGATGCAGGTAAAAATCTCTGCTCTGACCAGCAATTGAACACGGTGCCTCCGGATAAGAGGCCAACTAGAAGTAAGCCTTGTTAGGAATTTCTTTATGTCTATCAATAACCTACTACAGTAGGTATTTAATGCCTTCCTTTTGATAATGTGGGAATGAAAAAATGACTGTTGTACCAGCTGTAGCCTACTGTACAGTAAAACGTTTTCTTTTCAAGCAACACAGAAACTAAAGTACATACATGCGTTGTTGTTGTTGTTGTTATTTTAGGCTGCCCTAAAACTTGTTGAACAATACAGTGAATGAACGCCAGATGACGTCCTTCTAATGAAAATATGATAGGATACTGACAGTCGAAAAAGTTGCGAGGGACGGAAGAAACAAAAAAGTATTACTAATAATTTTTGAATGTGTAATTTATATTGTCCGCCTCTGTGGTGTAGTGGTTAGCGTGATTAGCTGCCATCTTCGGAGGCCCGGGTTCAATTCCCGGCTCTGCCACGAAATTTGAAAGTTGGTACGAGGGCTGGAACGGGGTCCACTCAGCCTCGGAAGGTCAGCTGAGTAGAGGTGAGTTCGATTCCCACCTCAGCCATCCTGGAAGTGGTTTTCCGTGGTTTCCCACTTCTCCTCCAGGCAAATGCCGGGATGGTACCTAACATAAGGCCACGGCTGCTTTCTTCCTTCTTCCTTGCCTATCCCTTCCAATCTTCCCATCCCTCCACAAGACCGCTGTTCAGCATAGCAGGTGAGGCCGTCTGGGCGAGGTACTGGTCATTCTCCCCAGCTGTATCCCCCGACCCAGAGTCTGAAGCTCCAGGACACTGCCCTTGAGGCGGTAGAGGTGGGATCCCTCGCTGAGTCCGAGGGAAAAGTCAACCCTGGAGGGTAAGCAGATTAAGAAAGAAGAAATTCATACTAAGTCTATATATATAAAAGCAAGTCGGGCTGGAGCGATGTATATATAAATATTTAAAAATGAAAAAAGACGTGAATTAATGAGGCACTTCCAGAAATATCAGAAATTTGAAACTTGGTACGGGGGACACTGATGACCCCAGGATCCCTAGAAAAATCGGAAATTCTCAACATTCCCTGAAGGGGGCACGCTGGGGGGGCTCAAATTTTGGGCTCAGCATAAGTACACAGTCGTATAGTATATCCAAAACGATAACCTATAGGTTTCGTGGGCTTAAAAATTTTCGGGAATTTCCTCATTTCTATCCCCTATCCCCCAAATCAAGATGGCGGCACAACCTGCCAGACGAGGTAGACAATTGAAATTCGGTGAAATTATAGCTTTTGGTCCCTAACCGACGGGAAAATTCCAAGATGTTCACATTTTTCACTTTTTACCCCTAAAGATATCGAAATATGGAGGCAATTTTAATGACTGTGCAGACATTCCTTTAGAGCTATTTTTTGGCTAAACGGTAAGTCGTATCACAAAACGGATGGCACAATGTCCCTTCAATTCGGAGTGATCTAAAACTTTGGTCCTGTGATATTTGGTCGTATCTCTCTCCCTTATACGTTAAATTTGGCCGTATTTCTGGATTGTTCGTAAATTTGGTGATTTTTACAAGTATATTTCATTGTTTGACACACTTATAAGAATGATAGGATCATCACGTTAGGTGCGCACATTGGCACGATTAAGTGACATATGTGTACCAAATTTCATGATTCTAGCTTATACATAAGTAGGCAAAATGTAGTGTAAAATGTTAAAAATGCACCCAAATTTCACCCTATTCAAAATTTGAACTTAATTTACCCCCTTAATATGGGAGATACGAGGATATAGTTTAGCAACAAACATTTAGAGCAATAAATGACGCGTCTGATGGCGCAAACCGTTTCTTAATATCATAAACCGTTTAGTAGATATGAATCTCGAAGTGGAAGTCTGCACTTTTCAACGTGCTCATGCTTATCCGTCATCTATATATATAAAAGCAAGTCGGGCTGGAGCGATGTATATATAAATATTTAAAAATGAAAAAAGACGTGAATTAATGAGGCACTTCCAGAAATCTCAGAAATTTGAAACTTGGTACGGGGGAAACTGATGACCCCAGGATCCCTAGAAAAATCGGAAATTCTCAAAATTCCCTGAAGGGGGCACGCTGGGAGGGCTCAAATTTTGGGCTCAGCATAAGTACACAGTCGTATAGTATATCCAAAACGATAACCTATAGGTTTCGTGGGCTTAAAAATTTTCGGGAATTTCCTCATTTTTATCCCCTATCCCCCCAAATCAAGATGGCGGCACAACCTGCCAGACGAGGTAGACAATTGAAATTTGGTGAAATTATAGCTTTTGGTCCCTAACCGACGGGAAAATTCCAAGATGTTCACATTTTTCACTTTTTACCCCTAAAGATATCGAAATATGGAGGCAATTTTAATGACTGTGCAGACATTCCTTTAGAGCTATTTTTTGGCTAAACGGTAAGTCGTATCACAAAACGGATGGCACAATGTCCCTTCAATTCGGAGTGATCTACAACTTTGGTCCTGTGACATTTTGTCGTATCTCTCTCCCTTATACGTTAAATTTGGCCGTATTTCTGGATTGTTCGTAAATTTGGTGATTTTTACAAGTATATTTCATTGTTTGACACATTTATAAGAATGATAGGATCATCACGTTAGGTGCGCACATTGGCACGATTAAGGGACATATGTGTACCAAATTTCATGATTCTAGCTTATACACAAGTAGGCAAAATGTAATGTAAAATGTTAAAAATGCACCCAAATTTCACCCTATTCAAAATTTGAACTCAATTTACCCCTTAATATGGGAGATACGAGGATATAGTTTAGCAACAAACATTTAGAGCAATAAATGAGGCGTCTGATATCGCAAACCGTTTCTTAATATCATAAACCGTTTAGGAGATATGAATCTCGAAGTGGAAGTCTGCACTTTTCAACGTGCTCATGCTTATCCGTCATCTATATAAATAAAATCGTAACGACCGTGTGTCTGTACATTGATTATTTTGGCGAAATGGAAGTCTGCACTTTTCAACGTGCTCATGCTTATCCGTCATCTATATAAATAAAATCGTAACGACCGTGTGTCTGTACATTGATTATTTTGGCGAAATTTCCGTACAGTTATCCGTTTCAGGTGTAATAATGACCATCTGCATCATTTTTAGCTTTGGTGTCTGTTTGTCTGTTTGTTTGTCTGTTTGTCTGTTTGACTGATTTCTATAACTTGAAAACTACTGGATATATTTGCACCAAACTTCATATTTAGAATCCACCTGTCCTTGGGTAGGTTTTAGCGCAAAAAATAAAATCGTAACGACCGTGTGTCTGTACATTGATTATTTTTTCGAAATTTCCGTACAGTTATCCGTTTCAGGAGTAATAATGACCATCTGCATCATTTTTAGCTTAGGTGTCTGTTTGTTTGTTTGTTTGTCTGTTTGTCTGTTTGTCTGTTTGTCTGTCCTTCTATAACTTGAAAACTGCTAAATACATATTTCCACCAAACATCATATTTAGAATCCACCTCTCCTTTGGTAGGTTTTTAGCGCAAATATCGTTTCTAAATCATTGAACTGAGTGGGGATTTTTACCTAACCGAAACCGTGATTTTGCACTCCCTCAAAGTATACACAACCGAACTTAATGGAAATCAACCTGCCTTAATGAAAATTAATTTCAAAACCTTTTTTTTCTCATGTGCATCATTTCGATAACAGGATTTAGTAAGGGAGATATCATTAACGGACCGTTTTTCGGTACAAATCCCAGCGGACTTAACGCAAGAGCGGGTGCGTGTAAAGCGTACTTCTTACGACTTGAAAACTAACAAGATATTTGAACCAAATTTTATATATAGCATCCATCTGTCCAAGGGTAGGTTTCCTTGGTGGCAGTTAGTTAGTTAGTTTGTTTGTTTGTTTCTTTGTTTGTTTGTTTTTTGGTCTGTTTGTCTTTCTCTAACTTGAAAATTACTGGATATATTTCCACCAAACTTCATATTTAGAATCCACCTGTCCTTTGGGGGGGTTTTAGGGCAAATATTGTTTCTAAATCCCTGAACTAATTGGAGGTTTATACGAAATCGAAACCGTGATTTTGCACTCCCCCAAAATACACACAACCAAACTTAATGGAAATCTACCTGCCTTAATGGAAATTAATTTCTAAACCTTTTCTTCTCATGTGCATCATTTCAATCACTTACAGGAAAGATAGTATGATCAAACTCTACACGAACATTGGCCCACCCAGTACCCATATGTGAGCCAAATGCTATGTCACATAATTATCCGAAAAGTAATGCAATGTAAGATATTCTTACACAAATTTCAACGTTTCTGATTCAATCTGACCCATGAATAGATTAGATGCGAGAAAATATCATAGGACCAGCCATTTAGATCGCTAAATACTGCGCCTTACGGTACAATCCTTTGTCGATATGACGTACCGTTTAGCAGCAGTTAATCTGTAAATGAAGGTCTGCAATATTGTAAACATTCATATACTTTCGTATGTCCATCTGTATATATTCATGGATGTCGATTTGTAGCGATCGAGAAAGGATGTGTCTGCTATTGTAATCAGTACTCCCTACACCGACTTTGACTGCTGGCAGTAGGAATGGGGTCCTTCTCCAACTCCTGTGTAACTGGCATTAGTAAGGAGGGCCTACCATTTTAATGAATAATTCACTTTTCGATTTGTCTTGCAGAAGGCAAGGGATCATGCAGTTTTGTTCGTAAGTCCCCTACTCTATTGTGTTTGGCTCTAGGCCAGGGTGCCCGCCATTATAAACAAATGTTCCAATCTAAAATTTGACTAGCATTATGCATAGTGGTCTGCTATTTTCATGGAAACTCACTAATTCTGTGTGACTGGCAGTAAGCTGGCTAGCAGCAGTAAAAAGGGACTGTCATTATAATGATAACTGCACAACTCAATTTTGACTGGTGGTAGGGAAGTTGCCTGGTATTATAATAAAAACTCCTCAACTGTAACCTGTCTGAAAGTAGGAAATGGGTCTGCCATTGTAACTAAAACTCCCCAAATCGATTGCGACCGCGCAGTAGGCATTGGGGCCTGCAATTATAATGTAAACTTGCCAACTCGATTGTGAATGGCAGTAGGCAAGTGAGCCTGGCGTTATCATCACAACTCCGCAACCCTCACTTTACATTGGAAACAACGTATGTGGACCTCCCCATGCTATTTCTCGGATAAGGCTAAGAGACATGCAATTCTAAAACAATCTCATTTGCTGCACGCACAGTATTTACGTCGATATCCGTATACAATGTAGAATACCGTAGCGAAGCACGGGTACGTTTGCTAGTACAGTACTTCTGATGGCACAATTATCGTACTACAAGGGGGTGTTAAACACCGTGTGAGAAATACTGTCGAACTTAAAAAGATCTCTCCTCGCTGAAATTAAATTAGTATGTTCTATTCAGTATTCTCTTCTCTACTTTGCTTCAGGTAATCTAAAACTGTATGTAATTTTATTAGGACCTATAACTGAATATTAATTTTCTGGAATTTTGCAACCAGCCAAATTCAAGTATGTCTTCTAAACTTAAGTGTTCTGAAATTCACAACATCATTGAAGATCTATCAGAAACCTATCCCTCTGATTTGAAAATAATTCACTTAAATGCTCAGTCATTAGTTGATAAGGTACATTTCGATGAGTTTTTTGACTGCTTTGTTGATTCAAATATTAACGTTATTGCTGTAAGTGAGACATTTTTCAAGGGGTCCATTCCGGACTCAGAGATTAACATTCCTGGCTTTAATCTATATAGAAACGATAGATTGGGCAAGAGAGGAGGAGGGGTGGCTGTGTACGTGAGGAGCAATATAAAATGTAAAATAGTTCACACCTCCCCTGCAGAATATTGTCGTAAGCCAGAGTATATTTTCCTAGAACTTGAATTACCTATAGGTAAAGTATTATTTTCATGCATCTACCGTCCTCCCAGAATTGGTTTCATGGATTCGTTTGTAGAGGCGATGTATAATTACGTTTTTCATTATAAATATGTTATACTTGCAGGTGATATGAATGGGCATTTTGGATCAGGGTCCTCGGAAACTGTAGTAATCGATGATGCACTTGACTCATGCAATTTAACTAGAATACCATTTGATGACACATACCATACTGCATATTGTCATTCTAATCTCGATACCATAGCTTCAAATTGTAATGATACCCTTCTTAAATTTGGGCAGACCCCAGCGAGTGGATTTTCTGGACATGATATGCTATATGCTGTCTTCTCTATATCGACACCCAAATATGAAAGAAAATGGATCACATTTAGGGATTTCCGCAGTTTTAATCCTGAAGATTTTCGAAAAGACGTAATTTCCGCTCCCTGGTATGAAGTATTTTCTCAGCGTAATATCGATGATAAAGTCATCAAATTTAATAGTTTAATTTCCGCGTTGTACGACAAGCATGCCCCATTAAAACTAATTCGAGCCAAACACCCACCTAACCCGTGGATAACGTCTACAATAAAGAAATTAATCTCTGCGCGGGACAAGGCAAAAAGAAAGCACATCAAAACCAGGAAACCTGAAGACTTTGAAACCTTTCGCATCTTGCGTAATAAAACCAAACTCGCGATCCGTGATGCTAAAGTCAAACACATGCATTCTTTGTTCAGTAAGAGAACAACTCCGTCTGCTCTTTGGGGAACTATAAAATCACTAGGTATTGCTAAGAAAAATTCGCAGCATACTTCCTCATTCATATCTGCAGAATTGCAAAATGATTATTTCTTAAAGATCTCACCAGTGAACAATTCTCACAGAATATCCGAAATTATTCATAGTTACATGAACACAAAAGAACCTCAACATGATCTCTTTCACTTTTCGTACATTTACCCAGAGGATATAGTCAAGGTATTTAAGAGCATGAATACCAAGGCTGTTGGACCAGATGGTATCTCACATCCCCTCCTAATGAACTGTTTGGATATAATCACTCCGGTTATAGCTCACCTGTATAATTTCTGTTTACAATCAGGAGTATTTCCAGCTGTATGGAAAATGGCCAATATAAGACCTGTTCCTAAAGTTCCTTCTCCTCAAAAATTTGATGATTTCAGGCCAATCAGTATTTTGTCAATATTAGGTAAAGGATTAGAAAGGATTGTTTACCAACAACTCACTTCGTATTTAAATACTCATTCTATACTTAACACATTTCAGTCTGGTTTTCGAACAGGCCATAGCACTACGACGGCACTTCTCAAAGTCACCGATGATATCAAGTTTTCAATGGACAGAAAGGAACTAACGCTTCTGGTATTATTCGATTTAAGTAAGGCATTTGATAGAGTTCATCATGACCTCCTTCTGACTAAATTACGCACAATGGGCATATCTCTATCAGCTCTCTCTTGGTTTGAATCGTTCTTGAAAGGGAGATCTCAGCGTGTAGTATTTGACAAACAAAATTTTTCTAAGTGGTCTAGTGTGCATTCTGGCGTCCCTCAGGGTTCCGTGTTGGGTCCCGTTTTGTTTTCGCTGTATATAAACGATCTGCCTGGAGTTTTACGCTACACGAGACATCATATGTATGCCGATGATTTACAGATCTATTACCATTTTCCTGTGAATCGTGTTGTCGAAAGTATTAGTAAAATAAATCTAGATATAGACAGACTACATCAATATACACTAAGTCATAATTTACTATTAAATGAAAACAAAACTTTAGCTATTTTTCTAGGATATCGAAGAAACTTATCAAATCTTTTCAACAGCGACATTCCTCCAGTAATTGTAAACGGTTCTGTAGTCAAGTATCAGGAATGTGTTAAGAATTTAGGTATTCTAATGGATAACACTCTGTCCTGGACCTTTCATGCCAAGCACTTGGTCAAGAAAGTGTCTGGCATATTGCATCAGTTTCGACGAAACTTGCCGTATCTTCCTTTCTCGGTGAGAAAGATGCTGATCCAAACTATGGTATTTCCTATTTTAGATTACGGCGCTGTAATTTACAGCGATATCTCTGAGAAATATAATAGCAAACTCCAACGTATTCAGAATGCCTGTGTTCGATTCGTCTTCAATATTCGTAAAGACTGTCACGTAACATCTTACTACAAAGCCGCAGAGTGGTTGAAACTCAGGGATAGACGATCATACTCAGCTGCTTGTTTACTTCTGAGAATTTTAAAATCTAATGCTCCCTCATATTTGACCAAGTCCTTTGTTCAGATGAGTCAAGTGCACGACCGGGACAATAGGTTTACAGCTAACACCCTTCAGGTTCCACAGCATCGTACGGTAAAGTGCAGTAAGTCGTTCATTGTCACTGCCTCTCAATTATACAACGATCTTAAACTATATGAAATTCAGCAAAGAAGTGTTGGAACTCAGAAAAAATATCTTAAATACCGCTACCTTTCCACTTATTAAGCCATGTAAATGAATTTTCACCAAATTAATTAAATAGTACGAAATATCATAATCCCCTAGATACATTTTAGATGCTCAGTTTTACTCTTAATTCATCCTCGGCTTTAAAAATCTTAGGTTTCTGTTTCGTCTTCTGTTCCTTGTTAGTATAGTGTATGTTTATGAAATGTTAAAATATTATTGTAACCTCCTAGATGTTTAGTTTTTAATCTTATTCTTATATCCTCAGTAGGAAAATGTATCTTACGCTTTTTATGTATTCTTTCATTAGATTTTGTATGTTAGGTGATACATTTAAGTTAAAGTGGCAGTTAGTTACAGCCAAAGGGACCTCTGGTCCTACTTGTAATTAACTTTAAATAAATATATTTCTATTTCTATTTCTATTTCTATTTCTATTTCTATATATTGATTACAATCTTCATGAAATATATTGACCACTTCTGATACGCCATACATCTTTTTGTTAACAAAATTTTTCAACTTCCAACTCACCCCGTTACTGCTTTCATGTATTTCCCTTTTTAACTGTTTCCACATAGTTGTCATTGTCACCGATGATACTTTTACACAAATTTTCGGAGATAATGAACTGAATTTTGGAGTCATCAACAAAGTTACAGCCATATTGCTTCCCAGCCGTCAGAAGTAATGAAAAATTTCTACTTCTTTGAGCGTAAAACAATGGTCGAAGTGCTTGATTTGCCTCATTTCGATTACTGTGATGTCATGTACAGGGATACAGGTGTGCTCCTACAAAATGGACTACAACGAGGACAGAACGCATGTATAGGCACACGTGCAAGCTGATGTATTTTGACCATGTATCGCCATCATTTATACGCTCAACTTAGCCACGTCTAAACGTGTGACGTACTTACAACACCCTAATCATCCTTCACAAAATCCTTCACAACTCATCTATCAGATCAATTCCTTAAATTACCTCTCTTCACCTAAGGCAGAAATACCCGACCAAGTAACACCACTCTTCTTGCACTGCCAACCCACAGAAGTACCACGTTCACCAACTCCTTCACAGTTTTCACATCGCGTAAATGTAACAAAATTTCTGAGAATATCGGGACTATAAACATTGGAAATGAATTCAAAGCAGGTATTTTGAGGTTCTTGTGTAACTGAATGACTAATTATTATTAACTGTACTAATTAAAGTATTTATCTTTTATATCCTCGTAATATAAATTAACAAATCTTCTTAAATTCATAAATCATGAAGAAATAGATGTGTTTCTTTTTGTTATACTTTCAGTTTAGTTAGTCATAAACAATTTATTTATTCATTACTTACTTAATAACTCATTAATTATCATTTCTACTTTAATCTGGTATATTTTTGTATCTCTGTGAAATCCATTCTTATTTATAACTTAAATTATATTTATTTACTTTTATAACATTTTTAGTTTAGTTAGTTGTAAATAACGTTGCTAATGATTACTAACACAATAATTGCTGTACTATATAATTTCGTGCGGCTACTTCTAGGCGAGTGCAGCCCTTGTAAGGCAGACACTCCGATGAGGGTGGGCGGCATTTGCCATGTGTAGGTAACTGCGTGTTTTTGTGGTCCAGGATAGTGTTATGTGTGGTGTGTGGGTTGCAGGGATGTTGGGGACAGCGCAAACACCCAGACCCGAGCCAATGGAATTAACCGTTTAAAGTTAACGACGCAGCCGGGAATCGAACCCGGGACACCTGTGACCAAAGGCCAGCACGCTAACTATTTAGCCATGGAGTCGTACATTGCTGTACTTATTTTACATTGTTAACACAAGTGCCATTTAAAAATAAACGAACCGGATGCTATAAAACGAAACCCGCTGAATGGATCGTAGTGCAATTGCTTCAGGAAGAAGGCGCGGTCTATATAACAGGGCAAATGTCTTAAACTCGCTGCTGGTGGGACATGGCTGCATACCACGTGACAACAAAGCGAACACGCACAACCGTTGATCGTCCACTGCACCAAGTCTTGCAGAAACAGTGAAATGGAGGCTTCAAAAGAAGAGCAAATGGGTGTAGTGCGTTTCCTGACAACAGAAGGAGTGAGGGGAACTAAAATTAATCGAATAATAGCACAAGTGTACGGAGAGCACTGCATGTCCGTTGCAAGTGTCAATGCGTGGCACAAACTCTTCAGGGAAGGACATACATGTCGTTGGCCAATGAAGCACGGTCTGCAACGCCACACCGCATTACCGATGCCGAATGCCGTTGTCCAGCAGGCGGATGCCCTCATTACGCAAGACGAGCGACGTACGGTAACAACCAATTCCCCAGAGGTCTGTGTGAGCGTCGAAAGTGTTCACGCCATCATTAAGGTCAGACTGAGATTACTCTAAAAGTGTGCCCACTGGGTACCTCACAGCATTCAAGCAGCACAGGAAACACGTCGAATGGACATCTGCTGCGCTGCGCCACGGAAGGGAATGCGTTCCTGTCACGAGTGGTCGCTGGAGACGAGACCCCAGTCAAAACGATAAAGTCGCCAGTTGAAGCATGCAGGGTCACCACGACCCAAAAGACCCAAGGTGAGCTAAAGAGGACTCAAGAGGCAAACGATTTACCTCGGACACACACGTCAAGCTGTACGTTTGGAAGTGATTCACATTTTACGAGACGGCCATTTACCGCCTTGTGTCGCAGTGCCTCACCAGTGCTGTGGAATACTTTTGAAACAACGGTACATGTTTTAATTTTATAGCTTCCGGCTCGTTTCTTTTTGAATGCAACTTATAAATATTTTATGTATAATCATTTCAAATTGCTTGGTAGTAAGCACAATATTCGTGTCCCCTTTTAAATATACGTTCCTTTTATAATTTCAGTCAATATGTAATGTTAATGTAGGCAAGTACGGGTGTAATCATGAATAACTTTGTGTAAACAGTTCATTAAACCGGTTAGATGGAGGAGAAGTACGCATCGCCTTAATCTTCCGGGAAAAATTAATAAATCAGTAACTGCTACAGGTAGTTACTTTTCTCACTTTTAAAACTGAGGAAAAAATCCTCTCAACGTCCGTAACTTTATATCGGCGCCATTGGTGACTAACTTCATACTGTAACGGAATATCGCCCCGTCTTCCAGAAAGACACTCCTTACTTGCAAGAACTGCTTTAGGCTTACTTACCAAGCACTGCGGTGCTCTGGGAAACAGAAAACGTCGTCTGTACAAAACTCTTCATCGTATCATACTCTTATTATACAGCATTATATAACTTAACGACTCTTCTACATAAATACCACAAAAGAAACAAAAGCATCCTGTAGAAGGCTTTTGATACGGTAGAACATGAGAAACTGCTGACGAACGTGAGAGCTATTGAACTAGAGAAAGAGACTGATTGCCTCCGATCGAGTAGGAGTAATTCAGTCGCCTTGACAAAGAATACTGCAATGTATTCGAAACGTCGTCCAAATGTACGTAATGTACAGGAAACAACTACACGGTTCAACCCGGGAAAAGAACTAAATAATTCTTCACATCGTGGAAGCTTCACCTCTAATATAGAGAAAGAGTAGTTCAATTGATAGCTAAATTTCTGAAAAATAGAGTAGACGAAGCATTATCTGGTCCTGTAAAGATTTAATAATGTATACCAATTATTTAAAGTTGTAATTAATTAGCTGAAGATATCCACTGAGGACACCAGTTTCCCTTCTTGGGCCAGCGATCCAACATTCTTGAACTCTGTCACCTGTTCTATCTGGACTCCCAACAGGTAGGCGTTGACCTGTGATCTATCTATCATATGTCCAATTGTTCTGGTCTTCCTATGTTAATCTTGAGGCCATACGAGCAATGTTGTATAAGACGCCAGTGGCTTCAGCGTCAGTGTCGGCGTATATTGCACTATTGTCAACAAATGCGGCCAGTCACGAATTTTTTCCAGCATTAATTAATAACTAAGCATCATCGATTAATATTCATTAATAGCTTCAACTGAACGAATATTTATAACTAAAATTTCCTTTAAAGAATTGATAATAAGTATAAGTTTCCACGGTGATTCGCTATTCGTATTTTTCCTTGTTCCACGCCTGTTTGAATCTCTTCCCTTTGTAATTGATAAGGATGACAATACTGAGGAGTTTTTTATATTCATTTTCTGTTCCTTTTCACCTCATTTTCGTAGTTTAAGGCATATTCAGGAAGTAAAGGAGGTGATTCGGTGATAGGAAGGCAGAGATCGAGCAGGTCAACGTGTTAATGGGTTAAGCAGACCGACATAATAGCATTACTGTAGATTGCTAGCCGCTGCCGGGGGACAAGAAGCCAAACAGAAGCGCCGTGCTCGAACCTGACCGGCAACTTGTCTGGCACTTGTACACTGCAGGATGCATACATGTCGCGCGCAAAGTTTATTATTGACAGCTGTCCTCGTTGCATTGAGTGCTGAGACGCATGGCATCTTTATTCTTGTCTTATATACGAATGGAGAAAATAGACTAAGACATCATATAATAATAAGAATAAGAATAATATACATGCACAAGTTCAAAGACTCCCAATAACAAGGCTTACACACAATATCATGACATACAGCAGAAAATTGAAAAGTCTACCATGGATCCAAGAAGTCAAAAAGGACTTGGAGAAAACCCAGGTAGATACATTAGAAATATTAGACAGAAATCTGTTCAGTAAAAAAGTAAACAGGTGGGTAGAACAACCAGAGAATGAAGTTCCAAGGAGACAAGGAACCAAGTGAGGTGAAGAAAGGAAGAGAGCCCACGGAGAAAAATGAAAGCCATGTAGAAGACCAGAAAGGCGAACCATAAAAATGCTGCGTGATCCAATAGGGCCCATACGTAAATAATAATAATAATAATAATAATAATAATAATAATAATAATAATAATAATAATAATAATAATAATAATAATAATAATATCAGACTCTGAATAAAACAAAATGAAAGAAGGAAAAAGCTAAAAATCCTAGGAAGAATTAAAGGTGGAGAACATAACCTTTTTTTTTGCTAGGGGCTTTACGTCGCACCGACACAGATAGGTCTTATGGCGACGATGGGATAGGAAAGGCCTAGGAGTTGGAAGGAAGCGGCCGTGGCCTTAATTAAGGTACATCCCCAGCATTTGCCTGGTGTGAAAATGGGAAACCACGGAAAACCGTCTTCAGGGCTGCCGATAGTGGGATTCGAACCTACTATCTCCCGGATGCAAGCTCACAGCCGCGCGCCTCTACGCGCACGGCCAACTCGCCCGGTGGAGAACATAACAGCAGATACCATAAATTATGAACTTTGTACACTAATGATATTATTAAGGTACAATCATAAAAGGAAAAAAAACTGGTTTTCATGTATGTCATCCCACAGCGAACCCAACAGGAATTTCCCCTGTGATTCGTGCTGAGAATTCTATGTTCTATTGCATTATATTGAGACATTTTAAGAAGTTTCCTGCTCAAATGTTAGTCCCGATGAAGAAATTGTTCGATACTTTTCCTTCAGTGCTTGACAATGTATTACGGCATTCCAAATGGGGTAACTTGGAACACAAAATTATATCCCCTTACATTTTATAACAGTCGTCAATAACCAGTATGGTGATGGAAAGGCAATAGTTACACTTTACAGCATGACGTCCAATCCCTTCGAACCTACTACAGTACCTTAATTTTAATTTCGTGTGGCTATTTCTAGCCGAGTGCAGTCCTTGTAAGGCACACTCTCCGATAAGGGTGGGCGGCATCTGCCATATGTAGGTAAATGCGTGTTATTGTGGTGCAGGATAGTGTTGTTTGAGTTGCAGGGGTGTTGGGGACAGTACAAACACCCAACCCCCGAGCCATTGGAATTAACCAATGAAATTTAAAATCACCGACCCGGCCGGGAATCGAACCTGGGACCCTCTGAACTGAAGGCCAGTACGCCGACCAATCAGCCAACGAGTCGTAAACTAGAGTAGCTAGACAGGGAAGTATCCTACTGGCGGCTTTGTTTAACAACTATGGAGAACATAACTAAAGGGCAAGTCTGGGCGGTTGGAATGGCGAATTAGCAATGTTATATTTATGTATGGCATTACACTCTGTGTGCAATCGGAAATAAATTAAATAAATTCTCGAGACAGTTAAAAGAGAAGCTTAAAAGCAGGTTTAATGATCAACAATGTGAAGAAAAATTCATAGTTCTTGTTCGATATGGGTCGCTTGCGCTAACACATACTGTCTGAATAATAGAGATTTTAAAAATGTACGTATTTTGGCTCAGTCATAGACAACGAAGGTGGTTCAGCAGAAGAAATATACAGGTGAGTTGTAAGTACAAGAGGTGCCGTATCAAAGATCATCATTTGTAAGGATCGTGCAATCCGCACCACACGAGTTAAGCCTAATGAAGACCCTAGTTTCTCCATTTTCTTTTATAATGCAGAAACATAAACAATAAAAGCAGATCAGAAAATAATTTTGTCGAAATATGATCATGCAGAAGGTTGTCTAAAAAATTCAATCACTTTTCTCTTTGCGAAAGTAAAATGATTATAAATATGTCTTTCAGTCATGGCCATCCATCAACGGCTGCTACTTTCAGATGACCACCAGACTTAAGATGTGTCTTGCACGGTTGCTAAGTAACATGGTCTGGCCATCCATCTATTGCCTTACATCACAGCCTGCACGATTACTAGGTAACATTGTCTGGCCATCCATCTATTACCTTACATCACAGTCTGCAAGACTGCTAGGTAACATTGCCCGGCCATCCATCTATTACCTTAAACCACAGCCTGAACGATTGCTAGGTAACATTGTCCAGCCATCCATTTCTTACCTTACATCACAGCCTGCACGATCGCTAGGTAACATTGCCAGGCCATCCATCTATTACCTTACATCACAGCCTGCATGGTTGCTAAGTAACATTGCCTGCCCATCCATCTATTGCCTTACATCACAGCCTGCCTGATTCCGAGGTAACATTGCCTGGTCATCCATCCACACCTTGCATCACAGCCTGCACGGTTGCTAGGTAACATGGTCTGGCCATCCATCTATTACCTTGCATCACTGCCTGCACGACTTCTAGGTAATATTGTCTGGCCATCCATCTACTGTATTACCTCACATCACAGCCAGCACGATTCCTAGGTAACATTGCCTGGTCATCCATCCACGCCTTGCATCACAGCATGCACGGTTGCTAGGTAACATTGTCTGGCCACCCATCTATTGCCTTACATCACAACGTGCTCGGTTGCTAGGTAACATTGTCTGGTCATCCATCTATTACCTCACATCACAGCCTGCACGGTTGCTAGGTAACATTGTCTGGCCACCAATCTATTGCCTTACATCACAGCCTGCACGGTTGCTAGGCAACATGATCTGTCTATCCTTCTATTACATTACATGACAGCCTGCACGTTTGCTAGGGTTACATTTCCGGCACACTAACTTCCGTAACCCAAATTTTCAAATGATCCCCAGTCATCAGACATATTTACTTCAAAATAACGTGGTGAGAAGAAAAACTAAAGTATCAAATCTCCAGTGAGTTCAGTGTGACGAAAATACTATCATCCGTCTGTTACCAGAGAACTGGGCAGTTCTTTGTTAACACAGTTCGTCGGCAAGAAGACATTGCCAAAATATTGTTCGAGAATTGTTGAATCTCAAAAGTCTCGAGGAAGATCTCTAATGCAGGGGGAAAAATCGCACTCGTTCATTTTCTCAGCTATACGGAAAAACACAGATATGGTTTCGAACTTAGAAGACGAAAGACAGAATTCCCCTTTCAGTAACCTCTTAGGACATGCAGGGGGTACAGATATTGCATCGTATGACTCCACTCACTGGAGGATATAAGGTAAGTAAGTAGTTTGTCTTTATTCGTGGTGAAGTTAGGGCTCAAGACCCTCTCTTACACTCAACCACAACATTTAAAATATTTAACATACATATATTTTTTGAATGGAAAAAAGTCATTTTAAATAATATAGTACTAATAGCAAATATCGATATAGTAATAAAAGAAATAATTATAGAATGTACAACAGAACAATATAAATGAACATTATAATAATTATAAAACTAAAACTAGTAATAATAAACCAAGGAATCATAGTAATAACCTATAACCAGCAAATACATTTCTAATTTTTATGAAAATAAGCTCATTCACAAACTCATTCACACTTTACACATCAAACAAGTCAGCTATAAGTATTCAGCAAGTAATTTCGGCAATCCATCTTAAAATCTCCTACGAGAAAGTAAATCCCTAATAGTAGCAGGGAGAGCAGCCTATTCCACAGCCTAGCGGCAGTGACATCAAAGGAGCGGTTGTAAGTCCTGGAGTGATTGAGAGATATTGTTAAACAGGAGCCAGATCGTGTATGATAGGAGGAGAGGTAATTAAAGTTGATGAGAGATCATTTGGTACACCTGAGTTTAGGACTTCAGGCTAGGACATTCATGAACACGAAGCCATGACAAGTCGCTATAACAAGGTGAAATGTGAGAATCATATCGCAGCCTAAATATAAATCGAATACAGTTGTTTAAACTCCGTTAGAGCATCTTGTTACTGTCTTGAGTTATGTCCGTAAGTACAGTGTCGCAGTACTCTAGAATTGGTAAGATTAGGGATGTTACCAGTTGCATTTTAAGATGTTTTGGAAATATAGTAGAGTAGAGTTTGAGAAGAAAAAGGGATTTCTGCACTTTACGGCATGTATTTGTCACTTGTTCAGTGCATTTTAGTGTCTCAGTCATTATAACACCTAAGTTTCTTACTGACGTACAATAGGGCACGACAGTGTTATTTAAAATTATTGGGGGTACATGTCGACTTTCTAACAAGTTAAGGTGTCTTTTGGTACCAAATATAATAGTCTGAGTTTTGTTAGGATGTATTAACAAGCTGTTATTTTTGGCATAGTCATTCTTCAGTCAAAATTTACTCTTTCAATGGCTACAGCTATATCTTGTAGATATAAGTGATAAATGATAATAAATCTGAAGGTCATCTGTATAGATTTGGTACGTGTTACATTTGAATGCACGCCCATGTCATTCACACAAACAACAAATAAAAGTGGGCCCCAAACCGACCTCTGCGGGACACTTGTTATGCCATTCTGAGTACATTGTTCCCACTGATACTCGTTGCCGACGGTCAGTGAGGTAGAAGCTAAAAAATTTAAGACATGTCCCATTCAAGTTGAGACTACGGAGTTTCAGCAGTAGTAACCCAGACCTAACTGTACTGAAACCGTAAAGTGTCCTGTACATCTCATTGGAATTATAGGTGCCTTTCTACTTCATTAAAATCACTCCTAAAGGTCGCGTCATTGGTACGGAGCTAAGTGAACAGGTGATGGAGAACAAACAGTTTCAACCAGCTGGAGAATCGAACTGGGTATCTCAGCCCAGAAGAAGGAAGAAGAATGTATTAGGTCGACGTAAAGGACGATACCGCTACAAGTACGGATGGTTCACTAGACGGAGGAAATTGCAGTTAGGAAGAGAGGAGCAACGCTACGGAAGAACCATGAGATCGCGACCCGTGCATCGCACCTTACGTAATAACAGAGCTCGGAAGAAGGGGGACCGGTGTAGCTACGGGAACGTTAGCACAGCAAAGAAGAAAGAAGGGAAGAGTTGTGAACCTCATCCTAACGAATGCAGAGGCAGGGGCATCCAATTAGACCCCCACGTCTCAGATTACGATCCCGGAGGGCGAAGAGAGGATCTACAGGAGTGATAGCGAATTGTGGTCGCACGAGGAACTGTATATTATGTAAATAAATTTCAACATAATTGTAAGCAAATACTTTTTGCCACATAATTTAAAGGGGGACGAATATATAATTAATTATGCATCATATGAGACCAAGTTGGAATCGACGGGCGTCCAGAAAGAGTAAAACTGAACTTGTGTGAAGACAACGGTGCAAGATGTCCAGGCATAGGCCGAGAAGAGTATGACAGCGAGGAATTATTACCATAGTTTACAGAACCCTTCATCGGTACCTAGAGAATAACACTTACGAAGTACAGTCAATGGACGGGAGAACAGAGGCCACTTACAATGCTGAGAATCTCAAACTTTACCACAACCCAGGACAACACCCTGAAGAAGGTCCGGATGAAGAAGAACCAGGAGAAGCCGAGGATGACGAGGACAACCCGGATCAAATGGAAGAAATGGAAGCCGATGAAGAAGAGAATGGCGTGAATCACATTGTTTTGGAAGAAGGGAGCGAGTCCGAGGCATCAGCCTGTGAAGATTGTCCAGAATATTCTGAGAGGACCGGTCTTAGAAACGCTTTAATTAATCTGTGCTAAAAGATACAACTGGAGAACACAGAGTTGACCGAGAATGTCTACGAGTTACGCGAACATCACCAGTGACTACTTTCCGAGACAGTTGAAAAGGAAAGAAAAATCCCGAGTTCGTGATTTTTCTTTGATGAAGCAGGGGGAGAATGAAACCGTACAGTGTCCTGTACAGCTCATTGGAATGATAGGTGCCTTTCTACTTCATTAACATCACTCCTAAAGGTCGCGTCATGGGTAGCAGTATGGGCGATGGGGATCGAGCGGCATCCGGCCAGAATGGAACCCGCGAAAGAGCGCCTGGAAAACAAAGGGAAGACAGAGCAGGAGCCAAGCCCCCGCGAAGAGACCCTCTCAACTTGTAGAGAGAGCTAGAAGAGGACGCGATGCTGGAGTAGTCAGATACGCCCCGAGGTGTGGCTTAGCTTCCCAGAGTTCCAAACTAACATAAGGAACTTCCGGTTTTTTATGCACGGGTTACGGGTGCCAACGTCGGATTTTGGCGCGTAAAATGGGATGATATTTTGATCCAGACATAGGAAAATTATGTGAGACACACCAATGAATAGAGCTGAATTTTCTGCGTTTCCCAGACTAAAAATATGTAATACTTTATTCAGGAGAAGAAATGAGGTCACCAGATGTCCAGATTTAACAGATTGCAAACACATGTGAATACAACAGCGTCACCCAAGCTAAGAGTCGCGCTCAAAAGATGACTCCACCCCCCAAGGGACGCTATGAATTAATCAAAAGCGGGAAGCAAATTGCATAAAAACTGCCGATCGTAGGTCCAGCACGCCTTGCTCAAATGAAAGAGGAGATAGAGGGCCACAAGATGCACTATTTAAATGTCTTCAATTCTTGGTATGAAAGGAGCTCTTGTCCTTAATGAACCGTGAACGTTTACGCCCCCAGGCTTCCGGCGGGGAAAATAATATAGGCCGGGCTGGCCATCGCAGAAGACAGTTCTTAGCGGGTCGTTGAGAGGGGACATTGTGTCACGTTGTGCCCCAGTTTTACAGTCAGAACCCATTGATCGCTTACTAAGAGTGTTTTTGTGTCCGTCGCGGCCGTGAAGTACAAAGCCTTTGTGAAGTGTAAACGGGAGGCCAAACGAGCCTAGGTGAATTGTCTCTGTGCCGCGTGTCAAACTAGTTAATCCGCGAGCATAATTTACAAACGAATAGCGGAAGTCGGCTGGGACAATGCCGGCTTAAATGAGTCAGTGATATTAATAAATTGGTATCACCCAAAGTGTTACTCTGAATCAGGGTGCTCGAGTCTCGTGAGCCACCCGATCCCTGCTGTGAACGCGCCCGCCGTGATTTGAGAGACCTGCTTATTCGTGGTGTAAACTCTGGAAATAGAGGCCGTGTGACGAGTGGTGAAGTGTTACCCATTTTGGATTACTGTAAGATTTCAGCTGTGAACGAGTTCCCCAGGATGTCGGACTTGTATTGACCAGGGATGAAGGACTGCACGCCCGCCTCCAGCCCCGGGGTCATGCAGCACTAAACTCCACCATGGGTCTCCCGTGGAAGGAAAAACAACGGCCACCAAACAGATGAGTGATGTCCAAATCTAATTTCTTAAGCATGATAATGTAACGGAGAATAGGATTAGCTTTCTTTTGTAAATATCAAAATGTTGTAAGATAATGCATGTCTTAATATGGAAATTTTATTGATCTTTATAATGTTGAAGTAAATTCAAGGGAGCTGAATTCCCGGACGACCCATTTTTTTCTTAATGATTAGCTTATCGTGAGGGTTAAATTTTTTAGTAATAGGTAGAATGTCCTAGCAAATATGGGAACAAGGTTAGGAAAATATTTGAGTTCCCCTTAGGGGTGGCTGGAACAATAATGCTGGCGAGCAGGGAAAACTATGTCAAAATGTTGTTAGTTACTGTCCCATGTGGCTATCGTATATGCTGGGGAAACTCATGGGTCAGTCAGACAATGCATGCCAGCTTACCCATATAATCAGTGCATGTACAGCAAGAGAGAAGAAATCCCGGCCGGGAGAGGTATATGCTGTGTTATGTATGTAGTTGTGAGGGACCATGTGCGAGTCTCCCTTGATTTTTGATTAATTGGCCAGAATTGTCTGGAGTGTATTTTTTATCTATAGCCGGGAGAGGTATATGCTGTGTTATGTAGGTAGTTGTGAGGGACCATGTGCGAGTCTCCCTTGCTTTTTGATTAATTGGCCAGAATTGTCTGGAGTGTATTTTTTTATCTATAGCCGGGGTGAGACACAGAGGCAGGAGTCTCTAATCTTTGGTCAAAAGATTTAAATATATATATATATTTCCTGGGCGAGGAGCGAGGAGTATGGGAAAGGTTGACTGAGGAGTCATGAGAGCCCTATGCCCAAGGAAAGAAGATACGCGATATGAGACGTAATGAGAGGGCCGAATGCCCGAGGAATTTACGATGAGATGAGTTAGAAGTGATCGTGCCCACAGTCGGCGTTCAGCGGTTATAATGAGAAGGGAGAGAATAAAAGTGTATTTCTTGGGAAATCAGCGGTAAGATGATATAAACAAATGAAATGGGCCAGGGATATGTGCCCCGGCTGGCCATTGTCATTGAGAGGGGTCAAGAATCTGCCGTGGCTAATGAATGAGTGATGGATGTAGTAGCGAATGACCTTCCGTTCTTTTTTTGTGAGTGTTTGCTCCTCGCCCTTCACGACAGAGCTGGTCCCGCTGTGCTATTATAGTTAAGGTTTGAGGCTATGGGCCTCCCCCGTAAATTACTGTTGTTTAAATGGTTCAACTAAAACACTGCCGTCAATGATAATATCACGGTGATATCCCCCAAATATCCGGTAATATGAGACTGTAGCTAGTCTAGGGATTTTCAGGAATCCACAGTACCCCTCGGTCGGGAGTCGGCCAGTTCGACCGTGGATTAGGATGGCCCCCTTGAGCGAGCTGCCCTAAGCTTGCGCCTTGGGCCGGAGACAGTGATAATCATGCTGTTTCCTTCCAGGAATGGCTCTCCTTTATGCATGAAGTGTATATATATCTGTGTATGTTTAATATTTAATGTGCATATATTTTGAGTTCAAACAGAACCTTTGTACAACGCTGTGTGGTCTTGGTGACAGATGAGGAAGTCCGGGGTTTAGCTAAATAATATGTGTGTTTTTTGTGTATTGTGTAAATATATCTTTGATGTGTCAATTATGTAACGTAGGGACCGGTTGATTACGTGCTAAGTATATAATGTGTTATGTAAGTGGACATCATCTCATATTACACGATGTGATCGACAGAAGAATAAAATGTAATGAAACGGCATGAACTTATGAGGGAAAGATGGACGAAAGTGGTCGCAAACCCTCAATAATACCGTTGTGTAGACGACGCCCACAGGCGAGTCAGATTTAGAGTGCTAATTACTTTTCTTTTCCTCCCGTATGCGGAGAGTTCATTGTATAGGGTTGTGTATTTTCCTTCTTTTATTATGTCATATTTGAATAACCCCTATTTTATGATCCTTGTCATTTGTAGCAGTGCTAAGCAGTATCCAGTAGGCATTGAACCCGGAGAATCCTACTTTCATATTACATAAGGCTCCATCTTAAATATTTTTTGTTGTTGTTTTTTTCTTTCTTTCGAACGTAACCACTCCCCAAGTGCTCGGGCTGGCCCGGCTAGCACAGAAAGTAGGAAGGGAATCGGTTCGAAGCTCGTTAGGCTAGTCTAGCCCCCCTTACTCTAGTCTCATCCGTGGGTGTTTGCCCAGTTATGTGGAGGCATTCTTATGCGCGGGTCTTCCATTCGAGACCCGGAAGGGTGTAGTATCAAAGGCGCTGCCAAGGTCTGGTAGTGTTGCAACAGTAAAGTGTTCCGATAAACCTAAAGGAAAATAAGTGTATTCCCAAATAAATGGTAAGGATCTTGAATTGTGAGAAAATGAAAGAGATTCAAGATCTCCCAAATGTATTATTATTTTATATATTTTTATTTGCGAACTGACCACTGAGAATCACGCTACAATTTCCTTTTCCTCTTTTTCTGAAGTTTCCTCTTCCTCCAGAACTCCTTCACATGGGCGCTATGCTGTTTCTTCTGTTCATTCGTCCAGGTTCTTACCGTCTTCGTCTTGAAACCATTCCAAATTTAGAATCATTGCCAGAAATGTTTTCCTGTCTAACATCTTAACTTCCTGGATGTTGGACTTCGCTAGATCCTTTTGAACGTCCTTAATCCATGCCGCGGTTGACTTCCTGTTCCACAGATAGTCGAATAACTTTTTGGTTACAAATATTTGAAATCGACGAAATTAAATTATGCTTTCCTTCTGGGAACTAAATTTTTGATATAAAGGCCAAGGCAGGCACTTATACAAGTGGAGGCACATGCTCCCCTAGTGCACCGTCACTGTATTATCCTACATAGGAGGCTTGCAGTTGTGTCTCAACGGCGCACTAGCCGCCAGCGTCTTGTAAAGGTGTAGCAATCCAACTGATGAGCCCACTGCTGCACTGGGGCGAAACGCTGGTAATTTCAGGATTTAAAAGACCTAAAGGCCTTAAATGTTTAATATGAATATTAAAAGTAATTTGAGTTTATTGGCTCATTTTTCTTGCTTTAAGTGGTTGCAATAAAAAGTTTGGGAGATTTTAAAGTTTCCGGAGAGCACATAACAAATCTCCAGGAAATGCAGTTTTAATATTTTATGTAAACATTCACTCAATAGGGTGCTGTCCAGCTCTGGCTATAAAATGACCTGCAATTTAAGAGTATCAGAGCGCTGGAGATAATTATACAGAGAGATACCCCACGCAGATTGAATAAAGCGTCATGTCGAGTATCAAAGGCACGATGTATCAATAAAGATGTCTTTGAAAATATTCCACCGAGGTTGACAAAGGCAACGCATGAAAAGAATGCATTAAAATTCCATACAATGGACGAGATAGATTAAAAATTGTCAACAGGCTGCGCGGAGGCTGATAAAGTATCTGATATTTAGTGGATTAATTTCATCGAGCCATAGTCTACGTTAAGGTTAGAGATACAGTATTTGATTTATAGAAAAATACCTCTTCTCTCGCAAATCATACGTGTGTGGAGATAATCACATTTATATTAGGAACCAGAGCGTAATATATATTCCATAGACTGACAAATGTACTGCTCCATGGACAGAGAGAGAATGATGAGGGATGGGATTGAAATACGTCATATCGATTCCTTGAAAATACCCAGCGCTTAGATAAATCATGGCGGTTGTATTTACTTTGTATAAACCTCTTTTTGTACTGGACTATTGAGCCGCCCATTTTTTCAGTACAGGACCGTACTTTGGCTGACTGGCTTAGATGGTTGAGGCGCTGGTCTTCTGACCCCAACTTGGCAGGTTCGATCCTGGCTCAGTCTGGTGGTATTTGAAGGTGCTCAAATACGCGAGCCTCGTGTCGGTGGATTTAGTGGCACGTAAAAACAACTCCTGCGGGTCTAAGTTCCGGCACCTAGGCGTCTCCGAAAACCGTAATAAAGTAGTTAGTTGGACGTAAAGCAAATGATAATTATCATCATATTCTTGTCACCCGTCATTTCGACTCGGTGTAGGTCGTGCAGTTCATTCTCTGAAGCAGGTTCTTGAAATAAGACACTGTGGGTCGTACGCTTCCTCTTTTCCCTGCAATTCTTGCTTCAGTTATGTTACAAAGGAACTCTTCATGTCATATAATGTGAGCAATACGTTTTATTTTATTTTATTTTCCGATTTTCAATTTCAGTTTTTTTCTCCTATCTCTCTGAGGAATTCGGTATTGCTCTTCATTTAAGCCCAACTTATCCTCTGCATTCTGCATTAGTAGTAGCGTAATTTTCTATCTTCTCCATTTTCTCCCCAACGGCCGTAGCCGTGTTGAAACACCGGATCCCGTGAGATCTCCGAAGTTAAGCAACATTGGGCATGGTCAGGAGTCGGATGGGTTGCCTCGCGCTGTTGGTGGGGGGTAAGGGAATGGAGGAGCGGAAAGGAACTGGCCAACCTACCGCACGTAAACTCCGGCTCAGGAACACCTCTGCGGAGGTTCGGACCTGCCTTCGGGCAGAATAACCCTTACCTTCCATTTTCTCCACGGCTGAAGTCAATCAATAACATTTAGGGCTGTCTCTCAGATGGCAGATCCTGGATTAATTCTTTACCTAAACTTTTCTTAAATTATTTGAAAGAAGTCAAAAATGTATCGAACATCTCCCTTGGTAAACTATTCCAATACCGTATTCCACTTCCTATAAATGAATATTTGTCCCCATTTGTCCTCTTCAATTCAATATCTTCATATTGTGATCTTTCCTAATTTTATAAACACCACTCAACTTATTCGTCTCCTAATGTAATTCCACGCCATCTCTCCAGTCGGAACATATCGTTTAGTTGAGCAGCTCGTTGTTTGACTGGCAACTTTTCCCAGCACAAAGATTACAACATTTTCGTAAAGTATTCTTTGGTCAGAAATCACCCAGAAAAGAATCGTCTCGCATTTTCCACAGTCATCTAGAATCATGGGTGTGATCTTTGTCACGGAAGTTGATTTGGATCAGTTTTACAGACAAAGAACTTCTGAGTGTCAACACTGTATCGATGTCTGTGTTCATTTATTACGCATTTCTGTGATGTGTTATATGGATATGAAGAGGTGTGTCCTAAGGGAACATGAACATCCAGTCACTGAGCTCGGGACAAGGAAGTATTGTATTTTACTTTTCCTTCCTTTTGTGACTCCTGTTTGTCATGTTTCCGAATGCCCATTCCTTTATGCCTTCTTTTTTCTCGTGTACCGAGTGAGTTGGCCGTGTGCTTCCGGTGGCGCAGTTGTGATCTTGCACTTCAGAGATAGTGGTTTCGAACCCCACTGTCGGCAGCCCTCCGTTACCGAAAACTTCCATGCGTTTCTGTGACATTAAACAAATAGCAAGAAAATAATATTTTTCATGTAAATCATTTTATTTATTTATTTATTTATTTATTTATTTATTTATTTATTTATTTATTTATTTATTTATTTATTTATTTATTTATTTATTTATTTATTTATTTATTTATTTATTGTGTTAGCATTATGTGTCTGCCAAAGAACAGAGAATAGCTCGCATGATTTTAAAAAATAATTGAATTGTAAGTTTCGTAAAAAAAAAACTCAATGAATAGATGCTGAATCGAATTGGTGATAGGAGAACGATCCGGCCAAATTTGAGGAGAAGAAGAGTGACGCATCTTAACACACCCAGGACTTGTTAATTTTTTTAGGAAAGTGTAGGCGGTAGGAACGGTAGGGGTAGATAAAGTTATGAATATGACAAGCAGATTAGGGTTGATGTAGGATGTATTAGTTACGTAGAAATTAAAATGTTGGCACAGTATAGGCTGGGATGGAGAGCTGCATTAAACCAGGGCATGAACTGATGACACAAACAACAACAGCATTACTCCAAATTTAATTTCCATTGTATTGGGACTAGATGTCCGCCTCTCTGCTGTAGTGGTTAGTGTGATTAGCTGACACCCCCGGAGTCCCGGGTTCGATTCCCGGCTCCGCCACGAAATTTGAAAAGTGGTACAAAAGCTGGAACTTGGTCCACTCAGCCTCGGGAGGTCAACTAAGTAGAGTTGGGTTCGATTCCCACCTCAGACATCCTGGAAGTGGATTTCCGTAGTTTCCCAATTCTCCTCCGGGCAAATGCCGCGATGGTACCTAACTTAAGGCCACGGTCGCTTCTTTTCCTCTTTTTGTCTATCCCTTCCAATCTTCCCATTCCCCGCAAGGCCCCTGGGCGGGGTACTGGTCATCCTCCTCAGTTGTATCTCCGATCATGAGCCTGAAGCTTCAGGACACTGTCCTTCAGGCGGTAGAGGTGGGATCCCTCGCTGAGTACGAGGAAAAAACCGACCCTGGAGGGTAACCAGATAAAAAATAAGTTTGGGACTAGATACTTTCAGCAAGGGAAAGGTGAAAGAAAGAAAGAAAGAAAGAAAGAAAAAAAGAAAGAAAGAAAGAAAGAAAGAACAAATTAAAATTAAAAGTGAGACATTGGAGTCTGGTGATGGATACTGCAGACCCGCGAGCTTTACTTCCTCCTTAAACAGTAATGAGCACAATCACCGCCTAACGTGAGAATCAGTTGTCATGCCCACATGAGTGTTACCATGCTATCACTTAGGTACAAGGTAAACCCTTCCCTTGGCCAGCTAATACTTTCTGGTTGCTTTAGCACATCTGAAGAACAGAAACAAAACGCTGCCGTAGCACATCACAACATCATTGACAATATAAGCATACAACCTAATGGATATCATCTACCGAACTCTCAGTGAAGAAACTAAACCGAATCAAGATTCGTCAAGTCAGATATGGTGCTTAACTCAATAAATGGGTATGATAGACATCATCAGGCTGTAACTATGATGGCCAACTACAAACTAAGGATCACACAGTGTTCGAATGTCTCACTGGGTTAAGGTGACAGACCGCCACCTCGTAAGTGAAGTAGCTATTCGCTGGATTCACCAGCTGGATTGGAAATTGTAAGATATTGAAAACGTTATATCTGTATATTTTTAAGTATTTCCAAATCTTGTCACTTTATCTACGGGGTCAGATATAAAGTGAGATGAATCTTCGTAGCGAGTTTTTACTCCAGATGCCCTTCCTGATGCCAACTTCATCAGAGTCGTTAATGAGATGAAATTAATATTGCGATATATGACAGGAGGAAGGTAAAGGTGAAACGCAGTGCCGGCACATAGCCTACTCCTGTCGAATACCACCAAGGGGTCTGCTCAAGACTTTAAGTCCCCATCCGACGGACGAATCACGTTCAACAATGTCGTATGCCGTCACTCCATATGAACACTGCGGAGAGTTTTGGAATCGAAGCCAGGCTTTTGGCACGCAATCTAGTGATTACAAATTGTATACCATCACCTCTCCTACCCTATCGGCGAACATTTTGATGGTGAAATATTTTTCGACCACCGGGACTCGGAGCTGTTGAGAATATCATGGGTTGACAGAGTACGTAACACTGATGTACTCCGATGCCTGGACAAAGAGCTAGAGGTCATACACAACATGAAAAAAGAATAAACTTGAGTACATTGACCACATCATTCGAAATTATAAATATACACTTCTTCGGCTTATCTTACAAGGTAAAACTAAATGTAGGAGAAGTAGGGGAAGAACAATATCTTGGCTACGGAATCTACGAGATGATACGGACTTAGTATCCCCACTTTTTTCCGAGTTGCTGAGAACAAGAACCAGATCATCCGGCCCCGCGGTGTACGGGGCAACGTATCCGCCTGTCACCCCGCGACCCCGCGTTCGATTTCCGACCAGGTCAGGGGTTTTAATTGTAAATAATTAATATCCCTGGCCTGGGGACTGGGTGTTTGTGTCGTCCTTAACGTTCCTTTCCTCACATTCAACACTTTACACTTCCGCCATTTACATAATACACGCAGGTTCCTCACACATGGTGCAAATAGGGGTAAAAGATCTTCATAGACGGACGCCCCGAACAAATAACATTTTTAACAAAGAACCAGATCACCCTGGTCAAAACGCCATGAGGATCTGGTACATGAAGAAGAGGGATTCGCCGGGCTGAGTGGCTCAGACGGCTGAGGCGCTGGCCTTCTGATCCCAACTCGGCAGGTTCAATCCTGGCTCAGTCCGGTGGTACTTCAAGGTGCTCAAATACGTCAGCCCCGTGTCGGTAGACTTACTGGTACGTAAATAAACTCCTGTGGAACTAAATTTTGGCACCTTGGCTTCTCTGAAAACCGTAGAAGTAGTTAGTGGAACGTAATGCTAGTGATATTATTATTAAGAAGGACTCGAATTGAGTAACCACGGTGTGGAACCACATAGACTTGAAGCCTTAAAATGACGCCCACCAGACGGATTTGTAGAAATGTAAACAATGCTGTAATATCATGTATATCAACCCCGACTTATCATAATAATCAGAATAAATAAATAAATAAATAAATAAATAAATTACCAAACGCCTTACAATGAACTAGATAAGTTCATGTACTGTATCACAAATTAGAACCAATAGAATGACGCCTTAATAAACAACGATAGAACTGATATTTATTAATAGCATAACACGGCCACTCAGCTAATCGTCACAATAAATACAGAAGCAATAACACACCAACAATTTCTTTTCTAATGCAAAAGTTTGAAGAGGTAATAGTACAATTGAACCTCGATATATCCAGTCACCTCGGGAGCTACATTTTATTTCGAGGTATCGAAATTTCAAGATATAGAGAATACAGCTTTTGAGCATGTATAGTACATAATATTGAATGATGTGTGTCTAGGGGCTTATACTGAATACATAATTTTTAACAGTACGCAAAAATATACGAACAAAATCTATTACGAAATTACTTTAATTATAACCCTTATTATAGAACTTTTTAGAAGACAAAATACAGTACATACAGTATTGAAGCAACAAACATGCTTCCGTTAACACATTTGGAAAAAATCCCTTAGTCTCTTCTGTTTTTACGGATAAGTTTTCCTCCCTTCACGTTGAAACTTCTCGTCAATACCGAGATTCGTAAATAGAGTTGGGGGGTTGCTTCCGTGCGTTTCAAACCCGAGAAACAGTGCGGCTTCGCCTATTTTCCTATAATTAGACGTTTTAGTTTTTCGGTTCCCGTCATATTAGCTCCCAGCATCACTGTATCATTTTCTTTACTTGTTAACTCTTCCTCACAAACCACAAATGTCCTATTGCACAGTTAATGTTGCACAAAATTCGAGTTAGAGAGTATTTTTTTTTCTTTAGGGGAGGAAATGCTTGCTTCGAGAAATCGAGGAATTCGTGTAACCGAATTTCGAGTAATGGACGTTCGACATATCGAGGTTCGACTGTACTATTCACTCAACAACCTGTTTCCCTCTCGGACAGTATAAGACGCCATCCCCCAGGTCCAGTTTATGTTAACAAAACTGACTGATGTTTGCTATGTTAATTATATTCTGCACACTGTGTCGTAGCCGATCTAAAAATCCGCAGGTGTTCTTTCGACCATATTATTCCAGCTCGTGTGCGACCATTTCATTATTCTGTGGCCTCGCATAGTAGGAGAACGCACTGCCACAACGACCCAATGATAACACCGGTGTGGTGGATATGATGACATGTTCCCAATATTTCAAGCGGGAATAGCTTTATCGCTGTGGTTTAGTCGGTAATCCACAATAATGTATGTTCGACCATTTTTGTAATTTACTCGGCTCATGGTTGGGTGGCTCACAAGGTGGTAATGCTCTATCGACAATCATGTTTAGTTCAGTTATAATCCCCTACTGTCCTCGGGTGGTCAGTTTCAATCTCCCCCTCCCCCCCCCCCGCTCCTTCATTGTTAGTCTTCCCCTTCTGTAGCGCTATACTTGAGCACATCTCACCCAGAGTGAAGTCCAATATCGGACCACCAGTTGAGTAGGTATGTTAACACCTTGGCCCCGTAGAAATGCTCGTTTGAAGTCGCGCGCACGTTCTTGAATAAAAGAAGACCTTAAGATGGAGGAGAAGAAAGGGGAACGAGAAAGGTCGTTCAGAAGAAGAAGAAGAAAAAGCGAAAAGGAAATAAAGGAAGTGATTGGAAATCAAGAAGCAGATGAAGAAACAAAACAGAGAGAAGAAAGGAATAGAGAAGGGGAGGAAGAGAGAACGAAAGAGAACAGGCTGAAGAAGAAAAGGGGGAGGGGACGAAGAAGAATCCAGAAATTTAATTCTTTCCTCATCTTCCTTTCTTTTTTCTTCTTCTTCTCTCTCTCTATTTTTCAGGTTCATGTACGATATTTTTTTTCCAGGTTCTTTAATTTAATTTGCTTTACGTTCCACCGATACACAGACGTCTTATGGCGACGATGGGACAGAAAAAAGATTGGAATGGGAAGCAAGAGGCCGTGGTCTTAATTAAGGTACAGCCCCAGCAATTGACTGGTGTGAAAATGGGAAACCACCACGGAAAATCATGCTCAGGGCTACCGACAGTGGCATTTGAACCTACTATCTCCCGAATGCAAGTTCACAGCTGCGCAACCCTAACAGCACGGCCAACCCGCTCGGTTCCATGTTCTTCTTCTTCTCCTTCTTCTCCTTAAGCAGAGATCCCTTTTTCTTTTTTTTTCTTTTTTTGTTTTGCAAGTTGCTTTATGTTGCACCGACACAGAGACGTCTTATAACGACGATGGGACAGTAAAGGGATAGGAGTGGGAAGGAAGTGGCCGTGGCCTTAATTAACGAACAGGCTAAGAAGTTCCTTGGAGGGGTGGAAGATGAAGTCTTCCACTATCCCTAACCTAGGCACTTCGTGGGGTAGAGTGGTCAGCTCTACGTCCGGCCGCGTTTGCCCCCAGGAATTAATCTTGTACTCATTTTTGTTTGGTGAGTGGAACCCCCGGAAATGGAAATCTTGTTTCTTAAATTTCCGACTCAGTGCCGGGGAATCGAATCGAACCCACGTCCTTCCGGACAAACCGACCACGCCCTTATCGCCTCGTCCAGACAGTTCCTCAATAAACTTCTAAAACAAATATAAAATTCATCTTTTTAACTTCATGTTCCGTGCCATATCTGAGACAGATATGTCGCGCCGTTGAAAGTTACATGACAGCAGAAGTCGAGCACTCGGCAGAAAAGTTTCAAAGAAAGAAAGTATCCTCTTTTGTTATCGAAAGTGACGTGAGAAGAAAGAGACTTCATCACATTCTTCGCTGTCACTTCCAAGAACTTTTTTTCTGCACTCGGCATTTCCTTAAATCGGGCAGTCTCCACCTGTTGCAGGAGTCCAGCGGATGAAATCTTGACAGCAGCCTTTTAACACGGATGTATTTTCGGTATGGGATCTATCTGGAGAGAGCGTCATCGATTTAACGTAGACAATTCTGTAAGGACATAAACCCGACACCGCGATAACCAGACAACGAGTGTTCGTCATCCGTTTATTACGTATCTTGCGAACATTCACACTTGGTAGCCATAACTCTGGAAACTTTATGCATTTGCGTTCTATTATCACAATTGTACTTGTTGGCGAATGAACAACATTTATCTGCCGACTACCTGGGTATTTCTGTATATCCGTGAAGTTTTCTCTATATAATACAGAAAACGTGTATTAAAAGACCACTCTTTTCTGTTTCTTCTTTAATTTTGTTCTCTCTTCATTGTACATAAACATCTTTTATTTTAAGTTCTTTCATAAAAATACGTTCTTATACACTGAATTTGATTTCTTATTGTCTGGCGCATGGGAGAAAACAACGTAGAGCTGGCCATGTGTGAAGCAGGAATCCTTCAAATTAACTCTGCAATTGTGGTTCGTTTGACGCTGAGTCATATTGATAGTCATATTATAAGCTAGTATCACTAGAAATTGTAAACTTTTGAAACAAAATGGCAAATCATTTCAAATCAATGGAATTCTTGGTATGAAAACTGATTTTCCTATTTCTCTGCCTGTTAGGATTGCTACTTCAATGATATTAATAAGCAGTTGTTTCAGTGAGTACCTGCTTTATATTCAGGAATAAGGGAAAATACTAAAAATGTACTCAAGCAGAAAACTGTTATGATTCTGAGATCGCCATACTCCTGCGAAATGAATCACAGATGATACATAAAACCTAGGAGTACACATCACAGTCTTCTAGAGTACATTTTCACCTATTTTAATACATTCAGTGACGAAGTCAGCCAATTTCAAGCCCCACATCTCCCACACCACCACAGCTACAGACACGCAAACATTATAGTGGACGATATGAGACTCTAGACTACTACCATGCATAGACACACATGTCTTTTTCCTTATTTAGTCGGCCACTTTCAATCCCCACATCTCTCACAATACATACCTTCCGACACCCAACCACTATAACGAACGGTGGAACACTCGAGGCTCTAGCATACACAATCATCAGTGGTCTACGGTGGGTATTTATGGCTGCAAGGTGAAATATACGAAAGCACACATATATTTGTATATATAGTCAGTCAATTTCAATCCCCACATCTCCCACACCACCGCAGCTAACGACACCCAACCACTATAGTGCACGATGGGAGGCTCCAAACTACTACCACACACAAACACCAGTGGTCTGCGGTGGTTACGTGTGGCTCCAGGGTAAAATATACGGACACAGCCGTCTTTTTATTTGTAGTTGGCCATTTTCAACCCCAATATCTAGCATGCCAAAACAGTTACCGATACGCAACCACCATAGTGCATGATGGGAAGCTTGAGACCACTAACACACAAAAACACCAGTCGTCTGTGTTGGGTATTTGTGGCTCCAAGGTAAAATATATGGACACACGCGTCTATTTTTATTTATAGTCGGCCAGTTTCAACCCCCACATCTCCCACACCACCAGAGCCACCGACACTCAATCATTATAGTGCGCGATGGGAGACAGGTGGCTACCACCACACACAATCACCAGTGCTCTGTTGTGGGTATTTGTGGCTCCAAGATGAAACATTCGGACATACGCGTCTATTTTTATGTATAGTATGCCACGTTCAACCCCCACAGCTATCAACACGCAACCACCATAGTGCACGAAGGGGAAAATCGAGGCTACTACCGCACGCAAACACCAGTGGTCTGTGGTAGGTAGTTTTGGCTGCAAGGTGAGATATACGGACACACACGTCTATTTTTTATATACAGATTATCACCAAGAGATCACAGGAAATCCTCTAGAGAAATCCAAGAAGTTTGACAGCATATTGGAATTGATGTTTCTGCAAAAGGTGTTGTAGGGACATTATTCCAAAATGACTTAAAGGCTAGCTCACCGGTAAAAATGTTCTCAACTAAATACAATCTGAAAATCGTATGAAATGGTGTAGAAATCTTTTTTTTTTTTTTTTTTTTTTTTTTTGCTAGGGGCTCTACGTCGCACCGACACAGACAGGTCTTATGGCGACGATGGGATAGGGTAGGTCTAGCCGTCGGAAGGAATCGGCCGTGGCCTTAATTAAGGTACAGCCCCAGCATTTGCCAGGTGTGAAGATGGGAAACCACGGAAAATCATCTTCAGAGCTGCCGACAGTGGGGTTCGAACCTACTATCTCCCAATACTGGATACTGGCCGCACTTAAGCGACTGCTGCTATCGAGCTCGGTGTAGAAAACATTGATCATTAATCTTGGACTAGTGATGATAAAGGTAATCCAATAACATTCTGACATTGCCTTGCTACGCAGTAAATGCAAAACCCATCTCATAAAATCCTGTTGAATATTAAATGTGTAAATTAAGTGTGCTTTGTTTAAAATAATTTGAACTTATTTTGAGGAACAATGAATTGCTTTATGTTCTCAACGTCTTTTGATCAATTTAAAATAGGTGAAAATAAATTTAATATATGAAAAAAGAAAATTGTCCGCTTCTATGGTGTAGTGCTTAGCGTGATTAGCTGCCTCCCCTGAAGGCCCGGGTTCGATTCCTTGCTCTGCCACGAAATTTGAAAAGTGTACGAGGGCAGGAACGGGATCCAGGCAGCCTCTGGAGGTCAAGTGAGTAGAAGTGGGTTCGATTCCCTCCTCAGCCATCCTGGAAATGGTTTTCGGTCGTTTCCCAGTTCTCCTCCAGGCAAATGCCGGAATGGTACCTCTTAAGGCCTCGGTCGCTTCCTTTCCTCTTCCTTGTCTATCCCTTCCAATCTTCCCGTCCCTGACCTTCACAAGGCCGCTGTTCAGCATAGCAGGTGAGGTCACCTTAGTGAGGTACTGGTTCCCTTCCCCAGTTGTATCCCCGACCTAAAGTCTCACGCTCCAGGATACTGCTTGAGGCGGTAGAGGTGGTATCTCTCGCCGAGTGTAAATGGATTATGAAAGAAAAAAGGAAAAGGAAAGTCACATTTCTTACAAAAATTCCAGAATTATGGCCACCAGTGTATGGCCATAAAATTGGTACTAAATCAGTAACCATTCAGCTGGACGTAGATCTTGATAGGTGGGGATACGTTGTGACATAGTATAGGGACATGATATAACGCTTTTAGCCTTTTGCCATGTCAGAAAAGACAGTGATTCTTTACGTTTCGCAGAGAACTTTGCGTCTTAGAAAAAATCTCGACTGTTCGCGAGCAAGACTTATCTAATAATGAAGGTTTGAATTTAAGAATGTTTTACGTTGGTCAAGTAAGTGGTACTCTCGGTCGTCACTAGATGGCTCACTGTGCGCTAGCCTTCCGAGCTCCAATTTAGATGGTTCTTGTTCCATCGTATGAGCGTGGTAAATAAACCGCGAGATCATCTGACGAATCAGGGACGAATGCGGTAGAAGAAATAATAAATCATTATAAAATGAAATGAAAAGTAAAATTAAGTGAAAAGAAGATCAATCAGTCAATACTGATCTGCATTTAGGGCAGTCGTCCAGGTGGCAGATTCCCTATTTGTTGTTTTCCTAGCCTTAAAAGATTTCAAAGAAATTGGAAATTTATTAAACATCTCTCTTGGGGAGGTTATTCCAATCCCTAACTCCCCTTCCTATAAATGAATATTAGCCCCAGTTTGTCCTCTTGAATTCCAACTTTATCTTCATATTTTGATCTTTCCTACTTTTAAAAAAAGCCGGGCTGAGTGGCTCAGACGGTTAAGGCGCTGGCCTTCTAACCCCAACTTGGCAGGTTCGATCCTGGCTCAGTCCGGTGGTATTTGAAGGTGCTCAAATACGACAGCCCCGTGTCAGTAGATTTACTGGCACGTAAAAGAACTCCTGCGGGACTAAATTCCGGCACCTCGGCGTGATTATACGACGATCATATGAAACTGGAATTCAACACCATTTGGAGTATGGGATGACTAAAACCTTGTATCTGGTAGCCTTGGGTTAATTAATGCATGAGCGCTCTGAACTGTTTGAATATTGGTCATCTATTCAGTCTAAACGTTGCAATCGTGACTTTTCGTCATGTAGTTTTCTGTTTGTGTAGTGCTTCTACGAGGTATCATTACATGGTGGACAGATACATGGACTTCTATGCCATCTATGAGTGTGCCTAGCAACTTCTCAGTGTGTTTCGGCGGTCTCCGCCAGAGCGTGTAGCGGTGTTGAGACTGTGTCGCGCCCTCGTAATATGCAGGTCTTCGGGCTGAGCAGCGGTCGCTGGGCAGGCCAAAGCCCTTTCAAGGGCGTTAAGTGCCGTGAAGGGGGACTAACTCCCCTTCCTATAAACGAACATTTGCTCCAATTTGTCCTCTTGAATTTCAACTTTATCTTCACATTGTGATCTTTTATTCTTTTAAGGATACCAATCAAACTTATTCGTCGTACAGTGAACGATCTGTAATATTGTGCTTCACAGTCAACACACTATTGTATGTTGTACAGATGCGAGGCTGTTTCTTCTCAAGGAGGTAGCTGTCACTTATCTTGGAATGGCCGATTCGTATTATAGATATTAGGACTTGATCTTGTCTGTGAAGATTGTGAAGATAATGTTGTACTGTAGATTCCGTTGTTACTTCATGGATTTTACTGTTTGAAGTTTGAAGCCATTTTATCTTCCACTGTTGGTATAATTTTGTTTTAGCCAACGAGCTAGAAAGAGGACTATATAGTGGCCATTGGACCGCCGTATCTGAATATACTTGAACGCCGCGTCCGCCATATTCTAAGCGATGAAAACAAGTGGGCATGGTCATGGTAGCCAGAAGGCCAGGGCCTCAACCGTTTGAGCCATTCAGATCGTCACTACTCTGGCGCAATGATTAATGACTGACAGATGAAATGAAATGCTAATGGAGAGTGTTGCTGGAATTAAAGATAACAGGGAAAAATCGGCGTACCCGGAGAAAAACCTGTCTCACCTCCGCTTTGTCCGTCGCAATTCTTAGTGATCCCCTACGTCTAACCTTATTTTATGGGTTAGGTCCTGCACTCTTCCATGTTTCCTTGCTTACTCATTTTTCTTTTGAGGTGTTATTTATTGTTTTGCTTCTTTTGTTCATTTGTTTTTATTTTGTCTTGGTGCGCACTTCCCTATGGCGTTCTCTTCGTTATTCACCCATCATTATTAGGCGGTGTTGCAGCCGCTTCCTTCGCACTCCTAGCCCTTTCCTATTGCATCGTCGCCATAAGACCTATCTGTGTCAGGGCGACGTTGAGACAGGACGTTACTACGGGTGTGGGAGAGAAAGATCTTGATCGTTATCATCGGTACGGTTCACAATCGAGGGGAGTGGTGCATCAGGTCCAACGGAGAAGTCTGTACAGTGAACTCGAGTTTGTCGCAGAGGCCAAAAAATGGAGACTTCGGAATCCCGGGCACATTATAAGGATGTGCCAAGACCGAGCAACAAAGAAGATGTTTACATTGATGCTTTCACGGTCCGTAATTTTAGACATGATACAAATGTTTTGAAAATTTGCAGTGTCAAGAAAGCAACGTCACAAGATCAAGATGGCAGTGACTTACAAGATGTTCGCGTGTGATGTTGTCCCTTAGAACTATTGAATAATTGGTGAATCTAGGCTATATTTTACCGTCTGAAACACCAAAGTGAAGCCGCTAAGTACTTTTGTGAGTGTGGATTTAAATCTGCATTGTGGAGATTAGCGTACTTTAAAAGGATCAGTTTCGTAACTAACCTCATGCTGTTAGTTAACCGATAATGCCTGTCTCTCTTGAATGAGGTCGGCAAGATTTTTCCAACTCATTGAATCTACAGTAAATAGTGAAAATCAGCAAGTCCTCAGTAACCCCGTGAATTAACAGAATAAGGAAAGCATCATTCCCACCCATACCGGTGAACCAGGTAACCTCATGACAACCTCTGGCACTGTTCTTAAAATACTCAAACAATCTCCTAACAAGAGCTCCGTGGTTCAGGCGGCAGCGCGCAGGCCTCTCACCGTTGGATACCATGGTTCAAATTCCTGTCACTACTTGTGAGATTACACAAAACCCTACGAGACAATAATGCCCAAGTCAGTTGCGTAACTGCCACACGACGATAAGATAAGATAAGCAACAATAATCAGAAGAGTAGATAAGATCCACGCTACGATCGCTCCACGCTAGGGGAGCCCAAAACCCTCAATTAAAACCCCAAACTTTACATTGCTAAGGAATTACATCTTTGAAATAAATGTGGGTATCTCCATTTCATAAAGCAATAATTAAATAAAACCACGCGCAGAAATGCAAGAAATGTACAATCCTATTCCTATTCCTAACTATACGTATCAAACAAATAATAAATCTGCGAAATATCCAACTAATAATAATAATAATAATAATAATAATAATAATAATAATAATAATAATAATAATAATAATAATAATAATAATAATAATATAGTTTTAAAAAGGGGTGGTGTTGAGTGCAAACGTAGTAATTAGGTCGGAACACGAGTAACAGGAGGCCGAAACACACGAAACAAAGCACTAAACAATAATATGAGAATCACAACATGAGAGAAAAGGCGATAATGTGCACCACAATAAACACCGCAACATGAAAATGAAATGTACAAAAAGAAACAGCACACGTATAAAAACTTAGGGAAAACACACGCTACAACACAGAAATAAGAATAAATCAAAGGAAAACACAAAATTTGGAAAAAGCAAGGACGAATTTTGACGGTTACATAGGGCAAATAATGCACTACGCCATTACACACCACACACTTCAAGTATGAACGCCATCACCCAACACACAATACACAGTTTTTTGCAAATCAAACGTACGAGATCAAAGTAGTATAAACAAGTAGAGAAATACCGCACTGAATTAGGATCATCAAATCTGCAGGATAGGAATATAATAACGAAACATTTTCACACAAGGGAACTGGAGGAAGACTAGAAGAAACCAACACAGCGTACTTGGTGAGAGGAACAGAAATCCTGACAATCCATGAACATGAAGAACTATTGGGCAAGGAGGAAAGCTCAACATACCCTTTGTCACTAAAGTTCCGGGACGAGTGTTGTATTTCTGATGTTGCGATGCGAACAAAGGAACAAATATTGGTTTTATGTTACCTGGTATGTGTACGTTCTGAGATAGCCTTGGCCATAATTCCTCGCACACGCACTAGGAAGCGGGGCTGTGCTTAGCAACACTCTGTTTGGTTTAGTGACGATGACACAATGGACGCTGATTGTGAACAAATAGTGAACTAGTGAAACGTGGACATTGATTACACAAGCATATGGAGGCGATGCACTGTCAGGAAGGCGTATGTTCGAATGGCACAAGAGGTTTCGGGTAGGCAGAGATCCACTACGGACACGACTACTCCGGTGCTACGTTTTCAGCATTCTGTTATACGGCGTTGAGGCATGGACACTAACTGAGACCATGTGCAAGAGTTTGCAAGCATTTGAAGTGTGGACGTACCGAAGGATGCTGAAGATATCTTGGACAGGTAAAATGACCAATATAGACGTTTTGCACCGTATGAACAAAGAACCAGAAATTCTCAATACCATCAAGAGAAGGAAGCTAGAATACTTTGGTCATATAATGCGGAACTCTAAATACCACCTTCTGCAAGTAATACTCCAAGGGAAAATTAATGGAAAACGTGATCCGGGGAGAAGGAGGACGTCATGGCTCGGCAACTTGAGTCAGTGGTTTGGGGTGACAAAGCTTACTCTGTTCAGAACAGCTATGAACAAACAACAGACCATGCTACTGATCTCCAACGTTCTGCGAGGACATGGCACATGAAGAAGAAGAAGAAGAAGAAGAAGAAGAAGAAGAAGAAGAAGAAGAAGAAGAAGAAGAAGAGATCCAGTGCAAGACAATCCCCGAACGGGTCGCCCGTCTACAGCGCATTCCGATGTAAATGTGGAGCGTGAAAGGCAATTTTTGCAAGAAGACCATCGTGTGATTGTGCGTGCGATATCAGTAGAATTTAATTTGAATCGTTACGTGCGTCATGAGATTTTATGCAACGATTTAGGGAAACGGAAACTGAATGCCAAACTTGTTCCGCACACCCTAATAGAGGACTAGAAAGAGGGAAGACGAAGAATTTCTGTGGAACTACTGTATAGAGCCAGACGTGATCCCACATTTCCAACAAAGATTATTGCTGGGGATGAAAGTTTGTGTTACCAGTATGACCCCCACACGAAGCTTCAACGTGGAGAATGGCGGAGTCCTGGATCACCAGCCTCGAACAAAGCCAAACATCAACCTTAGGGAACAAAGACAATGTTGATCGAATTCTTTGACAGTAAAGGGTTAGTTCACCACGAGCAGGTTCCACCAGCTGGAACAGTGAACCAGACTCTTTACATCGAAGTCTTGAAACGTTAGCGACAAACAATTCGAAGCCGCCACCCTGATTTGTGGTAGTCGCAGGACTGGTTTTAACTGCACGACAATGCAAGACCTCACGCTGCTTTATCCATTACCGAGTACCTGGCCAGACATTCACACTGTCATCCCACATCCACTATACTCGCCTGACCTCTCACCTTGCGATTTTTTCTTGTTTCTGCGAGTGATATTGCGACTGAAAGAAAAGCTTCATCAAGATATCGCAGGCTGTGACACATGAGGTTACAAGCATCGCAGTTGACAGTTTCCCTGTTTGCTTCCAAGACCTCCAGAAACGCTGGAAATTGTGTATAGGCAGCCAAGGGGACTACTTCAACAGGAGCTAAGATAATTGCTTATTTTTACGACCTCAGTCCTGGAACTTTCCTGATATACACTGACTGACAGAGCAAATGCAACACCAAGAAGGAGTGGTCAGAACTTTATGCCAATTGCAGGGTAGACTGACGTCACTGAGGTATGCTCATGATGTGAAATGCGCCGCTGTGCTGCGCACGTAGCGAACGATAAATGGGACACGGCGTTGGCGAATGGCCCACTTCGTACCGTCATTTCTCAGCCGACAGTCATTGTAGAACGTGTTGTCGTGTGCCACAGGACACGTTTATAGCTAAGAATTCCAGGCCGCCGTCAACGGAGGCATTTCCAGCAGAAAGACGACTTTACGAGGGATATGGTGATCGGGCTGAGAAGGGCAGGTTGGTCGCTTCGTCAAATCGCAGCCGATACCCATAGGGATGTGTCCACGGTGCAGCGCCTGTGGCGAAGATGGTTGGCGCAGGGACATGTGGCACGTGCGAGGGGTCCAGGCGCAGCCCGAGTGACGTCAGCACGCGAGGATCGGCGCATCCGCCGCCAAGCGGTGGCAGCCCCGCACGCCACGTCAACCGCCATTCTTCAGCATGTGCAAGACACCCTGGCTGTTCCAATATCGACCAGAACAATTTCCCGTCGATTGGTTGAAGGAGGCCTGCACTCCCGGCGTCCGCTCAGAAGACTACCATTGACTCCACAGCATAGACGTGCACGCCTGGCATGGTGCCGGGCTAGAGCGACTTGGATGAGGGAATGGCGGAACGTCGTGTTCTCCGATGAGTCACGCTTCTGTTCTGTCAGTGATAGTCACCGCAGACGAGTGTGGCATCGGCGTGGAGAAAGGTCAAATCCGGCAGTAACTGTGGAGCGCCCTACCGCTAGACAACGCGGCATCATGGTTTGGGGCGCTATTGCGTATGATTCCACGTCACCTCTAGTGCGTATTCAAGGCACGTTAAATGCCCACCGCTACGTGCAGCATGTGCTGCGGCCGGTGGCACTCCCGTACCTTCAGGGGCTGCCCAATGCTCTGTTTCAGCAGGATAATGCCCGCCCGCACACTGCTCGCATCTCCCAACAGGCTCTACGAGGTGTACAGATGCTTCCGTGGCCAGCGTACTCTCCGGATCTCTCACCAATCGAACACGTGTGGGATCTCATTGGACGCCGTTTGCAAACTCTGCCCCAGCCTCGTACGGACGACCAACTGTGGCAAATGGTTGACAGAGAATGGAGAACCATCCCTCGGGACACCATCCGCACTCTTATTGACTCTGTACCTCGACGTGTTTCTGCGTGCATCGCCGCTCGCGGTGGTCCTACATCCTAGTGAGTCGATGCCGTGCGCATTGTGTAACCTGCATATCGGTTTGAAATAAACATCAATTATTCGTCCGTGCCGTCTCTGTTTTTTCCCCAACTTTCATCCCTTTCGAACCACTCCTTCTTGGTGTTGCATTTGCTCTGTCAGTCAGTGTATTATTAATACCAATTTCGGGTGATCCTAAGTGACCCATTCGCGCAGAAGAAGAAGAAAAAATATATTCAACCTTATAACATATGCATAAGCATTTTTACATATTAGTATTACCAGTTTTAGTATATTATTTTAATTATTTAGGAAGTTATTATATATTACAGGGGTGGCCACTAACCTTACTTTTTGGGAGCCGCAAATTTAGGAGACAAAAATTGGGAGCATGTTTAGAAAATGGTATATAATATGACGTTTTTCATTTTATAACAAATGAAGGGACAGTAATTTTCTACACTACACAGTACATAATTCTTCAGGTACATATCAAGGAATGAGATTTTACTTTTGAGAAGTGCTTTTTTTGAGTGTTCTTTTTTTTTTAATCTGGCTGATAATAATTATTGGTAAGCACAATTCGCACAAGATCAATGAAATTTTCATCAGTTCGTTCAGATCGATATGTAGTTTAATGAATTTAATCGTTGAGTACAGTGATTCACACACATAAGCAGTCCCAAATATTGAGAATAGTCTTTTGGCACTCTGTTTTGTTAGTGTCTATTTTTCTTCTGGAACATTCTTCCAAAATTCTATGGTTGAAATGCCACTTCGTTTGAGTCCTTTTAGTCCTTCGTCCTCTTGCAGTTCTTGTAGCTCCAACTCTACAGCTGCTGTATCCTTTGTTATTGGTGATGAAACAGGACTGCCATCGCTCACAACATCAACAGAAAAAGGATTTTCCAGGAATGAAAATGAAGGTTTAAGTGATCTCATATCATGAAATATGCCATTGATTTCTTCAGCACGGCCAGACATTTTACTCATGTAATCTTCAGTTTCCACCTGAACGTCAGGAAGGCTTTCAATAATTTTCTTCAAACATTTGAAGTGAGGAAATGTTCTAGTCTGAAGGTATTTCGCAAAAAGCTTCAACTTGCTATGACAGCTAAATTCAGCCTGGGCCAATTCAGAAATATCTTTACAAGGAAGATATTGCTTTGAGCGGGAGAGTGTGTCAGTGTGCCTATACGTGAACGCGACTGGCTTCACCTCACGACACACTATCCCGCAGGAACTATCTTCACCTTCCATGTCTTACAACTGACCTACAGCGCTAATATTGTTAAGCCGCACATCACTGCTACTGACTGCCGCCAGCCGCGAGGTGTCGTTAGATTCCATTAATTACTGTATATCATTTAATTTTACACTAAGGTTGGTGTCAAGAGCCGCATGCGGCTCGCGAGCCTCGTTGTGACCAGCCCTGTTATATATTAGGACCAGTGAGGGAAAGGGACGAATGCACCGAGGAAGTTGGCCGCCGCTGTGAGCTTGCATTTGAGAGAGAGTGGGTTCGAACCCCACTATCGGCAACCCTTAAGATGGTTTTCCGTTGTTTTCCATTTTCACACCAATCAAATGCTGGGGCTGTACCTTAATTAAGGCCAAGGCCACTTTTTCCGCACTCCAGCTCTTTCCTATTCCATCGTCACCTTAAAACCTATCTGTTTCGATGTGACGTAAAACAAATTGTAATAAAATGGAACAAATACAAAAAGTGGCCCCACCAAGGCCAGGAAGAGACGCCTAGCATTTTATGGACGCGTCTACGGAACGCATCATGTCAGCTTGACCAACCAGCTTCTCGTTTACTGGCAAAAGAGAAAGACCAAGTAAGTAAGTAAGTAAGTAAGTAAGTAAGGTAAGCGAAGATCTGCGGGAACTGAGAGGAATAGCATGAGATTTATAAGACTGGACATCTCTCAGGAGGATGTTTAAACAAATGAGGTTCCAGGACAAACCACTAAGAAGGAAGACAGGTACAAAGGAGAGGAAAGAACAATAGAGGCAGAGGATGCGCAATTACTGGGCAAGCATCAAAGCCCGTAGTTGAATATCGTTGTCTTTAGTCGGCATACGCGAAACCAGAAGATATTATTATTAATTTAGACTATTATAATGGGATGGCATACTATTGATAGGCTATTAATATAATGCAATGATGTAAACTAATAATGACACACTGTAAGTGGAATAAAGAAATGTATAATACTGAGTTTGAATGAAACTTAAGTACACAGACTCTATAAAATTCGGAGTTTTTTTATTTGCTTTACGTCGCACCGACGAAGATAGGTCTTTTGGCGAAGATGAGATAGGAAATATCTAGGAGTGGGAAGGAAGCGGCCGTAGCCTTAATTAAGTTACAGAGCCAGCATTTTCCTGATGTGAAAATGGGAAACCACGGAAAACCATCTTCAGGGCTGCCGAGAGCGGGGATAGAACCCACTATCTCCCGGATGCAAGCTCACAGCTGCGTGGTCCTAACCGCATGGCCAACTCGCCCAGTAATCATTTTGTTGCGTGAGTTGAGATTTGAAGGCATGTCACAGAAAGACTCCGTGTATCATATATTACTCAGAATATTATGACTACAGACACTAAAAATAAACCTGATGTCTTTTTCTCTTTCTCCACTTGTAAATGTCTTGCATAGAAAAGGCAAATTTTTGAGGCAAGAGTCAGAAAACAGATTTGAGGTAATCCCCTTACCAAAGACGAATATAACAAGAGTAATTCTTAGAATTATTTTCGGTCTACCAAGCAGCAGACATTCTTTATTAACAATTCTACTTAAAATTATGCCTTTGTGACATGTGATCAGTAAAACTGTCTCTTCACTGTAACGAAGGTGTCCATTATTATGATTGCAAGATCGTAACAGACTTCACAGCATCTAAAAGAATTTGAAAAGTATATCCACTCATGATTTACAAACTAAAAATGTATACGTAACAGTGCTTTCCTTCACATTTATCTGATAATGTAAGTAGAAGGCAGATTATTATTTTCTCTAAGTTGCTATTCTATAAGTTAATCATTGAATTTTAAAGTAAAGTGAAACTTAATTCTATAATGTATATTCCATTTCCAACCGGCACCGTCCTCAAGGCCACAGGAACAGCCCTTTGGACGCTGGGCAGAAACCTTGCATGCCTAGGGGTGAGGCCCCCAGGTGAGAAGGTTGGTAGTGTATTCGCCCCCAAAGGGAGTTAAAGCGAACACAACAATGAGAAAGAGAGAGACCAAAAACGGTCGGGTAAAAACAAACAAAACACAGCATAAAAGCACCAAAAGGAGAAAAACATTCTTACCTGAACCGGTGGAAGGAAGAGGTTTAAGGCCGTGGTCAAAAATACGAAAAAGGGGAGTGGCATTGCTCCATTGAATCCATGAAATGAAAAACAACATCTTCGTAACTCAAGATAACTTTAATTTATAAGGAATTAGATTGCAACAACTGCAAGAGGAAAATAAAAATTCTAACGGAAATTAAATTCTATGAAAGCATTAAAATAATTGAGAAAATAGAAAAATGGTTTGCAACAAAATAAATCAGATGACATGAAAGCAAATACTACCGATAACCAACAAAAAATTTTGAAAGAATTAACGTAGAATTGTGATCGATCACCGGTTAAAATAAATTACATTAAACTTTAATTCAAATAAACTAAACTACGGTTTAATTAGATGCTGAGGAGATCACTTCGACTTCGTCACTTCGAGTATTTAACACCATAACTACCAAGGGGCCGTCCCAAGATAGGTAATTACTTATAAAAGAAATTTAAACACGCGCCCCCACAAACAAAATTGAAAGATAAATAGGTGGCGAAAATGAATTAAAGAAAAACAAATATTACCAACAGAATCCACGAAAACGATTAACATCAACCGAGAACAACGCAAATAGACACGTATCGGTTCACTCCAATCAATCATCAACAACGATCGAATCAGTATCCTGTTGCTAAGGCGACCAAAAACAATGCCAAGCCTCCTTCCCGAGCAAGGAGGAAGAGAACCATTCACAAGGAAAGCGGCAAGAAAACATACAAAAAAGGGCAGAAATGCGCACGAAAAACAGGCAGGAAAACTCCAAAAAGGAAAAACGTGATAAGGGCAATATCTTGGGAAAGCCACCTTGGTTCACAAGAAAATGTTAAAATACAGGCCTAAGACGAAATAAATATAAAATTAAATTTTGTCAACCAGTTCACCGAGCATTTTCCACGCTCCGAGGAATAATTTGGTTAGTCGAACGCATCACTCAGTAACACGTGAGCACTCACAACGCCAAATCAGAATTCGATGTTATTATTATTATTATTATTATTATTATTATTATTATTATTATTATTATTATTATTATTATTATTATTATTATTATTATTATTGTTACGGAGATGACCGTGGAAGGCAGAGGTGAAAGAATGTGCGGGCTGGAATGGGTCTAACTATGAGTCTAACTATTTTCGAACATAGCCAGAATTAACAAAAATTTTTATAGAATATGAAAACTTAACAATTACAACAATTCAACAACTATCCAATAATCAGGTACAAGGTATAATTTAATGAACGAAAACACAAGTTTGAGGGTCTTAACAGGTTCTGGGCTTCGAGCCCCAATTCCACAATCCCTGAGCTACTGGCCCAACTTTACCAATACACACATTTATCCAAAGGGCAGAAAACCCCTTCATACAAGGAGCATTAGCTCCAAAAACCATATCAGACCTCCTAGAGGCACTTTTACCACAATTAAAGAGCTGACTCGCTCTCAATTTTTCAAGCCTATTGAAGGCAATACCATACTTTACAATGAATTGCCATCAAGGCACCACTTACAAAATAAAGCAGGGGTATCTCGTACCCAATCTACTGGGCCTTCGCGGGAAGAAAAAACAGGTTAAGTTAATGGCCCATGGTACATAGATGAATGGAGGCGAGTATTTGCACTCCTACATGAAAGCTTGTTAAAACCTAAGTAACGCTAGGCCGATTACACAAGGGCTATTCCCATACTATAGAGGTGACTCGTATAAGAACAATTTTAACACATAAGGGAAGAGTAGAAAATCAGTTACGAAAACGTAGTCACCTCAACTCAAGAATGAAGGGGAGCTCGAGAGGGTAAAGCACTCTCTATCCCCGATTTACATCTAAAATAATATGAAAATTTTACATAAGCCGGCACTAAGTTACATTTTTAAACAGGTAGGTTACATAGAAAAGGTTTCGGACCTTCCCCCAGGGTTAAACTGCTGAGCTAGCAAGAAATAAAGATGTTAAACGGCCATTACCTTGTTGAAGAGCTGCTGCCCGAAGGAAGAGGCGCTACCCGCCCCCTGCTATACTTCCATACACTAAGCTAGATGTTGTTGAAGTGGCCGAGAGACAAGAAAATCAGCAGTTTATATACCCCCGTGGAAGATTCGAGACCTTTCATGAATAATTAAGACACACCCACTCAATTTTATTGGGTAGCTTAGAGTTACACATGGAAATTTGAAGAAGACACCTCTGATTGGTGGGAAATTAATTACAGAAATTACTGATTGGCTTAGTTCAAAACAGGTGGAAAGAAAGGATTAATATTGCCAACCCTCGAATGACAGAACGAAATTTAGTAAAGACACAAACTTATGAATACAAAAATGTCTTCAAAAAATTCCTTCACTTCGCACCAGGGTGCGTGATCATTGTTTTTAAGCAGTGACATCTGTAAGAGAATGTCCACACTCCTTGATAAATGAAAAACAAAAACAAATCGAAATACCCACAGTGACATCTTCTGAGAAACGGTTAAATTGATTCAGTTTTTAAAGTTCAGAGTTTCTCCAGTAGAGGAGTACTTTAAGGCGGAAAATTCAAATGTGCGGCGTAGAGGTGTACCAGCCGGTACAATTATTATTATTATTAGTATTATTATTATTATTATTATTATTATTATTATTATTATTATTATTATTATTGAGCTCGACCTGATTAAAGTACTTTTGGCATACACAACACACTTTTTCTTCACTGGGTATCAGAATATAATTCTATAGGTACATACCTTTTCCAGACACAAAAAATTTCTAATGTTCAAACCTGGCCATGACTGGTGATGATGTTACCACGAGGCGACTCAGCTTACTGTCTCCACAAAGAAATGCAGAAGAAGCTTTTTTATGAAAAACAATGGTAGTAGAAATATATTGGCAAAAGGTCAATCATAAACACGACGGGTAATGATCCCCGATGAAGTTGAAATTCACCCAGGATCTAGTATAAGGTCCCACGCCAAAACGCAGAAAACCCTTTTACTTCTACACATCACGGCTTCTCAGTTCGTACTAACGCTTCAGCATGCAGTGTTGCCAACTCCTCAGTTCAAATTCCCCCAGATCACGTCTAAAATCCCTCTAAATTAGGCAATAAATGCCCAAACAACTACAATAATAATACCGCCGCCATTTTTCACAAAAAGAATAAGTCACTTCACAGAATTATTCACACATCACCGATACCACCTTACTTTGTTAACACACCACGCAAATAGTCTTACAGTCACACTGAAACGTGCATCGAGTTACGCTATCAGACAGCTACGTTCATGTACTGCGGGGATTTCCCTTCTACATGACGTTGAAAACTAGTGACGTTTACTCTACAAGCGGGCCAATGAACTATGTGCGAGACCCGCAGGAGAAGGAACGACAGAGAGAGAAGGCGAGGGATATGCAATGCACGTTTCCATTGTTTTGATGTATCGGTAGATTGTAAATCTTATTAATTAAAAAAAAGTAAATTTTGTATAAATACACCTATCCGGTGGTAGTCAATAAAAATATAAAGCTAGGTTCATAAATGAGACGAGAAGAGGGGAACCCAAAGCACGTGAAAGGATCGTACTGTGACCGTATAGTCATATGAATAATTATTTCGAATTATATATTTAAGAAATTAGTAGGCTTGTAGCTTCCTTTGTGTGGATGCTGGCAGTAGCGTCATATTGCATAACACTTCGCGACATAGAGGCGCCTAGAGCACCCAGTGGGTGGCTCAGAAAAACTCCCGAACTGCACGCGTATCATGGAACAAGGGGAAAAAGAACACAATTTTGCTGACTCCATCTTGAAAACAAACGCCAACGCACAGCGATGCCAAAGCGATGGGGCGATTTCGGGGATGTTTTCAGCTCAATAAAGGCTAAATTAACCAGAAAACATACGTCAGAGTAATAAGAGGAATATTGGATGAATGGCAAAATTGGAAATCAAAGTAGAATAATCTCACCTACGAAAATGCATCTTCATAAGATTACGTAACCGGCTCGGCGTACCCACGCTGACAGTGAAGCCAGATGCTTATGGGAACTCCTACCCCCACCCCGATTTTATTGGAATTAATTACTACAAATCCACCGATCATCCTGAGTTCCGCATCACATCTTGTATTTCGGAGTAGTAGGCCACACAATTTGCCGCATCGCTGAGATTCGTAAGCCTTGTGGATCTGGAAAACTGAAATTTGTAGGAGGAAGATGTCTCCCAAGCATCCCCCACCCTAGGGTAGCCCTTATATTTGCCTGCACATATGAGGGTGGACGCCAGTCTTCGAGGAGTCTACGAGGTGACCACACGGCCGATTTTTGGTCTGATTTCCCTCTCTTTGTATGGTAAATTTTCTGTAAGCGGGAGTGTGAAAAGTCGAATTTCAGTGCGAATCTGCAGTAAAAATCTGAACTGTGTAAACATGATGTGCGCATTTATAGTTTGATCGCGGTGCGACACGAAGGAACGTGAGTGACATAATTTCCCACCGAGAACTGTGAAACAATGAATTGCCGTCTATCGGACATGGAACGTCATTTTTCAATCAGTATCCCGTAGTGGAGGCAGAGAGCCTCTTGATTATTGTCTATGTTTGAAACTGTGTAAACGGCAGGCGAGAGAAAAGAGATAGTACGGATAATTAGTGGTTATCACATAAACAAAATTACATCAATATTTATCGTGCTTCAGAACGGCGTAATTTGAGGGGCGCGCTGAACAAAGCATACAAGACAGGGTTGATAATAAATATAAGTAGCCCATCTTAGGGTAATGCGGAATATTAAACTATTCCGGTAATGAAACCGTGAGCTCGGAATTGCATATGTCAGATTAGGATAGGCTAGCTGCGTCCTGTGCCTGGGTATCAAATACATAACTTTCGTTCTGGTGAGAGGAAAGGAAAACTTGCCTGTGAGGTGTGCAGTGGATATATTTGTGAAACAGTGTAAACAGTGTCATTTCAGTGTTCAAACCCCACCGACATGGATTATTGCAGAATCATCACAGTACGGCTTGAACCAGTGTCCTCAAACTTCGCCATGATGGAGAGTCCTTCAAGGGAGCCCTTCCATGGGCTCGAACGGCGGACGATGGACAACGGACCAGCACTGTTGAGTACAAAGCTATAATTTTATGATATTAATATTCCCTGTAGATAAATTGCATCAGAATATAGGAATAGCGTAGGATGATTTTATATTGAATAATTAAAGTAGTAAGATTGGAGTGGTCGGTATTTTCCTTTTAATTTTAATCATTTAAAGTTGTTTGGGAAGGAAACAAATTAGGAATAGAGTATGAATTTCCATCTTGTTGTCTTTATTGCATGAACATGGTTGTAGCCTTGTTTTACGAGTACTGTCAGAAGAGACGGGGGGAAACGGATAATGAATTTCGTTGAGGTAATGGAGGAGCCTTCGTTCTTGGAGAGATATATGAAAGAAGTCAGGTTAAGATGACGCAAAGATCTTTGCCAAATATCCTGTGAACCAAATAAATTTGGATAGATGAAGTACTCAATTTAATGTAATGTAGTTGTACTTGATGCATGATAACTTAAGGCTTTGCTGCATCATACGTGTGTGAAGAGTTCATGCCACCGAGGTACAAATGTCCACCCCATCAACCCTAGTTAGGACACTGTAGAAGAATTCTCTGTTTGTTTGTGATTGTTTAAATACCTTTTGTTAGTTCATTTTATTTTATTTTAATTAATTAATTTGGTCGGATAATTTTATGCCGATCTAATGAAGGTAATATAAATTCAGGTCAGGTACACAGTTACTATGATTATTATTATTAATATTATTATTATTATTATTATTATTATTATTATTATTATTATTGATATCCGTGATATTATTCAACTCTTGTTTGCTAGCCCGTGGAGTGTGGTAATTCTACTATGAGAGGCACGAGGATGGAACACCGGACTCCTATTAAAGCGAGAGAGAGAGTGTAAAATAATGTAACGGCCCAAATGTTGAGAGATTGATCAGATGAAGAATACCTGAGCGGGTTAGGGCATGATTCTATGCACCTGTTTTTCTTTTTTTGTTTTGTTCGCGTGAATAAATTGGCCCACTGAATAGGCTTTTGTAAACGCACTAATGTTGGGTTTAAAGAGAGTATGGCCCGTGTGCGGGCAGTTGACAAGGAAATTTATAGCATCCTACCCCGGGAGGGTCGGAGCTCGCTTGTTGTGTCAAACCAGGCCTGCTAAAAGGGAAATGTGTGGCCGTCTTTCTCAAGGAAGTGTTGTTACTCGAACCCTCTTTTGCTCTGCTAGTAAAATGTTTTATGTCAATCAATTACCACATTCTAATAAGGCTAGTTTGGATGAATGCAGGAACACTTAATTCATACACATGGAGAAGCGATAGATAGGGTCTTGATTTTCCAGATTCCCCGACTCGAGAGACCTGTTGGTCTCCCGTTCGTACCTCGGACATGACAAAAGGGAGTCAGTCACACAAACGACGGCTAATGGTAAGCTAGATGCAGCTACAATGTATGGGAAATGTGATAATATGTGTTTTCTCTTCCAGGTGTGATAATAGTGTAAATAGGATGTTGTTTTGATGCTAACTGATTTGTTTAATTGAGACTTCGTGAAAAATCCTTTGGTAGTTCGTTTGAGTGGAGGGTTCAGGCCCTATGATGTGTATAGTTAGTCCTCAAATGAGGTGATTAGCAGTAACTAGAACTGTGTGCATTTCATGATTTTGCGAGAGGTTATAACGCCGTGAAGTTGTTTATCATTTTATGATTTTTTAAATTCTTTAAATATTGTATTTCTCGTGTTATGTTCGATGTAGGTGGCCACTCTAATCTTAGGGTAAATTAGTGTAACTTGCTGTGTTTTAAATATGTAATTTGGGAATTAATCCCGGGAATATTTATATCCGTAAAGTCATATTTTTCTTATTTTTTTCTTTTTCCTGTAAATAAGTTAGGTTCATTATAATACTGTTTACCGTACTCAACAGGAAAAATAATCGTGTCCTTAAATTCGAAACCAAGCTTAACAACGAAGATTGTAGGAAATGCAACTCAATTTTCTCCGAGTTGTTGGAAACTATATGTGAACACCCAAGTGCTTGATTTTGTGATTGTTCTTGTGTTCTAATTTTCAACAGCGTAATGTCAGTAGACCACATAAAGACTCTAATGAAGATGTGGATCTAGCGTACACTTGGGTGACAGCACGGACCTGATTCGGCCGTCGCTGAAATCTGAATAAAATGCATTTCACTTAAAATTTGATAAACAAGGTTGTAGGTTGTAAATATGTTCAACGAGAGTTAATTATATGTGTTAGAAAATTTAATCTGTGCCTATTTTTGCCGATAAATAGCATCCAAAACCTCTTCCGTTCATTGTAGGCCTGGCTGTGCTGTATGGCCGATAACTTCTCATGTGAGTGGATTAACGATACAATCCCAATGAGGGGAAATCGGCACAGGCCGAATAGGTCCCTTGACTATCGACTTCTATGGAGCATGGTCCCATGTGTTCGTGACCCGAGAGGGTTACATTTTTGCCGTTCACATGGTCCCATGAGCTATGGGAGGTGATGGGAAAGGTCCCAGTACGGTACGTTAATAGCTGCTAGAAGAGAAAATCATGACGTTGTACAATTAACTGCACTGTCTGAGACAGGCTGGCTAACAGTGAAAAAGAACTGAAGATAAAATCAACACACTAGCGGAACCAAGCATGCTATTACAATGAAATAAATAAATATGTAACCCCCCACAGCCCCTCAAAATTCGTAAAAAAATAATTTTCTCCCTAACATTCCTCTTTCTATCCCCCCAACTTTTCCTCTGGGATGATTACATCCTCCTAAATTCAGGGGTAAATCCCCTAAGTTGACAACACTGTCAGCAGGCTAGGCCGTGTAGCTTCGCCAGAGAGCTCGTGGCGCGTGCGCAGCTCAGCAGAGGCATTTGCAGACATAATGCGACAGCAAGCACCGCTTTACGTGAACTGATTAGAGTTCTTTGGCCAAAAGCCGATTGATACACAAATTTCGACGGTAGTCATACCAGTCCAAAAAGGTTAGCAGGAGAGCGTCAATACACTTAATACTGTTACACACTGTAAAACGCTAATCATAATCAATGCTTGTTTAATTATTATTATTATTATTATTTAATATAATGGTATAAACTGTTCGCAGAGTAAATAAACTCTGTAGTGTGCCACATATAAATATATAATTAATACATAAATTTACTTATCATATTATTACGTGCGAGCCCCGTGGTATACCATTTTGGTACTTCCAGGAAGGGGCTAGTTAGTCAGAGGATCGGAGACCTCCCAGCCGACCTGTCGGACGGGGCCAGGCGTTTCCATGTATTTTTCTTGAGGGCTGGTTTACATGTGAGTTTTTGGGAGATGAAAGGAGAATACACCGTCTCCAGCCACGTCACGAATATTCTGGTACACGTCACCCGAGCTGTAAAAACTAAGGCTAGCCGCGGTAAGTCAGTGTTGGTGCTGGACTCGTGGTCAGTGCTGGACTCCGTGGTGGAGTCAGTGTGAAACTCAGCGTGTTGGGGATCGGTGGCTGGGCTGAGGGCGACAGACATGTTGGCTGTCGATGGTTTCCAACCGAAGTCTGAACGAAGAGTTTTAGTGGTTGTGTCGGAGTGTCCAGCGAGTAGCCGGACTGAAAACGACGTACGAGAGAGAGAATTGGTAAGAATTTGGAAATTTATTAAACATCTCTTGATAAATTACTCCAATCACTAACCACCCTTCATATAAACAAATATTCGTCCCAATTTTTCCTCTTGAATTCCAACTCTATCTTTTTATTGAGATCTTTCCTACTTTTAAAATCATTACTCAAAATTATTCGTCTACGAATGTCATTCCACGCCATCTCTCCACTGACACCTCCGAACAAACCACTTAGTCGAGCAGCTCGTCTCCTTTCTCACAAGTCTTCCCAGCCCATACATTGCAACATTTTCGTTACGCTATTCTTCTGTGGCAATCACCCAGAAGAAATCGAGCTGCTAACTTTCCTTCCTAGTAACTTCCTAGTAACATTCCTTCAGAAACATGACTGTAAATTTGGTGTAGTCTGAGGACTAGTACACTGCAAGTTGACTTTTGAGACAGAGAGTATTTCAATAAATGAACAGGTGTTCTATTGATAAATAAAATATATATTTCAATCATTTTGACAATCACAATAATATTTTGTAGTTAACACCCCTCAGTTGCTTTGTATTTTCCTACCGTAGCTGCAGACCACTGCCAGACAGTACAGAGGGATCACTGAAAACAACAAACACTGCGTTATTACCCTCGTCTAGATCAGTAATAATAATAATAATATTAATAATAATAATAATAATAATTGTACCGGGCGGTACACCTCCACTCCGCTAATTTAAAAATTGCGCCAGGTGAAACTCCTCTGCTGGAGGAAGTCTGAACTTTATTGACAGTATTAATTTTCTACCTTCTCAGAAGATGTCACCACGTGGAAAATTTTGAGTTTTTGAACTGTGTCATTTTTGATGTGTTTTTGTTTCGCTTGAAGTAAGAAGTGTGAACTTTCTCTTCTAGAGGACACTACTGAAGATCTACAATAGTGCAACCTAGTGCAGAGTCAAAGAACTATTTTTTTGGAGAAAATTTAATTTCAAGAGTTTGTTCTTTGTTAAATTTCTTTCTATCATTGTTTAAGTTGGCAATATTTACCCCTTTCTTCCCCTTGTGTTGAACCTAACCAATCCCGAATTTCTTAAATTAATTTCTATCCAATCAGATGTATCTTCCCCCAACTTTAATCTGTTGCGGGGTCCTATCCAATAAAGAGTTTGTGGGAGGGTGTTTTCTTTCCCCTAACGCCTAGAAACTTCCGCGAGAGTATTTAAACTGCTGATTTTTGGGTCTCTCGGCCACTTCTGTTCCATCTTTCAGTGTGTTAAGTACATAGCAGGGGGCGGGAAGCGCCTCTTTCTTCTCCAGCCGTTCAACACAAGGTAATGGCCGATTAATAACTTCTTTCTTTGCTTGCTCAGCAGTTTAACTTTCGGTGCGGGTTCTAAGCGTTCAACCATGTAACCTTTTCCTAAAATGTAACTTCCCTTTTCATCTATTCTCTTGTAAAACGACATATTGGGATAGAGAGTGCTAACCCTCTCGAGCTCCCACTCACATTGTCTTGAGGTGAACTTATTTTCTCAACCTATTTTTCGTTAATGTAAAACAAATTGTTCTTTTCTTAAGTCACCGCTTTAGCATGGGATTAGCCCTTGTATTAACGGCCTAGTGCCAAGTAGGTCTTAATCAAAGTGTATTAGGAGTGCAAGTTCGCCTCCTCTCAAATTGTTATTTTAGAGGTCATTTAATTAACCTGCTTTTCATTAATAGACCTCAGTAGATTGGGTATTTTACCCCTGTGTTTATGTCCGTTGAGGACAACTTGAAGGTGGAGTTTGGTGTGGCCTGGGAGAGGCTTAAATTTTGAGAGCGAGTGGCTCTTTTGAAAATTCTGGGTTGTATGCCTCATGGAGGTTTTTCAGTGTAATTTGGAGCAAGGGCTCCTAGGTATGAATGGGGTTTTCTCCCCCTCTGTTAAAACTTGTGTTTGAGGTAAAACTGAGCTGATTGCCCAAGCATTGTGAAGTCAGGGCGCGAAGCCCAAATTCTGTAAATATTGTAACTAACCCCTTTTGAATTGCTACTTTGTACCTGCCATGCTTGTTATTTCTTTGTTTTCGAAAAGAAAATATAACCTTGTTAAATTTTAAATTAATTTTACATTGCACTATAATTTCGTAGCTTGAAACCCATTCACACCCGCACCTTCTTTCACCTCTACCTACCACGGAAAAGTCCGTAACAAGTGGTAGCAGAGCGTGGTTGAATGGGTCTCAATTTAGCCCCTTTTGACGGCTACACATTGTTTTGATCCGAACTCTAACCATTTTCTCAGTTGCTGGAATTTTTTGACCTTTTCAAAATTGGTCTGTCATCATGCCCGGCCCTCGCGATGTTCTCCTTCTTAACTATTTGCGTAAGGAGGAGTTGATCTATGAATTAACTATCAGAAATGTGCAATCTGGAGGCACGGTTGCAATAGACACTAACAAACTTAGAGAGTCCCTTGATTTGCCCATTTCCATCCCCAATTTGGGAGAGAAAGAAATTGACGACTCTCTTTCCACGATCACGGAGAATATTACTGGGCTAGCTTCTGTAGTTAGTTTTTTTGATGAAAATGATCCGTCTCCTAATCAAATTAAGCGTGTGCAAGGCAGGCTATATCATTTTTCGAATAGGGTTAACGATCTGTTGTCTCTAAAACTGAATGATGTTCAGAGGAAGGAAGCTAGTACGCTCCTGGAAAATATTTCCGAATTATCTAGTAAGGTCACTCAATTGTTAACTGGGGAAGTTCCTCCCAAATCTGATCTGCCCACCATAGTGAATGTAGGTGGCGAGGAAGAACCTCCCAAGGGAGAAGTTAATAGAATAACCGTTGCTGCTCAAACTATCCCTGCCCCATTGGACAACGAGTCTGAACGCCGTGCATCGCTGAGTAACATCCGTTCTGAATCAACTTCCTTGCCATTGAAACCTTTACCTACTATGTCACCCGGGTTTAGTAGCTTGCCTCATCCATTGGCAATGTTGCTCAGAGGTATATCTAAGTTTTCCGTTAATACCACCAGTGACGTAATTTCATTTTTAAGATTTCTAGTGGAATTTCAGGATCATGCCCTTGTTTTTTCTCTTTCTCCATGTCAAATCTTGCAAATTATCTATCCGTATGCTATTGGTATTCTCTCTGATAAAATCGTAAGAGCCATTGCCGAGCAATCATCTATTGAGGATTTCCATGCCCATTTGCTAGCTAACTTCATCCCTGCTAGGGCCAGGTCCTCCCTTATTCAGAAGTACTATTATCGTGTACAGCGCTTGGATGAAAACTTGGCTGATTTCATACAGGACATTAAGTTTTATACTAGGGTGTTTGCCCTTCATTTTCCTGAAGATCAGATTGTACAGGCTATTGTAGAGGGAATTTCACCTCCCTATAGGTCATATTTGTGTTTCGCGGCGTGCCCGCAAACTTTCTCGGAACTTGAAGCATTGGCCGTCTCAGCGGAAGGAGTTAGATACGCCGATTCTTTGCGTGTCGCGAAAGAACCCCCGCCTTCCATTAGTAATACTCGGCCTCCACCTCGCCGATCAGTCACCCCCCGTAAATGTTATGCTTGCGGGTCGCCTGACCATCTGCGCAATAAGTGTCCTCTGATCAAAACTAGTAGGGCAAATAATGGAGCTGGTTCATCACAAGGCTGTTTTAAATGTGGGGCTTTCTCACATATCGCAAAGAATTGTCCCAATTCGAATAGCACCCCCTCCTGCTCAACTTCTGGTGCAACTTCCAACAACAATCAAAAGTGACTAGTGGCTGCGGCTGAGTCAACTAATTCTGCTTCCCAAGGCTCAGCCCCTGGCAAAAAGGTCGAGAATTCAGGGAACGATAAGTCTTCGAATACATCTTTTGAATGCCCCAAAGAGTGCCTTAGGATTGCGGCGGATACCCCCGCACCTGTTCCTTTTCTTAAGATTGAGTTAAATAACGAGCCTATAACAGCTCTCTTAGATTCAGTCAGTGTTTGTTCGATTATTTCGGCTGAATGGTATTCTAAATTGAAAGCTGTTTGTAAACTACCTGATTACGTCTCATCTCCTATTCAATATGTTTCGGCTAATTCATCTCCATTAGAAATTCTAGGTTCCGTACTGGTCAAAATTCGTATTTTTAAGTTTACTTGGAAAATTAAATTGTTTGTGGCTAAGCACCTGTCTTGCCCCATCATACTGGGAGCGGACTTTATTTCTCACACTGGTCTTGTGCTCGATCTTCAGAGTAAGTCGTGCACATTCAAATTTGTGTCCAATTGTAAAATTCCCTTGTTAAAGTGTAATTCTGTGTCGTGTTCATCTATTTCGCCTACCCAGGATGAGATGTTGTTAGACCTTAGACATCTACCTGAGGAGCAGGCTGATAGTATTCGTAAATTATGTCAGTCATTTCCAGAGGTGTTCTCTGATACTCTTGGTGTTACTGACCTTATTGAATACAAAATTGAGGTCACGGATTCGATTCCTGTCCGTTTTCCACCTTATAGGCTATCTCCACCTAAAATGAAGGCTCTGAAAGAAATTATCGATCAGATGTTGAAGGATGGTATTATTAGGCCCTCTAAGTCGGCGTATTCATCGCCTATTTTTCTAGTCCCGAAACCCCAAGGAGGCTTCAGGCCTGTCATTGATTACAGGGCTCTCAATCGGAAGGTGGTGTTGCAATCTGTGCCCCTTCCTGACCTTCATTCTTGCTTTTCATGGTTTCGTAAGGCCAAGTTCTTCACTATCTTGGACTTGAATCAGGCCTATAATCAAATTCCCCTTGCCGAAGAGTCTAAACACCTTACAGCGTTTGCCACGGACTGGAATTTATACGAATACAACCGCGTGCCTTTCGGGCTCCCCACGGGGGCAGCTGTGCTCACTAGGCTACTAGATAGGGTCTTCTCCGACATCAAATTCGAGTACTTATATCACTATTTAGATGATGTCGTCGTATTTTCAGAGACTTTTGAAGAACATTTAGATCATTTGCGAGAAGTTCTCGATCGCCTTCGTAAGGCTGGGTTAACTGTTAAGTTGTCCAAGGTTGCCTTTGCTAAGCCCTCTATGTCATTCCTAGGGCATATTGTGTCACCCGATGGTGTAGCAGTCGATCATTCTAGAACACAGGCCATCCGTGATTTTAAACCTCCCAAGGACATTAAAGGTATCGCCAGGTTCATTGGTATGGTGAATTTCTTCAGGAAGTTCATTCCTAACTTTGCTAATAGAGCGGCGCCCTTAAACCTTCTTCGTAGGAAAGGCATCAAATTCGAGTGGGGACCTTCTCAACAAGCCGCTTTTGAAGACCTTAAATTAGCACTTTGTAATGCCCCTGTACTTGCTATGCCTGATTTCTCGAAGAAATTCATCGCCCAAACCGACGCGTCGTCGTCAGCAGTAGCTGCAGTCCTTCTTCAAGAGACTGAACTAGGGAGGCGACCCATCGCCTATGCGTCTAGGACATTGTCGGCTCAAGAAGCCAAGTATTCCATCTATGAGCTCGAAGGTTTGGCAGTCTTATTCGCCTTAGAAAAGTTCCGTCTCTATCTGGAACACGTCAAATTCGACCTGGAGACAGATAATCAAGCATTAAGCTGGGTCTTAGGTAGGCCGCGTCGTACTGGTCGTATAGCCCGCTGGGCTATTCGTATTTCCGCCTTCCAGTTTGATGTTAGACATATCAGAGGTACCGAAAATGTTGTTGCTGATGGACTCAGACGTATGTTTCATAACGACGTCGAAACCCACGAACCGGTCGACAGTTCATCACCTCCCGAGTCCATACTATCTGGTGTTAATGCCATCTTAACAGATGCTCCCATGCTTTTTAGGGATATTGAGAAATACCAACGTGAAGATCCGACGCTGGCTCCGATAATGGAAACCCTTTCTTCTGAGGAACATGTTGTCCCTTATGTTCTGAGGAATGATGTTCTATGTTGCCCATCGAGGCATGATAGGATGATGAAAGTTGTCGTTCCAGCTGTTCTTGTACCTATGATCTTCAAGTATTATCATGAGACCCCATTAGGAGGGCATCTTGGAATCTTTAAAACTCGTGAGAAGATTCGTGAAATGTTCATCTGGAAAGGTATGGACGGTGAAATCCGGGAACTTGTAAAAGCTTGTAAATCTTGTTTGCTCAGTAAACCCACCATGTCCACCAAGGTAGGCCTTTTGTCTTCGCATCAAGCGTCGCGCCCCATGGAACGCCTGTATATCGATTATGTAGGACCCTTCCCCCAGTCAAAGGGTAATGCTAACAAGTTCATCTTTGTGTGCGTAGATGGTTTTACCAGATTTTCTTGGTTATTTCCGACTAAGCTGGCTACCGCTCAGTCTACCATTACCTGCTTAAATTCTATTTTTGCTTCTTTTGGTCCGTGTCAATATATTGTATCTGATAATGCTAAGGCTTTTACATCTAATTTATTTCGTAAATTCTGTTTTGACTTATCAATCTCTCATGTAACTACTTCTGCTTATAACCCTCAACCATCTCTGGCTGAACGGGTTAACCGTAATCTCAGGTCCGCACTTATTGCCTATCATCATGAAGATCATTCCAGGTGGGACACGTCCCTGCATTGGATAGCTTTTGCTTTGAATTCGGCGGTTCATGAATCTCACAAGTTTACTCCAGCTTCTTTGATGTTCAAGTTTGTTCCCAACTCGCCGCTCTCTAACCTCTGGTCTCTGAATGACATTCTACCCCAGACAATAGATCCGGATAACATTAAAGATCTTTGGAAGAAGGCTAAAGCCAATCTTAAAGTGTCTCATGAAAAGGTTAGGGAAAGGTATGATCGTGGACGGAGACCCACCCCTTTGAAGGTAGGTGACCAGGTTATGGTCAAAAATTTTGTTCCCGCGGGCAAGCTTGCCCCCAGATTTCATGGGCCATGCATCATTCTCGATTTTCTCACACCGGTTACATTGTTGGTAAGCAATCCAGCCACCGAGAGGATATTTAGGGTTCACCTGTCCCAGGTGAAACCGGTGTAAATTTTGTGTCAACTTGCTTCATATAATTTGATAGGAATATGAAGGTTATATTTTTTTTTGTGAGTTCCACTCTTAAGGCATTCTGCTCCTTCTATCTTATTTTATATGTAAGCATTTCTTGTAAACCTCCCCGATTGTTAAACTGCCATCCTGTCCTTACCTCGGCCATTACCACGCTCCCGTCTCCTGTTTCAATACACACAGTGGCATAACTTATGCCATGGATATTTGCACGCCTCTGGCCCCTCAACCTCTCCACAAGCCTGTACCCTCAAAAAAGATGATGGTCCAACACAATTCTGCCGCCAAGCTTTAATGTTTCAGTGCCCCCGCAGCCGCGCGGCGCCGTGCAGCAACTGGAGCTGAGGACGGGCCCCCTCGGCCCCAGCGAGGACGACGTGTGCACGGCGAGCCGGAGCTCTCCTCCCGGCCAAGGCTGATGTGCGGCGCACGACCTGCTACTTGCCCGCAGCCTGTATATGTTCACCGCGGGCGCGGCGTGCTTCAACACCTCTGCTCCCCTCATAGTGCGGGCGAGCGGTATCTCAGGGTACTTGAGGGGTCCGAGCGGCCTCCTTTGGACGCAAGCAGCAACGGCCGGTCTGGCCATCCCACTTCATCTCCATCTACTACATGAACGGATACTATAAGTAATGACTACACTTGGGAATTCAACTGCAATATTTGGTGGACTTTGAAAATTTTTTTTTCCTTCACTTTCAAGTATAAAAAGTTATCTTCAGAAATTCAACTTCTACAAATATAAAGACTTTACTTCATCTGCAACAACAAAATTTTGAAACTCTATCAAACCAAATTAAAAAATCTTATAAATGCTTCTGCAATCAATCTTCATATCCACAGCATAACTTGGACCTTGTTTCAAACTGATTTCATGTGTCATCCCTGGAGGAACTTTTGGGGGGGGAGGTCTGTACCGGGCGGTACACCTCCACTCCGCTAATTTAAAAATTGCGCCAGGTGAAACTCCTCTGCTGGAGGAAGTCTGAACTTTATTGACAGTATTAATTTTCTACCTTCTCAGAAGATGTCACCACGTGGAAAATTTTGAGTTTTTGAACTGTGTCATTTTTGATGTGTTTTTGTTTCGCTTGAAGTAAGAAGTGTGAACTTTCTCTTCTAGAGGACACTACTGAAGATCTACAATAGTGCAACCTAGTGCAGAGTCAAAGAACTATTTTTTTGGAGAAAATTTAATTTCAAGAGTTTTTTCTTTGTTAAATTTCTTTCTATCATTGTTTAAGTTGGCAATATTTACCCCTTTCTTCCCCTTGTGTTGAAACTAACCAATCCCGAATTTCTTAAATTAATTTCTATCCAATCAGATGTATCTTCCCCCAACTTTAATCTGTTGCGGGGTCCTATCCAATAAAGAGTTTGTGGGAGGGTGTTTTCTTTCCCCTAACGCCTAGAAACTTCCGCGAGAGTATTTAAACTGCTGATTTTTGGGTCTCTCGGCCATTTCTGTTCCATCTTTCAGTGTGTTAAGTACATAGCAGGGGGCGGGAAGCGCCTCTTTCTTCTCCAGCCGTTCAACACAAGGTAATGGCCGATTAATAACTTCTTTCTTAGCTTGCTCAGCAGTTTAACTTTCGGGGCGGGTTCTAAGCATTCAACCATGTAACCTTTTCCTAAAATGTAACTTCCCTTTTCATCTATTCTCTTGTAAAACGACATATTGGGATAGAGAGTGCTAACCCTCTCGAGCTCCCACTCACATTGTCTTGAGGTGAACTTATTTTCTCAACCTATTTTTCGTTAATGTAAAACAAATTGTTCTTTTCTTAAGTCACCGCTTTAGCATGGGATTAGCCCTTGTATTAACGGCCTAGTGCCAAGTAGGTCTTAATCAAAGTGTATTAGGAGTGCAAGTTCGCCTCCTCTCAAATTGTTATTTTAGAGGTCATTTAATTAACCTGCTTTTCTTTTAATAGACCTCAGTAGATTGGGTATTTTACCCCTGTGTTTATGTCCGTTGAGGACAACTTGAAGGTGGAGTTTGGTGTGGCCTGGGAGAGGCTTAAATTTTGAGAGCGAGTGGCTCTTTTGAAAATTCTGGGTTGTATGCCTCATGGAGGTTTTTCAGTGTAATTTGGAGCAAGGGCTCCTAGGTATGAATGGGGTTTTCTCCCCCTCTGTTAAAACTTGTGTTTGAGGTAAAACTGAGCTGATTGCCCAAGCATTGTGAAGTCAGGGCGCGAAGCCCAAATTCTGTAAATATTGTAACTAACCCCTTTTGAATTGCTACTTTGTACCTGCCATGCTTGTTATTTCTTTGTTTTCGAAAAGAAAATATAACCTTGTTAAATTTTAAATTAATTTTACATTGCACTATAATTTCGTAGCTTGAAACCCATTCACACCCGCACCTTCTTTCACCTCTACCTACCACGGAAAAGTCCGTAACAATAATAATAATAATAATATTTTTCTACCACTTTTCCCACAAATTTGGGGTCACGGTTGCAAATTGTGTCGGGATTGTGGATTTGGCCCTGTTTCACGGCCGGATGCCCTTCCTGACGCTAACCGTATGCAGAGGAATGTAATCAATATTCCGTGTTTCTGCGTGTGATTCGTTGTCTCAATATGAAGAGGAGAGTGTTGGATCAAACACAAACAATCAGTCGCCGGGCCTGGACGGCAATCGAACCCGAGATCATCTTAACCGAAGGGCTCAAAGCTCACTATTCAGAAAAGGAGTCGGACAAGTGGGTAACTCAACATCTTGGAAATTTCAGACCAGTTCAATAACTAGATGACTTACTTTTAATTTGATAAATTCATTTGTGCGATAGGAGCCTCCATAGCTCAGGATGTAGCGCTTGGTTCCGTACTTCAAATCCCGACCAATCCGTGTGAGATTTTGTGCTGGACAAAGCGGAGGCGGAACAGGTTTTTCATCGGATACTCAGATTTTCCCTGTCATCTTTCATTCCAGCAACACTCTCCAATATCTTTTCATCTGTCAATCATTAATCATTGCCGCAGAGAAGTGCGACAGGCTTCGGCAGTCGGCACGATTCCTATCCTCCCCGCTAGATACGGTCTTTATTCATTCCATTCATGACCCAGTCTAAAGACTCCCAAACAGGCTGTGGATTTTTATTTTCATTTGCGCCACAATATGTTTTATTCCAGTTCAATGTATTTCTTCTGAATTTTGGTCAGGTATCATTTTGCAACTGAGCATTAGAGTTCAAGGAAATTTTGAAGGCTAGTTTCTACGATGAAGCTATTGTAAACTTACCTAATGGTAGCACTAAGGTTATGTCACATTACGAGCAGACACTCTCAAACTCTAATTAGTGTGATATCCTTCTCATAAAGGGTATATTTTCTTATACATACAGTGTAGGTTCCTAGATACAGGTCTATATTTCAATTCATCATTCCTAAAATGTTCGGCTCAAAATGAAACAGTAACCACTCCAGAAAGTAGTATCAATCAGTCACCACTAATCTGCACTTAGGGCAGTCGCCTAATTGCAAAGATGTGGAAATTTATTGAATACCTCGCTTGGTAAATTTTCCGAATCCTTAACTCCCTTCCTATAAGCTAATATTTTCCCCAAGTTTTCCCCTTGAATTCCAACGTTATCTTCATATTGCGATCGTACCTACCTTCAAAAATACCACTCAGACTTATTCGTCGACGAATGTCATTCCACGCCATCTCACCACGGAGAGCTCGGAACGCACTATTAGTTGAGCAGCGCGTCTCCTTTCTCCTATGTCTTCCCAGCCTAAACTTTCAACATTTTTGTAAGGTCGCTCCTTTGTCGGAAATCACCCAGTACAAATCGAACTTCTAACTTTCCTTACTAGTAACTTCTTAGAAACTTTCCTTCAAAAATGCGGCTGTAAACTTGGTGTAGTCTGCCGACTAGGACTGTGTGAGTTGACTTTTGAGATAGAGAGTCTCGGAATGAATGAACATGTGTGTACTGTTAACAAATAAAAGTATATTTCAATCCGTTTTGACGATAACAATGTAATACTTTGAAGTTCATACACCTCAGTTGTCTATTTTCTGAACGTAGCTGCAGACTACTGCCAGGCAGTACAGAGGGATCATCGGAAACAACAAACACTGTGTTGTTACCCTCCTCTAGATCAGTAATAATAATAATAATAATAATAATAATAATAATAATAATAATAATAATAATAATAATAATAATAATAATAATCTTGTTCTACCGCTTTTCCCACACGTGTGGGATCGCGGGTACAAACTGTCTCCCTTACGTGGATTTGGCCTTGTTTTACGGCTGGATGCCCTGCTTGACGCCAGCCCTGTATGGAGGAATCTAATCACTGTTGCGTGTTTCTCTGGTGGACTGTGTGAATATTAAGAGGGGAGTGTTGGGACAAACACAAATTACAAACCCCAGAGCCAAAATAATTAATCAGACACGATTAAATTACCCGACCCGTGCGGGAATCAAACCCGGGTCCCTCTGAACCGAAGGCTTCACTGATGAGCATTCAATCAAGGAATCGGACAATAACAGTAATAATAATAATAAGAAGAAGAAGAATAAAAAGAATAAAAGGTAAATTGGTGTCCTCGCCCCGAGGTGGTGTACCCCTTTTTAGGTACAACCCCATCGGATGTGAGCTGCATGTGCCATCTAACCACACACCAGCCACCCTTCCTTATTTTAATTTCTGGCAATACCAAGAATCGAACTCGGGCCCCCGACAGACAACAGCTTATAGTGCTAACCGTTGCGCTGCTGATGCGGACATAATAATAATAATAATAATAATAATAATAATAATAATAATAATAATAATAATAATAATAATATTGTCCGCTTCTGTGGTGGAGTGGTGGGCGTGATTAGCTGCCAGCCCCCCCCCCCTGACGCCCAGGTTCGATTCCCGCATCTGCCACGAAATTTGAAAAGTGGTGCGAGGGCTAGAACGGGGTCCACTCAACCTCAGGAGGTCAAATGAGTAGAGGTGGGTTCGATTCCCACCACAGCGATGTGATGGGATGGTACCTAACTTCAGGCTATTGCCCCTTCCTTCCCTCTTCCTTTCCTATCTCTTCTAATCTCCCATCTCCCCACAAGACCCTTGTTCAGCATAGCATGTGGGGCCGCCTGGCCGAGGTACTGGTCCTTCTTCCCAGTTGTATACTCCGACCCAAAATCTCAAGCTACAGGACACTGCCCTTGAGGCGGTAGAGGTGCGATCCCTCACCTTACCTGACGTGTGCAGAAATTTTAATTTTCCGCCATCTAGTTGCCTGCCCCTCAATTTCGACGTCCCGTTTGACTCTAGGCCTACTAGATGGCGTCGAAGGCCGAGTTTTTATTAATTTTGTCGGCAGAACTCCGCATGTGTCACCAGAGATCCTTTACATGCCGACATCGTACGACCTGTAGAATAGTCTTTCTTCCGCCCTTAAAAAATCCGACTATCCCTGCAGGGTTGAACCAAAAGCGTGGCCAGGATCGGCCTATGGAGGGTTTAATAGTTACAAAATGATGACAGAACACAATGAAGGTGCGTGTGTGGTGCGCGCATGCGTAACTGTCATTTTAAGGACACTGATACAAGAGAATTATGTTGATATTCAGATTGCAGCACACTACGAGATCATACATTAAAATACACAACAGGGACAATATGATCAAGGTCAACAGTTTTATAACGAATAGTATGTTCAGTTTACAATCTAAAAACCAACTTTCGAGGCTTCTTAGAAAACAGATCCAACAGATCTCTTGGCTCTGCAATTATGTATCTGAATGTTATTTACTTTATTGACATTGTCAGACTCTGTTTATTTTATTTTCGTAAAATTTCCAAGAGGGTCGTTCTGTTCTAGTCCTTGGCTGCGTCCCTGGTTTTAACGTACTTTCTTGGAATCTGGAACCCAAAGCTCTACTGCTGATTCACAGCGGCATTTCTAGGTCAGTATTGGTGTCTTTATTTCCATTACGCACAGCGAGTTTCATCTAAGACAGCTAATGTCAACAAATTCGGACCCAGTTTGCTCCCGCTGTTGAGTAACGAGAGCAGCTGAACGAGCACGGAGGGGAAGTGCACGACGTTACAACTATCTTTACGTTGTACCGACACAGATTTTTTAAACTATTTATTGAAAATGTCATACAACATTTTCAAAACAAGCAAACTCTAGGTACGTTTATACTTAAACAAGTTACACAAACTTCCTATATTTTTGAAACAAAAAAAATAAAACAAGTTTAGGATAATTCCGCAAACAGAATGTTGATAAGTTTGCATCTAAACAAATTAAAATTTAACACAGGAGAATAAAAAAATTATCACTTTTTCCTTTTGCACACTAGTAGGAAACGAAGTTATTCCGTCATCATCATTATCCAAATCATTTAACAGTACACAGTTAAACTAATAAAAAACACTTCAAATTAACATAAAATTGACAGATGTGACACGAAACACATAACAGGAAGGCACTCAGAATTGAAAAAGATGTGTTCCAAAAGCTTCTTGAAGACACTTCTGTCTGACCATCTTCCAGCGTTGTGTCCTGGGATGATCCAGAAATCCAGGTAAAGGCACACTTGTATGCTGAGGGTACGCCTTGTTATTGTAGTGACTGGCTCCAGCTGTTTCCATATGCAAGCGTTTCCACTCTCGTTCTGTGCGTGGTTTAGTTCCAGATTCAGTACCTCCCTCACTCTGTCACTGGTTGTGGTTGTCCCTGATATCCTGCAGATAGCGTTCAGTGTCCATCTCCAAACTAGTGTCGCATTGCCACATGTGGTAACTCGATGCACGAGACTGTCCACCTGATGACATACCAGGCATTTGTCATCAGATACTTGTCCATACCTTTGCAATTTCTCATCCGTCGGGATGATTTCATTTGTGTATATGCAGTGATATCCTCCATTCAATCGGGATCCATTAGTTCCAAATATTTTTCCAGATATGCTTCCAGTCACGATGTGGGTATTTCTGTTGTACTAGTGGAATACATTCATATTGCTTCAATCTCAAGTTGTATATATTCTTAGCTTTACCCTACTTTTCAACTGTAATTTCTGTTTCTGGAAGTAGTTGTAGAATGGAGAGAGCATTCCAGAAGCAGCTTCGAAATGGATATTTTTGTTTCAGGTTTCTTGTTACACACAATTTTAACACTGCACTATCAAATACATCTCCTCTTGAGCACAAAGATTTAATGATATGTGACAGAAAGAGTGCTGTGCATTTCTTTTCGACTGCAATTAGGCGCAATCCACCATCCTATTCAGTCAGATGAAGTTGGCCTCTTCTTATTCTGTATCTGTAGCCTTTCCATAGGTAAAATCCAATTGCCATTTCAACACGTTGGCAAATGACATGTGAAGCTGGAAGAATTTGGGCAAGATACCAGAGCTTCGATAGCGCAAAGATATGCCAAACGTTTTGGAAAATGGTGAGTCGCCTTGAAAGTTCCTCCTTTAGCTGAAACCGTAGCGTGTTTAGAGCAGAAGTCCAATTAGTTTCTATCGTCTCTGAAATATCGTTACTGAAGGTAGCCCAATATCTTGCAGTGGTTTACAATTGGAATCTGGGAGTTGGCAAATATTTTTCGATTATCATTTGAAACTAATAGCAATAATGAGGATTTTCTATAATTCACTTGTGCCTCTGACACCTTACAGAAGGCCTCGAGAGTCTCCTGCGCATTATTAGCATCTTCGTCACTGGTCAACAGTAGGGTAATGTCATCCGCGTATTGCGCGTCCTGTGAAGCATTCGTTGTTAATAGTTAGTCCGGTTAAATAATTTTGTAAACTTTAAATCAGAGGTTCTATTGCTAAAACAAAAAGTGCAATTGATAATGGGTATCCTTGTCTAATTGATTTGTTTATAGAAAATTTGGCTGAGAGAAATCCATTAATCATAACTCGTGAGGATACCTCGTGGTATATGCGCTGTATTGTTTCTATGATACTGTTTGGAAATCAAAACTTTTTAAAACTTTCCAAAGAGAAGAGTGTGCTATCCTATCGAGTGCTTTGCTGAGGTCAATGCTAGCAAGTGCTCCTGAAGAATTGTCACACACTGAATGACATATGATTACATCTCAAATTGCTAGTAGATTATGTAATACGTTATTCCCAGGTATATTGCAAACCTGTCCATTAGTAACTAATGAAGGGAGTATAGTTCTGATTCTGTTCGCTAAAATCGTGTCCAGTAGTTTATAGTTGGTATTTAATATTGTAATAGGTCTGTAGTCACTGATATGCGTGCAACTGGAGAGTCTGGGAATTAGGGTGATAATTCTCTCTGCTAATGTATCACTTATCGTATGACTGAAGGCACAATTAATAACTTGTGTTAGGACTTTACCGATAATGTTCCAAAATGTCTCATACCATTCATACGGGACCCCATCATAGCCTGGCGTCTTATTTGGTGCAGTATGGTCTAACGCGCGCTTCACTTCTTCTTCGGAAATATCATTAGTAAGATGTGCGATATTATCTCCTTCTAGATGACTCTGGAGATGATGCAGATATCTGTCAATATCGAACTCTGAGATGCTGTCTTCTGCAAACATTTCACAGAAATATCTCTCACTTTCTGCAAGGAGTTGTTCCTTTGTAGTGAACATTGTCCCTTTACCATTATCCCATCGATTAATAAATTGCTTATTGGCCGATCGTCTAATCTTGGCAACGTGGCAGAGAGAGATTTTCTCTCTATGAGTGAATTGCCTGTCACGTGCTGATGTAGTTGTTCTATACTGCTTTCCTTAATACCTAAAATAATTATCTTAATAGAATGTAATGCAGAAGAGACATTTTGGCCTTGCTGTTCCTTGTGATGCAGATCAAACATAACTCTGTCATAGAATTCCATGACCGAGCTCGATAGCTGCAGTCGCTTAAGTGCGGCCAGTATCCAGTAGTCGGGAGATAGTGGATTCGAGCCCCACTGTCGGCAGCCCTGAAGATGGTTTTCCGTGTTTTCCCATTTTCACACCAGGAAAATGCCGGGGATGTACCTTAATTAAGGCCACGGCTGCTTCCTCCACTTCCTAGTCATTTCCTATCCTATCGTCGGCATAAGACGTATCTGTGTCGGTGCGACGTAAAGCAAATAGCACAAAAAAAAAAGAATTCCATGAAACGTTGGACATCCTCCGTATTATTGAAAACGGACCTATTCGTCTTCCATATTCCTTTTCCTATGATGTATCTCTCACTCCTTGTTGTCTTAATCATTACTAGAACGCTATGGTGATCGCTAAAGGCGACTGGAATCACCTTACAGCTATCGAGGTGCTGTACTTGTGCCGTGGATACGTACATCCTATATATCCTGGATTTCGACTCCCCACGGCAATATGTAAATTAGACATGTGAGCCGTGTAACTGCTGCCACACATCCTTGAGCTGCATAGACTGTATAAGTGTCTGTAGGCCTCGACAAAAGTCCAAAGCACCTGTTTGGTCTCGTGGGTGAAGAGTGCAGTTGAAATCACCTACTAGAATTATTGGACCAGGTGTCACTAAATGGGGTACTATTTCATTTGTAAATAATAGGTTTCGTTCCTGTTTGTACTGTGACCCGGATGGGCTATATACGTTTATCAACATTGTGTTACTACAGGTGGCAGACAGAAACCTTCCCGTAGTGTCCATGATGATATCAGTGAGCTGAATTCCTTTCCTGTATACTATTGCAGTTCCTCTGAAGTTATCACCTACGTTCGTTTTAGTGGATTATGTTATCTATATATATAAAGTAGCATGTCCTGACTGACTGACTGACTGACTGATTCATCATCGCCGAGCCAAAACTTCTGGACATAAAGAAATGAAATTTTGGGCATAGATTCATATTAAGATGTAGGTGCTCGCTAAGAGAGGATTTTAGGATATTCCATCGCTAACGGGGTGAAAAGCGGGGTGAAATTTTAAAATGAGTGTGTCTATATCTCAAAACTTTAAAAGTTTACAGATGTGAAAATTGGTATTTAGAATCTTCTTTAAAAATAAGGAAACACGTATTTTTTTGTTTTCAGACAATCCCAATAGGAGGGGTGAAAAAGGGGTTGAATGCCTTTAATCCGGATACGCTACTTATATCTCACAAACTGAAGATATTACAGACCTCAAAATTGGTACTTTTGATCGCTGTGAAAAATAAACGAACACATACTTTTTTTGTTTTTGGAATATCCAATTAATGCGAGGGTGAAAGGGGGGTGAATTTTTAAAATGAGTGCATCTATATCTCAAAAGTTTTAGAGTTTAGAGATGTAAAAATTAGTATTTAGAATCTTCATTAAAAATAAAGGAACACGTATTTTTTTGTTTTCGGAAAATCTCAATAGGAGGGGTGAAAAGGGGTGAAAAATGTGTTGAATGCCTTTAAAGAGAATACATATATCTCAGAAACTGAAGATATTACAGACCTCAAAATTGGTACTTTTGATCGCTTTCAAAAATAATGAAACACAATTTTTTTTGTTTTTGGAAAATCCAATTAATGCGAGGGTGAAAAGGGGGGTGAATTTTTTAAATGAGTGCATCTATATCTCAAAAGTTTTATAGTTTAGAGATGTAAAAATTGGTATTTAGAATCTTCATTAAAAATAAAGGAACACGTATTTTTTTGTTTTCGGAAAATCCCAATAGGAGGGGTGAAAAGGGGTGAAAAATGGGTTCGGATGCCTTTAAAGAGAATACTTATATCTTAGAAACTGAACATATTACAGACCTGAAAATTGGTATTTGGGATCTACTTTAAAAATAAAGAAACAGGTATTTTTTCGTTTTGGGAAAATCCAAATAATGGGGGGTGAAAAGGGGGGTGAATTTTTAAAATGAGTGTGTCTACATCTTAAAACTTTAAACGTTTAGAGATGTAAAAATTGGTGTTTAGAATCTCCCTTAAAAATAAAGGAACACGTATTTCTTTGTTTTCTCTAAATCCCAATAGGAGGGGTGTAAAAGGGCGAATAATGGGTTGAATGCCTTTAATGAGGATACATATATCCCAGAAACTGAAGATATTACAGAACTGATAATTTGTAAATGGGATCTCCTTTAAAAATATAGAAACACGTATATTTTTGCTTTTGGAAAATTCAATTAATGGCGGTTAAACAGGAGTGGCAAATTGGGGTGAATTTTTTGAAAGACTATATTTACAGAATATCTGAGAAGCGTAAAATGTTACAGACGTAAATAGTGGGTATTTGGAATCTCCTGTAAGTGTAAAGAAACATACGTGATTTGTCTTTGGAAACTCCACTTAAGGGGAACTAAAATGGGGTGAAATTTTAAAATGAGAATTTCTACAGTATATCTCAAAAAACTTAAAATGTACAGAAGTGAAAAATGGTCATTTTTTATCCTATTAAAAATAAATAAAAGTGTATTTTTAGTTTTCGGAAATACAACTTGGGTAGTGGGGGGTGGGGGGGTAAAAGTGACTGAAAATGGTGTTGAATTCTTTTAATTAGGCTACTGATATCTCAAAAATGAAGATGTTACACACATGAAATTTTATTTTTGGAATCTGCTTTAAAAGTAGACAAACACGTATTCTCGGAAAATCCAATGAAGGGGATTTGGAGTATTAAAGGATAGAAAATATTAACTGACTTAATTGTATGAGAATACATACATCTAATAAAAACTAAAGTTGTTACAGACGTGAAAATTGGTATTTTGATCTCCTTTAAAAACAAAGAAAAGCGCGTTATGGGGGAAACAATCTTGGGGGGGGGGCGGGAGTGAAAAGGAGTTGAATTCTCATGAGGACACATAAATCAAAAACTGAAGATTAGAGTGGTGATAATTGGTATTTAGAAGATCCTTTACTATTAAAGGAACAAGTATTTTTTGCTTTAATATCACTTTGTGAGAGGGGGGGGGGGAGTGTGGAAGGAAGTTAAAAACGTGAATTATTTTTAAGGGGATACTTATATCTCAAAACTGAAGGTAATAAACGTGAATATTGGTATTTGGAATCTCCTTTAAACATAAAGAAACACGCCTTCTTTTAATTTTTTGGAGGGTGGGGGTAAATAAACTTAACGGCGGTGGGGTGTAAAAGGAGGTGAGACCAATTGATTTTACTGTTCGTAATGTACTTATAAGGAGCCTCCGTTGCTCAGTCGGCAGCGCGCCGGCCTCTCACAGCTGGGTTCCGTGTTTCAAATCCCGGTCACTCCATGTGACATTCGTGCTGGACAAAATGGAGGCGGGACAGGTTTTTCTCCGGATACTCCGGCTTTCCCTGTCATCATTCATTCCAGCAACACTGTCCAATATTTCATTTCATTTGTCACTCATAGATCATTGCCCCAGAGGGGAGCTTCGGCAGCCGGCACAATTCCTATTGTCGCCGCTAGATGGGGCTTTATTCATTCCATCACTGATCCTGTCGAATTATAGGAAACAGGCTGTAGACTTGCGATGTACTTATTCTGATCATAAACCGATCATTTTTAATCTTTCCTGGGTTCTTTTTCAACAGCCATATTTTCCTTCGGAGAACGTTCTTAGATTAGAGTAGATTCTCCTGGCATATAAATAAAAATTTAAACACGTTTGAAATAAACGATAGGAATGAGATTGGCCGTCAAATTGTTCACCTCTATAATAAGGTCAATAATACACGGAGGTATGTCATTCGTATCGCCAGAAATTCCGCACACTTGCCTACGCGCAACAATGGTGCTGGTCACATTGTTAGCAATGACAATGGCAGCAGATGTATTTTACCGCCAAGTAGCGGTCTTGCATATTGCTGTGGGGTCCAGAACATCAATAATAATAATAATAATAATAATAATAATAATAATAATAATAATAATAATAATAATAATAATAACAATAATAATAATAATAATAATAATAATAATAATAATAATAATAATAATAATAATAATAATAATAATAATGACCGTCGTCAACATGTGCGGACCGTGCTGGAAACGGGTCCTGGACGGGTAATGACTACGATTGCTGTCCGGCCGCCGGTTTAGTACCGCCAAGGCACCTAAGAGGACACCACGCCGGATCTCCTCAAGGATTTGATCCACATTAAAAATGCTTATAGGAAAGCATGGCTAAGATTTAGGAACCCAACTGACCGGGTGGAATACCTGGACCTAGCCCGGGAAATACGAAATCGATTGCTGGAAAGAAAGATTGAAAAATGGGAGGAACATTGCCGTAATCTCTCAGTAAACGAGTCAGATCACGAATATCGGCGGGTTGTATATAAAACGATAAGCATTCAATTATAAATTTCAGTATATTACCGTAGCGAAGCACGGGTATCTTGCTAGTTCTGTATAGAGTAAGAAATAAATTACAAGATTGTGAGCAACTGCAACGTGTCCTCAATAATGTTGATAAACGGGGTTAAAAGTCAGGTCGTGAGTTTCACAAATAGGAAAAGTCCTCTCAGGTTTAATTCCTGCGTTGATGGGATGAAAGTTCCTTTTGGGGATCATTGTAAGTATCTAGGTGTTAATATAAGGAAAGATCTTCATTGGGGTAATCACATAAATGGTACAGATCTCTGCACATGGGTATGAGGGTGTTTAGAGGTTGTAGTAAGGAAGTAAAGGAGAGGGCATGTAAGTCTCTGGTAAGACCCCAACTAGAGTATGGTTCCAGTGTATGGGGCCCTCACCAGGATTACCTGATTCATGAACTGGAAAAAATCCAAAGAAAAACAGCTCGATTTGTTCTGGGCGATTTCCGACAAAAGAGTAAAGTTACAAAAATGTTGCAAAGCTTGGGCTGGGAAGAATTGGGAGAAAGAAGTGGTACGTTCCGAGCTGTGAGCGGAGAGATGGTGTGGAATGACATTAGTAGACGAATAAATTTGAGCGGCGTCTTTAAAAGTAGGAAAGATCACAATACGAAGATAAAGTTGGAATTCAAGAGGACAAATTGGAGCAAATATTCATTTATAGGAATGGGAGTTAGGGATTGGAATAACTTACCAAGGGAGATGTTCAACAAATTTCCAATTTCTTTGCTGCCCTAAATGCAGATCAGGATTGATTGACTGATTGATTGATTGATTGATTGATTGATTGATTGATTGATTGATTGATTGATTGATTGATTGATTGATTGATTGATTGATTGATTGATTGATTGATTGATTGATTGATTGATTGATTGATTGATTGATTGATTGATTGATTGATTGATTGATTGATTGATTGATTGATTGATTGATTGATTGATTGATTGATTGATTGATTGATTGATTGATTGATTGATTGATTGATTGATTGATTGATTGATTGATTGATTGATTGATTGATTGATTGATTGATTGATTGATTGATTGATTGATTGATTGATTGATTGATTGATTGATTGATTGATTGATTGATTGATTGATTGATTGATTGATTGATTGATTGATTGATTGATTGATTGATTGATTGATTGATTGATTGATTGATTGATTGATTGATTGATTGATTGATTGATTGATTGATTGATTGATTGATTGATTGATTGATTGATTGATTGATTGATTGATTGATTGATTGATTGATTGATTGATTGATTGATTGATTGATTGATTGATTGATTGATTGATTGATTGATTGATTGATTGATTGATTGATTGATTGATTGATTGATTGATTGATTGATTGATTGATTGATTGACTTCTGAATGAGGTAATACACAGATGTGAGGTATTCTGTTTTAGCCACAAGTTAGAGGTAAGAGAACTTCATTGGTATTTTAACATTACTTCAGAAAATGCATCCCACTTCACTATTACATTAGGGCAATAAGAGGAGATCAAATTCAGTGTAAATCAAGCAGGTTTTCTGAAGTATTTCGATAGGTTTTAACAATGCTAATACCGTGATCGCCGTGGATGGCCATTCCATAAGTTCATGTTCACAACACCTATGATAACAATAACAAGGGACTCTAATTGTTGACTCGAGCATTAAAGCTTGATGACTGCAAGAAGTTTGTCCGTTGTTACAAATAATATTAGGAAACTATATGCACTGTCCACTGCACAAACAGTAGGGTAAATGTTCTCCTCCAAGTGCCAGGAACTGACAAATTCCACGTTAACATTAGATAGGCTTTATAAATTAATGAGCTTGTATATTAACGTTCTTAGCACTGGTTTGATATACAACATAATAAACAGCCTTTCATAAAATATAAACAGGTGTGTTATACTCAAATAATAATGCTGATATTAAAAAATTATTATCAAACACACATATCTATAGCATCAATGGAATTGCTTTGCTTTTCTTCTTTCTTTACCGGTATTGTATTAACTGAAACAAAGTCTCCTGAATGTCTTACTTTTGTTTAAAGCGTTCATTCGAATAAAAGAACTGCATCTCACGAAGCAACTTCCAAACAATCAATTTTGGGGAATTTCTTCTTCAGGATATCCGTAAGGTTTGTGATGATTTTAGAAACCTCCTTCAATTCTTTCCCGTGGTAAAATTTTAACTCTTTTTCCTTCTGCACTACCGTGGTGCACCACCTCTCTGTAGGCTGCATCAAACTGTCTCAGGGCGTCTTTGAAATCTAATTTTCACTCCTTGAAGGCTGACCTGTTTTCTCTCCATCATCGGTTTCTATATCGAGGATATTCCGCTTTACCCTAAAAGCTATATAGCCAGTGAAGTATTCAAGCAGCTCATCACGATCCTTGGTTTCGAGGCTGTCCTCGAGCTGTTCCACTAGCTCTTCAAGGGCTTTAACGAACCCCTGCTCATCCCCCGGTAAAGAAGAGGATGTTGTGGGCTCAACGCTGGCCTTAGACTAGCACACGATATCCGAATTCTTATCGACTTCATCAGTAGCATATAATATAATTGGACGTAATGTTTCATAATCTTCCGGAGAACAGTTGGAATTTCTTATCGTCTCGGAAGCATTGAGGCCGAAAAGCAATGATTTCACCCTTTCATCACAGCTGTCGGAAGAGGATGGTCATAAAATCTTCCGAACCCTCAAGGCTGAGAAAGATAGCTTTGAATAACGTCTTGATTACTTCTTAATACACGAAAGTGTATGTTTCGTTCCTTCGCGTGCCTGCTGTGATTTCTGCAGCCTGCAATGGCACAACAAACCGTACTTAAAAGTGTACACTATTACTGCTTTTTACGTTTTATCACATAAAAGAAACACTCATGGTTTCTTATACACCACCATATGTTACTCTTGTATTATTAGCTCCTAGCTTCTGCATGCACAGCAGTTCTTATTCCAGCTACCTCTACCTCATTCAGGGCAGCTTCTGTGCGAGGGTCCTGCGTGACGTTACAGCCCTGCTTTGCTACTGCGCAATTCCCCCGTGATTCCTACCTGGTATTCTACGTACCTTGGGAGCACGTGTGCCTGCGCGGGAGAAATCCCCCTTCCTTCCGTCACGGATAACCAGGAACCTGGGGCGGAGCCCCTCTTAGATGTCACCAATGTCCTGTCCAACAATCACTCTCACCTTCCCTCTCTCCTCCTCTCTACGGGATCCAGTAACAAAGGACGCTATCATAAAAAAGAATGCTTGTTTAAGGGCACCTGTACCTACCTCAACAATCCGAGCTGACTCGACGCTCTCCGGACTTACGGATAGCCACTAAGAGCCGGTTTACGTTCACCCTCTCCTTCGTCCCCTTGTAGCTATAATCCTTCCACAATATTTTCGGATAGGTAACTCAGCTATCTAATATCACCCATGCAGACACATCCTCTGAATTCCCCAGCTCCGATAGCCGTTGGCTAAGGGAGAACACTCCCAAACGTGAAAGACTCTCTCGGCTTCGTAAACCTAAACCGTAAGGGATGGAATAGATCATGAGTTGACCAAGGTAAATAGGTATTTATTTCTGCTACAAGTGGCTTGCAACTGGTGGCAGCACTGACGCACATACAGTCGCCCAGTATGCGTTCGAGTGTCTCTTGCAGGCCGAGAAATCGGCGCACTCTGTGAGGATGTGGACCACGATGAAGTCAGCACCACAAGTACACACTGGACGGTCTTCCCTCTTTAGTAGATAAGAGTGAGTAGATCGTCCGTGACCTGTCCTCAGCCTACACAACACTATGGGAGCCCCATTTTACATAAAACATTTCTTAACAGACAACGTAGGGGTCCCCATACTACAAAAAAGGGAAAACTAAGCAAATGTCCTCAATTGTGCCGAACGTTGAAGGGGCAAAGGGCCCAAAAATATTTCACATGGTGAGTCTTCGATAGTTCTATCAAACTAAAAAAAATCGAAGGTCACTTTCGGCCTAAATGCGTTTCCGGAAAATCTTCCTAAAATCGTTTTTCTTTTTTATTCAAATCCTAACTAAATTAACTTTTTTACATAATGCCTTATGCAATGTGTTCCTTGGTTCAATACCTTGAGACCCCCCTCCCTTTCAAAAATAGCCACACCGAATGTAGTTATAAGGCCTTAAGTGAAACTCTGCACTGACTCACATTAGCGCTTGTAGTGGTGCTTAAGTGAAACTCTGCATCGACTCACATTAGCGCTCGTAGTGGTGCTTAAGTGAAACTCTGCATCGACTCACATTAGCGCTCGTAGTGGTGTTTAAGTGAAACTCTGCATCGACTCACATTAGCGCTCGTAGTGGTGTTTAAGTGAAACAATACGTTGACTCACATTAGCGCTCGTAGTGGTAGAAAAAAAGCAAACTGCTAATCTAGACGACCGGATAACGATGATTATGAAAACGATTTTAATTTTTAGGAATAAGTAAAGAATATATTCTCATATTTTATTGTGTTTTATTTACGTAAAATTCGTAGCTCATATCCCTAGGATGTTTTCAACATTGAGTTGTTTGCCTGAAGGGCTGGAACTGTGGAATTTTGTAATATGGTATTTACAGGGTGGGCAAAACAAAACAGGGCCAGAAGTACTTACAAGTTGACAGGGAAATGACACTTGTTACTGAATAACAGATCTGCTGATCACAGGAAATGCTGGAAACCGTGATTTCGATGCACCAATCGGTCCCTGTCTCAAGTCTGCGCGTGCGCATCTCCCGCACCTTCTGTCCCGAGTACGTCGCTGTGTCATTGCGTGTCAGTGAGTGAGTGAAACAGAAGTTTTTAGTGGCCAGTTGAATACGACACAAAGTGATGCCTACGATAAAACAGCGCGTGTTCATTGTCGAGTGTTATGCGAAGCACAGTTCTTAGAAAACTTGTGCGGAACTGTTTGCACAAGACTGGAAGTGTTTCGGCAAAACCTCCAGCAAAGTCTACAAGCCAAAGTTTAGTGGTAAAATGCCGCGAAACTGGCTCTGTAACGAATAAAGATGTCTTTAACATTAAGCTGATAAGAAGATAAATTTTTATTCAATAATGTTTAAAACGAATTACAGTAATCAAATGAGCTTGTGAGATTGTATCTGTGTCCATTATTGCTGTTAAGGTACTTTTTGTCTTTGGGCAACCTGCAGCTCTTACAGGAAGAATTTATAATACAAGATGCGTCCCGAAAAATGTACGGTATAAGAGTGTGGGAGGTAGCGAATAAAAACAGGAGTTATCAGAAAAGAGTTGGAACACCAGAATACATTGCTCAAGTGAAGGAAATCCTGGAACGATGTCCGACGAAATCTAAACGCCGTTTATCTGTACAAGTGGAAATTACGAAATCTTTGTGTCAAAACATTATAAAAAATGACCTGTATCTGTATTCTTACAAATTTATGGTTAAAGCGTCCAGACTAGGGCCTCTCAAACGCCCAAAATCTCGCGCGTACAAACGGAGGCGCAGAGGTCCTGTGCACAGTGCATCGGTCCAACTCGGCTCGGCTCGGACTAGCGCTTCGTCTCGGGGCCACTCGGCTAAGCTCGGCTCAACTCGGCTCGGATTTGGAGCGCTACGGAACAAGTGACGAAGGGAGAGACAGGCGGAGTGAGCGAGACAGGCATTGGGAGAGGAAGAGACACTGCTATTCCTCCAAATCGAGGAGTGGGGGTATGCACTCTGGTCAACCAAGCGAACTCGTCTTTTGTACCACGATCCGCACAATGCACTGGTGCATGCACCCTGAGAGGCCCTGGTCCAGACGAACCTTCGTGTGTTGAGTTATACCGGAGGTTTCTGAGTGAAGTGGACTCGGGACTTTTGGATCCTCGGTTTTTCATGTCTTCAGATGAGGCCATTTCCTGCATCTTCTGTGATGTTCGTCAACAAGGGCCAATCCCTTGTCAGTCCTATTGTAAATATATATTTTTCGGGTCAGTTTCACTTTGACCACGCTGTATTTATACCTAGACCCTATGTCAGTCAAACAAATAATTCAAAATTTAAACGGATGAAACTCTCTACTCAACATTATAGAATAATTCGAAGTTATCTCAAAGAATTAACATAATTAGGTAAACTTTCACACAAACACAATATAAAATTTAAAAGAGAGTTCTCAGAAGAGTTTAAAAACCGGTGTTAGAAAATGAGTAGGACTTTCAACACTTCTCTGCTCGACAGCATAGCAGGTGAGGCCACCTGGGCGAGGTACTGGTCATCCTCCCCAGTTGTATCCCACGACCCAATACCTCACGCTCCATGACACTGCCTTTGCGGCGGTAGAAATGTGATCCCTCGCTGATTTCGAGGGAAAAACCAACCTTGGAGGGTAAGCAGATCGAGAAAGAAAGAAAGAAAGAAAGAAAGAAATAATAATAATAATAGCGTGTGGCCTCCCAAGAAGCCTGGTGCAGGTCTTTTCGAGTTGACACCGTATTGGCGACCTGCGTATCTGGGAGAACAGGGCCCTCGGCGCCCTACCTAGGATGAAATCCAATGCTGAAAGTGGCTCATACACCCAGCTCCCGAGCCACTGGAATTAACCAATGAAGGTTAAAATCCGAGAACCGACCAGGAATCGAACCGGGTACCCTCTTGACCAAAGGCCATCACGCTAACAATTTAGCCGTCGAGACGAAAATGGAATTAATGGAAAAACTAAGGCAACTTTTAGAAGGTTAATACAAGATGTTAACGGTTTCTAGGAGACTGGTGGTGATTATTGTTTTAAGAGGAAGTTCATCTGAGGAATTATCCTCTATTAACACTAATCAGAGTGAAAAATTAAAATTAAAGGAATTTGGCACTTTGAAAAATGAAGGTATCTGCCAACAAGACAAGGGCCAAAAAAAGCTTGAAGGAAAGACTCTCTACGCCTGAAATGATCTAATAACGTCGAGGTCGGAAAAGAACAGGAGTTAACCAAGGGAGGTCGGAAAGAAGGATGAAGGTGAGGAGCCTGGCACAAGTAAGTGGAAGCAATGCCTGGACTCGCCAACCCATGCTCCCAAGTTAAGAGCCCCTGAGGCCCTAACGACAGGCAAGGTATTCCGTGGATGTATCTACTGTTACCTCTGGACGGAAGAGCGGAGGAAGCAACAAAGCCAAGGAATGAAGAACCACTGGCGAGCAATACAAGATGCGGTAATCAAGTAACGCAAATGAGTGTAGTGAGTTACATTACGTGATCCTTCGATGTCCGAAGAAGAAGAAAGGAAATGTTTAGAGCTAATTTTGGAAAATTATTAAAGCGAAAGAGCCTCCATGGCTTAGGCGGCAATGCACCGACCTCTCACCGCTGGGTTCAAATCCCAGTCACTCCATCTGAGATTTGTGTTGGACAAAGCGGAGGCAGGACAGGATTTTCTTCGGGTGATCCGGTTTTCTCTGTCTTCATTCCAGCAATCTAATTGTCTAAACTTGAGCAGTAATCAGATACTGGATAAGTTAAACCTTCGCACGTTATTTACTCGCAGGAAAGTAGCCGACTTTTGATTCATATAAAGCGCTGTTAACGGTTTATTTCGCTCTCCTGAACCTGCATCCTTCCTTTCCCTGCATGTTCCAACTTGCAGCTCTCCTGAACCTGCATCCTTCCTTTCCCTACATGTTCCAACTTGCAGCTCTCCTGAACCTGCATCCTTCCTTTCCCTGCATGTTCCAACTTGCAGCTCTCCTGAACCTGCATCCTTCCTTTCCCTGCATGTTCCAACTTGCAGCTCTCCTGAACCTGCATCCTTCCTTTCCCTACATGTTCCAACTTGCAGCTCTCCTGAACCTGCATCCTTCCTTTCCCTGCATGTTCCAACTTGCAGCTCTCCTGAACCTGCATCCTTCCTTTCCCTGCATGTTCCAACTTGCAGCTCTCCTGAACCTGCATCCTTCCTTTCCCTGCATGTTCCAACTTGCTGCTCTCCTGAACCTGCATCCTTCCTTTCCCTACATGTTCCAACTTGCAAAATCAGGATAAGTCCACCCCTTCATATTCCGTATTCCCGCCTCTCTCTTGTTCAAAGAAATGTATTTATCCGCATTCCAACCCTCCTTAACTCTTCATCTTCTGACAGGAACTTGGACGTTTTTTCTTCGTATGCATCCTTTAACACATTCTCCCATAACTTAACCTAGCTCATTTTCTTCATATTCTTATTTTTCTCTTCTCATTGCTGTCCCCTCTATTATACATAATGTAATATTTATTTTTTTTACTGTACTATCCCGTTACTTATCTGTCATATCTCTATTTATCTTACTGTGCCTAGCTATAAGTTCTTCTCTTCGTTTTACGTTCAATCCTTAATTTTCCTTGTTATTTCCTTATCACTTTATATTTTATTGTTAATTGTTGTGTCTCTACAGCCATGTTGTTCGTTTTTAATTTTCTTTTACCATTATATCATTTTTCCTCATTGCTCTTTCAGCTTTTTATGTTTTCATTGTGGAATTTTATAATTATGCCTCTCGCTGTTTTGGTTTCCCCCCAAAAAAATTAAATAAATAAATAAATAAATAAATAAATAAATAAATAAATAAATAAATAAATAAATAAATAAATAAATAAATAAATAAATAAAAACACTCTTCAATATCATTTCATCTGTCAGTCGTCTGACTCGTTGGCTGAATGGTCAGCGTACTGTCCTTGGGTTCAAAGGATCCCGGGTTCGATTCCCAGCCGGGTCGGGGATTTTAATCTTCATTGGTTAATTCCAGTGGCTCCGAGGCTGGTTTTTGTGCTGTCTCCAACATCCCTGCAACTCACACACTTCTCATAACACTATCCTCCACAACAATAACACGCAATTACCTACACATGGCAGATGCCGCCCACCCTCATCGGAGGTTCAATCAATCACTACTGATCTGCATTTAGGGCAGTCGCCCAGGTGGCAGATTCCCTATCTATTGTTTTCCTAGTCATTTCTTAAATGATTGCAAATAAATTGGAAATTTATTGAACATCTCTCTTGGTAAGTTATTCCAAGGGAGACCCTGCCTTACAAAGGCTGCACCCGGCTAGAAATAGCAGTCAGTCGTTATAAATTGCTTCAAAGGAGAGCGACAGGCTTCGTCAGCTGGCACAACTCTCATCCTCTCCGCTAGATGGGGGCTTCATTCATTGCATTCCTGAACCGGTCGAATGACTGAAAACAGGCAACATGTCGTCGTTGCCGGGACGAAACCTCCTATGTGTTAATATTTTTGGAGATATACTGACCCGCAGCACATACATTATGAAGAGCGAGAATGCCTTGACAACTGTCACACAATATTGCACCTTAGATGACAGAACCTTATCGACCAAAGTTCTAAGCTAAAATATTTCACATAGGAGGTTTTGTCCCGGCAACGACGATATTTTCATTAAAGCAAAATTCAAGCGAAGAGGGAAGTCCTACTTCGCGAAGTAACGCGAAAAAGTGTTTCGTTTCCGCAAAATTGTACATGAATATATGCGAAATATATCGTGCCTCTAGTGATTGCTCGTATAGTGATGACATCCGAAGTTTCTAGATGGAGTCTGGTCAGCAAGACGATGACCGAACCTGGTCAGCAAGCTGTGCTAGGGAGAGCAGGGATGATCCCAATCCATTAGCAGTATACAGCAGATCATTATATAGTGATGTCCTATTAGCCCAGCAGAATCGCTTAGCTGGAGAAGGTGTATACTGTACATATCTTAGCAGAATACTTGAACTGAACCGTCTCCTTTATGTCAATACTAGAAAATGTACCCGTGCTTCACCACGGTATTCTACACAGCATACGGATTTCTACGTAAATTCCTGTACACGCAGTAAGATTATATCAAATTGAATGTATATCCCCATACGTTGTTTCTCATGTAAGGCGCGCACTGGGGAGTTTTTATGATAACGACAGGCCACGCTTCCTACTACCATTCACAATAGAGTTTGGGAGTTTCTACTATAACGACAGGCTCACCTGCTACTACCATTTGCAATCCAGTTGGGGGAGTTTTCATTATAGAGTCACTATCGAGATGAAGACTTTTGATTATAATCTAGAAATGCAGCACTATCTAACGTATGAGGGATCGAACACGGCAAAATAACATTAGACAAAAGCTGTATATCTCAGCAAATTGAGCGGCGATTGTGCTATCTCGTGATACGACTTACCGTTCGACCACCAATTACCTCAAACTAAGGTCTACTGCGTCATTAATTTTGCCTCCATATTTATATAGTTTTCGGGGCCAAAATGTTACACATTTTAACAGCTTGGAATTATTCCTCAAACGAAGACTGTCCAGATTCCGGGATTAGCACTCGTACACACTCGGAGAAATTAAGGAAGAAAGGTGACATTAGTTGAAGACAGGATAATAACTGAAGACAACCGGTTACGACAAATATGTAAATACAAAGTGGATGTTTTGGAAGAATTAAATTTCCCTCATTAAATTGTGACGATGTGAGTAACGGATTTAAAAAAACGGTAACAGAGGAGACATTTAGGCGCAGGTATTATTAGGTAATCAGATAAGAAGAAAACTTATGGTATTTTTACTTAAGCCTGAAGATGTTGAGTTATTGTAATACTTTAATTTTAAGTTCTCGATCTGGAGAAATTGCTGAAAGGTAGGATTAAAAGATGAAAATAAATAAATCCGAAGCAAAAGTAATGAAGTGCATCCGATCGAAGTCAGGTGGCGCAGGAAATATTAGATCAGGAAATGATGTCTTAAAGAAGGTAGATGAATATCAGCCAGAGCCAAACAATGAAATGGGAAGTGCTCTCACTTTCCTCTCAGTCCATGGTTTCCATCACAAATTATGTAAGACGACTCGTTTCCATGATCCAACACAGCTGTGTGCATGCCAACCTCTGTGAACGTTGTCACTTCTCAATTTGTTCAAAAAGAACAAGACCTCTAATGGACTACCGCAAAGAATGATCTACTCCTAATTCTCCAATCAATCAATCAATCAATCAATCAATCAATCAATCAATCAATCAATCAATCAATCAATCAATCACTACTGATCTGCATTTAGGGCAGTCGCCCAGGTGGCAGATTTTAAGATGAGGACTCCCCATAAAGCAACGAGAATAATTTATAATAAATCCGTTATTTATATGGGGGTTCACAACCAAAGTGGAAAAGACCGCCAGTGGTTATTTTGGTGGTTAATGCAATATGGGACTAATAAGACTTTATTCCCTGACATTGCAATCTACGTTTCTAACTCGTCTGTTGCTTCACGCAGAGGATCACAATGATGAATTTGTGTACAGTGGTTGAGTTGAATTGGAAAGATATGGTTATGTGAAAAATGTTCAAAATTCTCTATTTTTGTATTAAATTATGTTGCAAGCAAAAACAATGGTTGACTGTGAAGTCTATTACAAAATAAGTTCAGCATTTTAATATACTGCTTATACTGTAATATTTGTCTCATCCAATAAATTAAAATTCACAACCAGTCCATTTTTTAATCATATGAAATTGTTCACCAGGGTTAATAACTTGTCATTTCAAATTTATGCCAAATTTTAAGTTATAAAATACCCCAGCGATTAAGTATTTTCTAAAATTAATTTAAATTTCCAGGGATTCTTTATGAGGCAGAAATTTTAGGACTCTATTTTCCTAAACTATTCCTAACGGACTTGGTGTGAACCCCCATATTTCTTCATTTTCAGATGATTATCAGTTTTGTTGTTCTCTTGTAACTTAATTTGAATTATTCATGAGGTATATTTTGGGCTTATGACGTGTAATTAATTGTAATCACAGTCTACGCGTTTCGAAAGGAACCTTGCTTTCTTTAATGCGTCGTTTCATTTCTCTGTTGTCTCCTCATGAATACTTACACGGGCCGTGAAAGTCTAAATGATAATATTAAATTGAATTGGTTTTTATTTATTTTTTCCTACGTTGTTTTCTTCATTTTAAATAAATCTGAGCTTTTACAATTATTTTATTTCAAATAGTTATATCTTCCTTCGTACGCCGTCGATCGTTTGACGCTTGAGAAAGTTGAAAGCATACAAGTTTTTGACTCCACTGGAGCTCAGCGAAAACAAGACCTCCCACTGAAATGGATCAGTGTGAATAATGTCGAGTACGATTTCGAAGTGTAAGATATAAAGCTAGGAAAGAGGCAGCCATGGAATCCTTGTGCTATATAATGTTTCTTTCTCAGAGGACGGAGTCACGTTCAAGTTTTAACCTCAAAGTAGTTATGTAGACTGTCCTAAACACTTTGCGGACGATGCGGGAGACGGCGAATGCCAGTCGCTTAAAAATGTGTGAATTTCGCAATCTCCTATTTTGTAAGTTTGGGAAGTCCGGCCCCACGGTGTAGGAGGCAACGCGTCCACATGTCACCCGGCGGCCCCGGGTTAGATTCCCGGCCGGGTCAGGGGCTTTTAATTTTAAATAATTAATATCCCTGGCCTGGGGACTGGGTGTTTGTGTCGTCCCTAACATTCCTTTCCTCACATTCAACACTTTACACTTCCGCAATTTCCAAATACACGCAGGTTCATAACATATGGTGCAAAGTAGGGCAAAAAGATCTTTCTAGGTCGACGCCCCGAATAAATAGCATTTTTTAATTTTAAAAAATTGTTACGGATTTATCCGTGGAAGTCAAAGGTGAAAGAAGGTGCGGGCTGAAATGGGTCTAACTACAAGTCCGAAAGATGATTTAAAATTTCAATAAAGGTTATATTTACAACAGACAACAAAGTTTAGCAATTTTCACAAGGTGAAATAACAAGAATATCAGGTACAATGTAAGTTAACAAATTCTGGGCTACGAGCTCCAAAGTCTGAGCTCTCAGCTCATAACCACAAATTACCAAAGGACAGAAAACCCTTAATTACATGGAGCATTAGCTACCAACTTTACATCTCAAGCCTCTCTAAGGCATTTTTACCACAACACCATAAAGAGCTGACCCGCTCTCGATCTTTCAATCCTATAAAGGCAATAACAGACCTTTACACAAACTGCCATCAAGGCATAATAAAGAAACAGGGGTATCTCGTACCCAATCTACTGGGCCTTAGTCTGCAAAACTAGGTTAATTTAAATGGCCCAAAACAAAAAGGATGGAGGCGTGAATTTGCACTCCTAAATCTACATTTTAAAACCTAAGTGGCTCTAGGCCGAAACACAGGGGCTAATCCCAAGCTAGGGAGGTGACTCGTATGAGAAAACTTTAATACATTAAGGAAGAGAAGAAACGGTTACGAATACGTAGTCACCTCAATTTCAAATGAAGGGGAGCTCGAGAGGGTAAAGCACTCTCAATCCCAGAATTAAAGTTCAAGAAAACTGAAGTTTACCAGGAAAAGGGTTTACATGTTTAATAGTTTACATATTAAAGGTTTCGAACCTTCCCCGGGAGTTAAACTGCTGAGGTAGCAAGAAATAAAGATGTTAACAGGCCATTACCTTGATGAAGAGCTGCTGCCTGGTGAACGGGGCGCTTCCCGCCCCCTGCTACATATCCGCACACTAAGCTAGATGTTACTGAAGTGGCCCGGAGACAAGAAAATCAGCAGTTTTTATACCCTCGTGGAAAATTCGAGACCGTTCAGTAATGAGTAGACACACCCACTCAATTTTTATTGGTTGACTAAAAGTTACACATGGAAATTCGAAGAAGAAAGCAATGATTGGAGGAAAATTATTTACAGAAATTACTGATTGGCTAAATTCAAAATAGGCGGAAGGAAAGGATTAATATTGCCAACCCACAAACCACAGAACAAAATTTAGTAAAGACAAAACTTATGAATACAAAATTTCTTCAAGAGAGTTCATTCCATTGCACCAGAGTGTATTACCATAGTTTTTGGTAGAGACATCTGTCAGAGAATGTCCACACTTCTTGATCAATGAAAAACAAAAGCAAATCAAAAACACACAGTGACATCTTCTGATAACTAGTAGAGTTAGTTCAGTTGTTAAAGTTCCGGGTTTCTACAGTAGAGAAGTTTCAATTGGCGCAAGATTTGAACTTGCGTCGTAGAGGTGTACCGCCCGGTACAAAAATAAAAAAGGTTGGCAATGTCCTCTCATACCTCAAACCGTCATCTACGCAATGGTCCTTTCACTTCGGGGCTGAGGTCAAAATCGCACGGAGACGGGTTGGGTGAGTATGGCGGAAGTTCAAATCTCCCCAGCGCAGAATTTTCATCTATGCCATTCTTTGGATAGCTCGATTATCAATACCTGTTTCGGATTTTAACTCAAGTAGTTTCCATCTCCTGTCCATGGCTATGCACAGGGTAATTACTGCACGTGACACATTTGTGATGATGTCAACAGGTCTTCGGGACCCCTCCACGTCACTGCTTGTTTCATGAAATTCTAATGGCATTCTCCCAACGGTTCGGTAAGGAAGGGCATTATGGCCTACAGCTTCCACAAGGTTTCTATGACATTCTTTGGAACTGTGACTCCGATGAACGGCCAGTTTTATGTTCGCGCGCTATTTTGCACCGTCACATCCATGGTGCAAGGAGGCAGACTTATCGCTGCAATCCCATCGCTCTCTGCTTGGTACCTGCCCAACGCAACGCCAACTCGTGCTGTGTCTATGAACAGGGTGGCCAAAATAAATCTGTCCAATGATATATTGATAATACTGTCGTGGAATGAACAGGAGAACTGTCCATCACAGGAAATGCTGGAAGCCGTGAGTTCGTTGCACCAATCAGTTGCTGTGACATTGCGCGTGACCCTCTCCCATGCTCTGTCATTACCTGTGAGTGAGACGAGCAGACGTGTTGAATGCACCACAAATTGGTGCTCACGATAAAACAACGCGCGTTCGCTGTCGAGTGTTGTGCAGAGTGTTGTGCAAAGCACGATTTACAGAAAACCTGCGGGGAACTGTTTGCGCAAGAGTTGGGAAACCTCCAGCAAAGTCTGCATTGCAAAATTCATTGGCAAAATGTCGTGAAACGGGCTCCGTAGTGAATAGAAACAGTCACTATCGGAAAAGATTTCGAACACCAGAAAATATTGCTCGAGTGAAGGAAATTATGGAACAAAGTCCCCCGTTTATCTCTGCAAGTGAAAACTGAAGAGTGTCTCTTTAAAAGGCGCTGTTTCCACTTCCATATGCACTACAGTAGTTGAATATTGTCCAGACCAGAAAGATGTAATACACTAAACTTCGTGCCAACCCCGATCATGGGTGCGTTCCGTGTGTGCTGGAGAGTTGCCCTCAAGGAGAACTGCTTAGAATCAA